>NC_134160.1:1535185-1842222 GCF_033958435.1 Carettochelys insculpta
CCAGCTGCGACCTGCACACAACTCTCCCAGGCCTAGGGCACTCAGCAAAGCCCTGGCCTCTGCCTGCCCAGGCCCCCAGACCTGGAGAGCCAGAGACATGGATCAGTGCAGCTCAGCTGGGGGCAATGTGCTTGTAAAACTCAGGCAGGTTGACTATGCCCCCCACTGGATGGGGGCTCAGAGAACCACAGGGCAGAAGGTGTGAATTAGACCCCACCCATTTGCACACATTGTACCAGCTCCCTGAGCTTCCTGGGGAGGGGAACAGACACCTGCCACCCCCTGACCCCCCTCCACCAGGCACAGAATGGGCCATATGTGTACAGTGTATCGTCACACACCCAGTTTTGCTACAGCAGCCAGTGTGTGTGTGTGTGTGTGCACCCAGTACAGCCCTGTGCTTTGTGCTGGGTGTGTGTGTGTGGTTACTACACCCATGGTTGTGTACACACACCCAGTACTGCTCTGTGTGTGCCCAGTACAGACCTGTGCTCTCTGTGTGTGTGTGTGCGTGCGTGCGTGCGTGCGTGCACGCCCAGTACAGCCCTGTGCTTTGTGCTGGGGCATGTGTGCACCCACTACAACTCTGTGTGTGTGTGTGTGTGTGCATGCGCACTCCCACACATGCCCAGAACAGCCCTGCGCTTTGTGCTGGGGCATGTGAATACACACACTGAAACAACGAGAAGTCCTGTGGAAACTTATAGACGACCAGAGTTTTTTGGAGCGTACGATTTTGTGGGCAAAGACCCACTTTGGCAGATGGCTGCCCTGGGCCATGTACTGGTGTGTGCATTCCATACCCAGAACAGGCTTGTGGGTCTGACCCACCCTGGGAGAGTTGATGCCAGAGCAGGGAGCTAGCAGCCCACAGGCCATGGCCCCTGCCCCCAATGCAGAGAAGACCTGGGCTGTGTTCCCCTGTGCTGCAGGGTGGCCAAGTCCTGGCTGGGCTTCATTGGATCAGGGGAGTGAGCTGGGTGGGCTGAGCTCTGTTTGTGGGGCAGCAAGTGCCGCCCCAGTGACAGTGCCGGTGCTCTGGCTGGGTCCTTTTGGCTTGCAGGTCAGCGCCACCCTGGGATCCTGGTTGGAGCGCTGCAGCAAAGCTGGCGAGGGTGCGGACACACTGGTTCCTGCACAGGAGCATCCTGGGGCAGGTCAGGCTGCTGGGAGGCTGCAGAGCCCTGCCCCGGCTCGGGGGCGTGTGGCAGTGCTGGGGTGTGTGGCGGGTGCCCTGTGCTTTCCCCACCAGGCAGCCAAGACTGGGGGTGCAGGGCACTGATGGTGCGCAGCCCAGCTGCAGTGTGTTAGCCCTGGCTGCTTCCTGGGTGCATGTGCAGACTCAGCAGCTGCGGAGCTTTGGGGCTAGGCTCTTCCTGGCTGTAGCCACAGGGCAAGCGGCTGCTCACCCCCAGGGCTGTGGCAGGAGGTGCGCAGGTGTTCGGCAGCCTGAGGCCGGTCCCCATGGAGAGCAGCCAGGAGGGGCCATGGCGAGAGCCCACACAGGGGTGTTTTGCTGTTTCTCAGGGCCGGGGGAGCAACAGGATGCCAGCACGGCCCTCCTGGAGCGGCTTGTGGGGCTGGAGGCTGAGGTCACGTACCTCAGCACCGAGCTGCGTGCAGAGAAGTTGCTGTGGAGCAGCAGATACCTGGAGCTGCTCAGGGAGCAGCAGGCGCTCCGCGAATGGGTAGGCCTGTGGCAAATGCCACACAAGCGACATTGCGCCCCCCCCCCACCCCCGCGCAACCACCCAGGTCCAGGATCGGGTCTGGGCCTTTTCTCACACGCTTGCACCTTCCCAGGTCCAGGAGCGGGGCTGGAGCCAGGGGCCGAAGGCCAGGCACAGCCTGGGGGAGCAGAGCTACGCTGCGGCTCCCAGCATGGCTGGAACAGACAGGGGGCATGTGGGAGACAGCAGCTGGGGCTACCAGATGCCACCAGGTGGGGGCTGCTCTTGGGGACTGGGGCGGCAGGAGCTGTAGGGCCTGGGGAGCCCCCATATATCTGCGGGGGAAGCAGGGATCATGGGGGCAGGGCCCCTGGTGGTTGGGAAGCAGGGGGCGGCCCCAGGGAAAGGCTTGCACAGCCTCTGCCCGGGGGGGAACAGCTTCACCAGGGCTCTGAATGCTGCCTGGGGCGGGAGGGGGATCTGCAGGTTGGGAGCTGGACAGGAGGCACTGCAGAGCAGGAGGTACCAGCACGGGCAGCCTGCGCTAGGCTGGGGGCATTGCTGCGGTGACAGGGCCACCCCAGGGAGCCTCTTGCCTTATGGCTGGGCCTGGCCGCTGCCTCCTGGAGCCGTTCACCACCTGCCTGCCCCCCATCTGCTGCCTCCCAGGTGAGCAGCCGCACGCCAGCCCATGCTGCACCCTGCCCAGCCATCCTGCTTCCAGCTGCTCCAGCCGCACATCCGTATCTTCGGCCCTCGCGAGCTTCACACCCAGGCCCAGCTCAGCACCCCCGGACGTGAGCTGCAGGTGCATCCCTGGCTACTGCAGCTGGGCTGGCTAACTCCAGCCAGCTCCCTGGCTTCCCCCTCAGCTGGGCCCAGCTCCCCCAGCACCGAGGCTGCAGGGCTCAGCCCTGGACAGTCCCCTACAGGCTTTTCCCCACAGCAGCGGGCAGTTCATTTCCCAGGGCCAAACAACAAAGCCCCGGCCCCAGGTTCTGGCTGCTGCACCTGCCCCTCACTTGCTAGTCCATGGGATGGGGCCCAGAGGCCACGGTGCCGTGGGCACAGGCAGGGGAATTGCCCAAGGCCAGAGCCTGGGCACAAGCTGTGGTGGAGAGCTCTGGGGAGGGGGCTTCAGGCTGTGGGCCAGGGCAGGGGTGGCCCTTGGCCCTAGTGGTGGTGTGGATGGGGGACAGGCTGCAGGTCCCTGCCCTGGTGGGAGGCGGAGACAGGCCCTGGGCTGGGTGAGGACAGGATGTGGCTCAAGTCAGGGGGGTTGCAGGGCCTCCGCCCTGGTGGGGGGCAGGGGAAGCCAGGGTGTCAGGCCCAGCCCCAGGCCGTGGCACTGGGAGGCGGACGGTGCACTGAGCTGAGGCAGGTGCTGAGGAGGCCCTGGGAGCTCTGGGGACCTGCCAGCAGGCGGCAGGCGCAGCACGCGGGCACGACAGCCCAGCCCAGCCCAGCCCAGCCCTGCGGGGACGGGGACAGGGACTCGCTCGCAGGCACTCGCCCCCCCCAGGGCTAGTCGCGGGTGTGACCTCTCACCCCCGCCCCCCCCAAGGCTGCAGCCTCCAGGGAAACGCTGGGTGAGAGGGGCAGTGACTGAGTCTGAGCCCCCCATGCCTGAGCCCAGTGGGGACACGCTGGAGGGGTTGCTTCTCCCCCCCCCATTCCAACTAGGTGTCCTTTGCGTTCTCTTGCAGCACCCAGCTGGGCAGGGCCCAGCGGCACCCTGGCACCCGGTTCTCCGTGCCGCGCTCACCCCAGGACCTGCACCTCGGGCACCGGGCCAAAGTCCTGCTACCCGCGGGTGGGATCGGCGTGGGCACCATCCAGTACCTGGGGCTCTTCCCCGCCCAGGCTGAGTTCTCTGTGGGAGTGGAGCTGGAGGCCCCGGGGCACGGCTGCTTCCCCTGGTGGGTCCTTCCTCTCCTGGGCACCTGTGAGGCTGGTCCAGGGAAAGGGGCCTCCCGTACAGAGCAGATGCTCCCAGCTCAGGGGAGGGAGCCCCGGGCAGGGGAGGAGGCGTTACTGGGTGGGAAGGACGGGAACAATGTGCAGCCCTGTACACCAGGACACTGGTGCGAGTAGCAGTTCGTAGGGGAGCTGCTGACCTCCTGAGGGGGAATGAGAGTGTGCGGCAAGCTCAGCAGTCCTGTGGGCCCTGGACTCTCTCAGCTCTGCAGGGGACGAGGCAGCCCTGCGAGGTGGGGGTTGGGGGCAGGCCTGGTGGCCACATGCTGAGCAGTGCGGCGGGGGGACAGCCCCAGCAGCAGCTCCATGGCCGCATCTCTGGTTTTATTGCTGCAGCAAACCTGGCCACGGAGTGGTCGTGCCCTTCCGCAAAGTGCTGATGGTCTGGGACTAGGCCGCCCCCGCCCCCTTGGCATGGGGCTGCACAGGACACTGCATGGCAAGAGGCCGGGGCCAGGGGAAGACCCCCCCGCATGGTGGAGCAGCAGCAAGACCCCAGGGTGCACGTGCGGCATGGGATGCCACAGGCATGGCAGGCCTGGGCCTCCAGAGACACTTACGGGTGGGGAGGCGTTACCACTTGCGGGGGTCGCTGGTGTGGGACGGATCCACAGCGGGACAGAGTCCCTGGGTCTGGATGTGGCTGTGCCCAGCCCTGGCCAGGGAAAAGTGGCATGGCACTACTGGCAAATGCCATCTGTGGCAGGGAAGGGGGCGGGCACGGTCACCAGCCTGCCCCCACCCTGGCTGCAGCTGTCCGCTGCTGGCAGGCCATGAACGCTGTTGGCTGTACCGACGGGGACAGTCAGCCAGATCAGGTGCTCGGCCTTGCACACGGCCTGTCGCGCCTGGGGCTGGAGGGGCGTGGGGAGGAGCGTGCCCAGGGCTGAGCGCCTGGCCCTGCTGCCCAGGTGCCCAGCTCATGTGCTTGCTCGAAGTGGTGGAGCTGGTAACTAGGGGGTGGCTCCATGCAGCTCCCAGACTCCTTCCAAGGGGTTCAGTGTCCAGCTGAGCAGCCTCAGGTGGGCCAGGGGATGGCTCCCTCCCCCTGGCAGCAGCGTGTCTCAGTACAAGGCCTTTCTGCGCACACCCCACACTGCACCCCTGCCCTGAGCATGTAGCGCTGACACACTGTGGCCACATCAAGGGCCCAGGATTGACAACTTGGGTCCTCACCTGCGTAGGCCTGCGTGACCCCCTGAAAGGCTGACAGAGCTGCCCCTGGGCTGGCAGAGCTAAAGTGGGTGCTCCCCTCCCCCGGAAATAGACCCCCTCCCGCCACCTGCCTCCCAGACCTGATCCACACCCTGCTACCTTTGCAGCGAGGGTCCTGTGTGCGGCCCCCCCTAGCCCGGTCGCACTCACTCGGTAGGATCCTGCAGGCACCGTTAGGCTGCTGCTGCCTGCCTGGGACCGGGCGAGACGATGCCCTGGACCAGGCTCCCCCCAACCCCCGGCCTGACTTTGGTGCCCCAGGTTTTGGTGAAAAGGGAGGACAAGCTGGGGCTTGTGGGCAGCTGGCTCTGGCAGGCTGGGGTGCGTCACAGGCGAGCGTGATGGGTCTTGCCCAGCTGCTGGGCAGCCGGGGGTGGGGGGCCGGGAAGCAGCGTCAGGGAGCCCCTGGCCCAGGGTGACCCACAACCACAGGCAGGCGGGACCTGGAGTTGTGCTAGGCCAAGCCAAGGGCAGCCTTGCTCCAGAGGTGGCCCATCAGCCCCAGCCTCTGACTAGTGTACCCACTGCCCCAGCACGTGGGCTGGGACACTGCCTGGGCCCCTCCCCACGGCCAGGGTGCCAAGCAAGCAGGCCTAGGCTATCTCACCCTCTCTCTCTCTCCCCCGCCAGGCAGGTCTGTGACCTGAGCTGGGGAAGGCCCTGGGGTGAGCCAGGAGCCAGTGTCTTGGCATAGCCCTGGCTGCGCACCAGCCATTCCCTTTGCCAGGTGCGGGCTCCTGCCTGCTCTGCCGCCCCCCACCCCGCCGGCTGGGGGGGAACCAGACACGCACATACCAGGGGCTGGGGAGAAGGCCATGGGGTGGGGCAGAGCAGGCAGGACCCCGCACCTGGCAAAGGGAATGGCTGGTGCCAGCCAGGGCTATGCCAAGACACTGGCTCCTGGCTCACCCCACGCATGAGGCAGCTCTAAGGGACCCTGCTTGGTGTCGTCCGTTCCCCCCCCCAGCCCCCAGGGAGCCAGGCCGGGACCAGGCCCTAGCTGGCCCCCCAGTCCAGCTGAGCCCAGCCCAGCTGTGGTGAGAGCTCCCGTCCTCAGCCGTGGCCCTGCTGTGCTCTGAGCCAGGCCAGGGCCCTTCCCCTGGAGCTGGAGGTGCAGCGGGGACCACGAAGCAGGGGTGGCACTGGGCAGCAGCTGCGTCAGGCGTTCCAGACCCGGCGCAGCCCTAGCACAGAGTCTGCGTTGGTGTGGGGGCACCTGCGGCTTCATGCCCAGCAGCCCTGGGCGATGGCCCCAGGCCCACCACCTGCTTGCTGCCTGCGTGCTGCTGCCATGGCAGTGAGAGTTGCACCTCCCAGCTGGCTCCCAGCTTGCTCGGGCGGACGGCTGCTGCTCCAGGGCACCTGCAGAGCCCCACCTCTGCTCAGGGACCCAGCAAACGCTGCCCTCCTCCTGCTGCTGGGCTTGTGCAGTGCCCTGCCCCCGAGAGACAGGCCCGTGGGGAGCCGGGCAGACCCCCCACTGATGCCCGTCCTGGCCCCACGCCAACGCTGCAACCACCACCGAGCCGACAACACCCTGGAGACTGACTGTCCCAGCTGTGCTGTGCTCCCCCCGCAGCAGGGCTGGGCCCAGTCTCTTGCAATGCTCCCCCTGCCCCGGCACCGGCCGCAGCAGCAGCAGCAGGCCCTTTGGTGTCCTAGCACCACGGCTGGTGAGCCACCGCAGCCCTCGAACCAGGCCGGGCAGAGCAGCGACCAGCGCGACGCCCTGCGCAGGGGAGAGGCTCAAGGGACCCATGTCCAGACAGTAAGGGGCCAGTCCCACCTCCTGGGGCTCTGTCCTACAAAGGTGCCTCTTGCCCCCCCCCCCCACCGACTTTTCACACGCGCACACACACACACGCACACACGCACGCACACACACGCGCACACACACACACACACACGCGCACACACACACACGCACGCACGCACGCACACGCACACACACACACGCACACGCACGCACACGCACACACACACACGCACACGCACACGCACACACGCGCACACACACACACGCACGCACACACACACACACGCACACACACGCACACACACACGCACACACACGCACACACACACACGCACGCCCCCCAGCCCCCGGGCTCACTCGCAGGTGACCACGAGCGACATGCCTGTTCCCCAGCAAACGCTCAGCCAAGGACCTGGTGACAGTGGCCTCAAAGGGCTGCATTCGCACCAGGCCCAGGGCATGGCAGGAGAGGTCACAGGGCTTGCGCTCAGGTCGCCTTGCCTCTGGCACCACCCTCCATAGCTCAGGCTACCTCCCTCAGCCCAAAAGCTAAAGGCCTTGCAGGTCTGGGCTGCGACGGAGCGCGCCAGGCACCTCCGCCAGAGCAGCATGACCAGCTCCTGGCTTTCCAGCAGTTGCGGGGGCCAAGACCAGGCACTGGGGAAAGATGCCAGCGTTTCCTTTCCGGCTCCGGGCATGCAGCGACATTCAGCCATGTCGTGAGTGCAGGGCTCTGCAGAGGGGGATGGGCTAAGTGCCAGCTCCCGATGTCCCCAGCTAGGCTGAGCAATGGCTGGGGAGCTGGTGGCCAGCAAGGGGCCCCACTTCAGGCAGGGAGTCTGCAATACACTGGGTGATCAGGGGTCTGGCCCCTCTCTCAGATCCACGATCAGGTTCTGAGACCCACAAACTCCTCTGGCAATGCAGGTCACAAACCCCCAGCCCAGTTCCTGGCTGAGGACTTGTCCTCTGCAGCTGTAGCCTTGGTTCGTGCTGCTGGGCTGGCTCACAGCTGGGCAGGCCACACCGAGACAGTCTCTGAATCAGTCCGGGATGCAGCTGGGAGCCAGCCATGGGGAGGGCTTTGCACAAAGTGGGACAGGTGTTTGGTTCCCGCATGCCAAGGGTGGGACGCAGGTGCCCTGGCCTACCTGGGCAGGCAGGGTCAGTGATCAGGCTGTTCTCTGGCCACAGTGGGACGAGGAGGCACTAGGGCTCATGCTGGCCTCTCTGCTCCAGAACCCTGCTGTGCCTGGCCATGAGCTGTGGCACATCCAGCAGATCCTTGCAAGCCAGCCAGGAGGTCAGGAGCATTCAGTGCTGCTCAGGACTTGGACGAGATCATTGTCGTCAGTATGAGCGCAGCTTCTTTGTGGATCAAGCCCCTGTGCTAGGTGCGGTACAAACACACAGCCCCTGTCCCCCGGCCATTGGTATTTTACCACTCTGGACATGAGTGCACGTCTCAGGGCAGCACAGGGTTCACCTTGCCTGGCTGCTCCCATGGGCCGTTTTGTTCCAGAGGCGTCCCGGTTGGCATTCCTCTCCTGAGCCTATGCCAGCATTTGTAGCTGCATCAGCAGCAGGTCTCGGGTGGCTGAGGGTTGTTAGCCCCATTTTACAGCCACGGGGAGGTACCTGCATCAGCCTGCACAGCTCGTAAAGAGACAAAGCTGGGAATATAACCCGGTCGCCTGCGCTAACCACTAGTCCCCAGGGCCTTGCACAGCATGCATGGGCACCTGCTCTGCACGAGTTTGCTCGGGGACAGCTGCAGGGCCAGTCACAACCCATGAGCTCTCCTGGCAGGTGTAGCGACTCCAGCTCTGAGTCAGAGAAACTTGGAAAGCAAAAGAGGAACTGGGTGTGTGTCTCCACCGGGGGCTAGTGAAGTGGGAGCAGCGTTCTGCAAAGGCCCGGGGGGGGGTTAGAACACGAAGCTGGGGAAGTCAAGAATGAATCTGCTCTGACCCAGGCGAAGCTGGAAAATGTGTGTGTGTGTGTTGGGGGATGGGGGCAGAGCTGGCTCACACCCCCCCTGTTGCTCAGCTGTGGGACACGCCAAGGCCCGTGCGTGAGTCCGCCCCTGCAGGCTCCTGCTGGGTCTCCCACCGCCCCTGGGCTTATGGGCAGAGTCCCTCCAGTGAGTGTTGGCTCCCACAAGCCCTTCTTCCACTGCTGCTGGTGGGATTGGCTGGGTGAGTCCACGCTCAGCACCAGGCGCTGGTGGTGCACAGCCTAGTTCTGCGCACACACCATTGCTGTTGGTGCACAAGTTCTGGGACCGAGTCCAGGAGCCTGGTGGCCTGGGGCGCTCCCAGGAGAAGATGGGGCACAACCTGCAGCCAGTGCCCCGAGCCCGAGGCCCCGGGATAAGTGTGCCAGCCAGACCCAGCGAGCTGGGCATGGTACGCTGTGGATGGCCCCCCATGTGGCTTTTTCACCTGCGGGGATTGTCGCCTGCCTGTGGCCAGGCTCCCGTATACGTGACACATGAGGCTCAGACTCACACTGTGCTCACTGATCGAATGCGAGGGAACAGCACTGCCCGCGGCTGGGCACGGCCAGGGCTCTCTTTCCCGGCTCAGGAGTCACATCAAGTTGTTTGGTTTTTCAGTTGCAGTGTCTACACCGTTATCCAGTCTCTGCTTGGAAGCCACCTGCTGCACGTGGCCAGGTCGCTGTCTCTCGCTGAGCTGCTGGCACTGCTCACGTGCGTGGCACTCGGGTGCAGCATGTGGTGCCCCACAAGGCTGTCGAGGCGACTCAGAGCCAGTTAGCGCACACAGTGTGTGCAGCTGCTTGGATGCCCTGGCCCCTCGGCACATGGCTCAGCAGGGCCTGCCGCCTCTACACACTCAGACAGCCTGCAGCCCGCTCCAGCTCTCCGTGAGGACAAACCCCCGGTGCCAGGGACAGGAGGCTGCCACCACTGGCCCACAACAACACACAGCTGGGGAGTGGGGAATAGAATCCAGGCCTGAAAGAGCCCAAGAGACAGGCCTCCGCTGCCACAGAGAAAAGCCCAGCTATCTGCTAGAGGGGCCATAGTCTGCCCGCCTGTTCTCCCATCTCAGCCAGGTCACTCCAGCCCCCGCACCATTCACAGCTCAGTCCCGCGCTCCCCTGCTCATCTCCTCTAGGCCCAAGATCTAGTCCGGACCAGAGGCAGGTTCCTGAATATTGAGCAATTTCTTGGAAGCCACCAGGAATTCTCCCACGAGAGGCGAGGCTGGAACAGCACCTCGTGGGTTTCTGTCTGGCTGAGTCTCTTTCACAAGCCGCAGGAGCTGGAGCAAAGGGAGAGTTGCAAAACGCAGGCACTGCCCCAGTCCCTGCCCGGCTGGGACAGGAGCTTTGCCTTTGTTAGCTGCACCACTTGGCTGGCCCCTGACAGACATGGGCTCAGGCTTCTGAGGAAGTGGGGCTTTGCCATGAAAGCTCATGCTGCAAAATATGTTAGTCTACCAGGTGCCCCATGACTTCTTGCTGTTCTCAAAGATACAGACTGACACGGCCCCCTCTCTGAGACTTGTCGTGGCCTTGAAGCACAGCGCTGTTCGCAGGCTGAGCTCTGCCTTCATTTCGGGTACGAATGGGACGCGAGTGGCGAACGCCAGCCCTGCGCTCTGGGAGCCTGGGAGCAGTGGGAGTCTGCCTTGTCCACGTGCAATATGCTGTGCTAGTGTGACCCACTAATCCCTAGTGGCTTAGTCACATGGAGCTAACTGCAGCGGAGCCCTGGAGACAAACCAACCACTCTCCCTCTGAAGCAGGAAACAGAGTCACAGCTGCCTCATGCAGAGCACCCTGCAGCAGCACACACAGTGCACGAAGCACGTGACAGTGAGCCACCGGGGCCTGCCCCTCCCACACTGCCTGGGACAAAACTCAGGGTGATGGATGTGACTCACCCCTGGAAAATGCCCTGGCTGCTGCCCCAGTCTGCTTGGCAGGAGGCTGCCAGGGACCTAGACAGCGCCACGGGAACAGACTTGTTGGCCTGTCAACCAAGCTTGGGCTGTAACATGGGCCTTCGCTCTCCCCCACTTACGGCCTTGTTTATTCTCACCATAGGTCCCCAGGCAGGCCTGGTGAGCTCCTCCCCTGCCTAGGGGCAAGCTGCAGCCCAGCTGTTCAGAACAGAGGTGGCAGCGGCACAACTCACCCTCTGAGCGTGAAAGGGAACAGGGCACTTCTGGCGCTGGCCCAAGTCCAGGCCCCCAGTGAGGCAGGGAGAGCCAGGCACGTCAGCACAGGCTACAGCAGCCATGCTGGGAGCGGGGGGAATACAGACCCCTCAGGACAGCTCTGAACGTGCGTGAAGTTGCAGCTACATGGGAGCCAGTGTCCCCTGTAAGCTGAGTGTGTGAGTGGCTGCCCAGGAGAGATTCAGGCACCGCCCAACTGATTAGCGGAGTGCTCACAGCACCTGCAGCCGGTAGCATGCGTCTATGGGTGGTGCACATCCCCATGGGCCTTCATGAAGGTAACAAAATTTATTCCACCATCAGATGGAAATAATTACTGGGAACGCTGAGGGGAGCTCATTGCAAGAGGCCTTCCTCCATGCACTGGCGAGCCAGGCCAGGCGCTCGCTCGGGGATGCTAGACCAACACCTGTTCCCAGGTGGGCTCCCACTAGGGATCTGGTAAGCAAGCAGTGGCTTGATTCCACCTGTCTGTCCCAACCCAGGAGCCTGCACTCATGGCCTACTGCCCCGGCAGCTCAGCCTGGGCCCCAGTCAGGGAAGGCCTGCTCCCTGGACATCTCAGTGCTGCCAACAGGCTGGTACACAATCCCCGTTGTGGAGTCTGGGGAAGCAGCCGCTCATCGCAAGATGTCACTAGGGCACTTCCCAGCAGCACGACCCCTGCTCGCTGTGCAGAATCCGAGCTCAGCCCCAGTTTGCACAGCCCCTCCCTGCACTGCCATCTTTGCTCCACATTGCTCTGTTCCTCAGCCAGGCAGGATCAGCCTCCTGGGCCGGGAGAGCTGCTGGGAAGTCCCCGGGTGTAGCAACTTCCTTTCTGGGCCAGACGCAGCCTGACTGTGGGAACCAGGCTGTTCCAGAGCTTACATGCAGGCTGGTGTCAGGGCTTTGCTGCCCTGTCTGAGCCTGCAGCCTGGCCTGCAGGGCTGGTTTGGCCCTGGGCCTCAGGGTGACTGGTGCCATGGACAGTTCCACCACGGGAACTAATCTGACTTTCAAAGCAGTGTGCAGCCCGCCCCTGACTGCAGCACATGCCCTTGGCCCAGCGCAGCCCCCAGCCATTCCGGTGCTGTGCCCTGTCTGGGTGACCCACTGCTCTCCTTCCAGGCCTGCGGCGCAGCTGTCTCTGCTTCTGGGCTCCTACACACCTCTGCTTTGTGCTTCTCTTGTACAGGTGCTGCCACATGCCCCAAGCTCTGAAGTTAGGACAAAAGTCCAGCCCCAACCTCCCCAGGAGCTGGGAGCACTGCTCTCTGAGCTTTCCGCCTAGATGCGTCAGCCTGGCCACCGCAGACAATGGCAGAGCCCGAAAGCCATTCGGCTCTAGTTACTTGGCCTTACAGCCCTGACCCTGTCTCTAAGCTCAGCCCCGTAACCACCACCCCTGACACTGGCATGGGGCTTTCCTCTGCTGCCATGCAAGCGAGGATCCCTAAGCTGGCTTTGGGCTGGTGCACGTCGCCTGGCTGGAGTACAAAGAACCCTGGGCTTGGCTGATGTTTAGGGTCAGCTGGTGAGAGGTGATGCTTCCTGCCCCCATCCTGTGCCCCGGCCTGAGGCTTGGTGCCTATCACAGGAATTCCTTTGCTCTGTTTTTTTCCTCCAGAAGATGCTGGCTTGGCAGCAGAAGCTATTTGCCAAGGGTCACGTGGTGAAACCAGCTAGCAGTGGCATTGTAGAACTGGCCAGGTCAAAGCTGGGCCAGCCCCACTTGCCCTCCCCTTGCTAGCATGCAGGTCAAGTGCTGGATGCTCCTGGCCCAGTCTGTGCTCGAGTACCCGGAAGGAGGGAACAGGCTGGAGCACGGGCAGGAGCTCTCTCCCCTGACCAGCCTGAGCCGTGCCCAGCACATTCTGGGCACTGCTGCCCCATGGATAGTAGAATCATGAGCCAAGCATTTGCACTGACCTGTCTCAACCTAAGAGTGAGAGATGAGTCCTACGTGACTGAAGTACCAGTAGCAGGAGACCTGGACCTGGGCCCCTGCTGTACTTGGTCACCTCAAACCCCAGCCCATAAGGGCTTGCAAAACCCCAATCATGCCCACATTGGTAGGAGTCAGATGGACCCCAGGTATACAGTCCCCACGCCCCCATCTGTGTCCCTGAAGGGGGAGCTCAGACAGCCCCCAGGGTGTCCACGTGAAGTACTGCGTGGAAACAGTGGCTGTAGATAAGCATGGGGCAAACTCACCCTGGCCCCTGCTCCCCAGCCAGTGCAGGTGCTCGAACCCCTTTACGACTGCTGATGAATTGACTCCAACAAGGCCCCTGCCTCCCCTCACACAGATATTTATGTAAGGCTGTTCCTTGCAAGCACACAGCCCCAGGGCTGCTGGACATGTTTAGAAGCACTTCGATTTTTTAAGACGACACGATCAACAATCCAAAATACACACCAGTCAGCCCAGGCAGGAGCCAGCCCCAGTGCTTAGCAACACTCAGTCAAGAGCCCCCATTTTACAGGTAGGGAAACTGAGGCATCAACAGGTGAAACGAATGGCCCCAGGTCACAGGTTGAGTCAGTGGCAGATCCAGGAACGGAGCCAGAGGCCCTGACTCCTGGTCTTACATACTTGCTAGTCCCCAGCTGGTTTGGTGCTTCGATCCACTGTGTTGGGGACTAAGACAGGCCTGCCTGCAGGAGCTTTCATCCGCATGCTCACAGGTGTGGATTGCCCCCAGCCCCCCTGGACCCCGGTTCCGCCTGAGGGTCTAGACACCACTGCAGAGTAAATGGTGCACGTGCCTAGCAGCCAGCGCTGGGTCAGTGCCACGGGTGGTGACGGAGCCTGGGACATCAGAGAAACAGCACAGAGTCCTGTCTGCACTGCAGTTCAGCTGGGTAACACAACCACAGTCATGTTCGATGCAGCCTCCAGTGCGGCGCTGCACACAGCTCACCGACTTGACTGTAGATCTCTGTTAAACGGCAGGACGGAGGCAAGCAGTACTGAACTGTGCACCAACAGCCTCCCGTCCCCATCCTGCAACCTGCTCACCAGTTCGCTCTGCATTGGGCAAGAGTTGCTTGGCTGAGCATGTAAACCTTCCCCCAGGCCAAGGGCCAGGGAGAAAACAACATGCAAATTCACCTGCCATGTTGCTCAACCAGATGTGTTTGTGCAATGCAGGCCTTGGAGGGGCCCTCCACCCAGTGGGAGAACCTGCCCCTGAACCAGCTGTGGCTTCATTCTGCAGGTTTGATACTGACCTGGCCTCTGTCCCTTTGATCCCCGCCTGCCCGCCAGGGCTGTGGTGGAGGGCACAGGGAATGCTGCCCACTGTCCAAGATGGCAAGGTACGCCTCGGCCACCTTGGCGCAACTGCCCGTCCGAGGCAGGGGGCCTGGCGGGGGGCCAGGCTGCAGTGCCCAAGCCTGTCTACTAGCAGGGCTCCTGAGGGGGACAAAGGGGCAGCTGTGGGGAGCCCAGCTGTGGTATCCAGCTCTGGCTTCTGGCTGGGCTGTTTCAGGGGAGGAGGGGGTCAGCCCCAGCCATACCCTATGAGGGGCAGCCAAGGCTGAACAGGCCAAGCCCAGCGGTGCTCCTCAGGGAGGGTGGGAGGCCCAGGGCGCAGGAGGCTGTCAGGGCCTCCCCTATCCAATGCTGCAGCCATGAAGAAGGGGGTTTGGAGCAGGGATCCATTTACCTAGGCCACTGGGAGGCAACATGCAGAGCCCTGGCCCCAGCTTGCCATTGTCTTCCTCATGCAGCTGCTTCTCTGTGATCAGACTGCAGTACAACTGTCCCTCCTGTCAGCCCCTCCCTTTCTGTGGTGTAGAAAACAATCCCCGTCCAAGCACAGCCCCTTTTCCTGGCACAACCTGGCCTTGCTTTAGGTATATAAAGAAGCTGTGTACCTCATTCGGTGGTCCTAGCTCTTAGGAGTTCTTGAACAAAAACTCACAGCCAGATAGATGGACTAACAGACTGACCCACAACCACTCTAAAATATAGACAGGAGATAAAAGATAGTTAAGCTCTGGAACAGGCTTCCCAGGGAGGTTGTGGAATTGCTTTCATTGGCAGTGTTTAAGAGCAGGTTGGACAAATAACTGTTGGGAATGGTCTGGGTCTTCTTGGCCATGCCCCAGGGAAGGATTTGATAACTTCTTGATTTCCCTTCCAGCCCTAAAATTCTATAAAGCCTACAGACAGCTGGAGGGGCGGCATGGGGCCAGGCAGAGTTCCCCTAGATAGGTAGATCTTTGTTCTGGCCCTCACACACACTCCCCACCCCCTCCTCCTTTGTGTGGGTTTCTGCCCTTTGGCTGTACTCCTGCCTTTGTCCTAGTGCTAGGGTAACCATCTGTACTGGGCAGGATGGTCCTGTATTTGGGACACCAAAAAGGCATCCTGACTTACTTTTTAAAAGGAACTCAGTGTCCCGTATTGGGGCTGTCCCTCCCACCTTCACTTCCCTGAGCTTTGGGGAAGCAAGGGGAATGTAGGCAGCTGCTGCTTTCCTGGGGATGCTGGTGGCTGTCTCCTCCCCCACATATCTTCCTGTCCCAGATATGGGACAGGGAGATACGGTTGCCCTACCTCCTGCAATATTTACTTGGGTATGTTTTGCTTTTACAAGTCCTTCCTCCTGCACTTCACTGGGTGCCTTCACTCCCATCAAGCTACAGCAGTGGGGTTAGGGAGGAGAGGGCTGGGGCCTGGCAGTCTCTCCCAGCTCCCAGTCATGCCTTTGGCTTTGAAGCAGGGGCCCCCACTCCCTTAAGACAGAACTGCTCCCTCAGTGCATAATGTTGGTTAAGGTGCTTAAACCCTCAGGCTCCAGGCTCAGAGACCCCTACACAAAGGAGCTGGGGGAGGGGGAAACAACCACAGCTCAAAGAGCCCCAGCAGGCAAGCAGAAGCTCTATCCAGCACCCTGCTGACTCCTTACTAGCAAGTCCCACCCTGGCTGCCCTCCTTGTAGTAGAGAGTTGGGGAAGCTAGTTCTAAACTGGCCAATTCCTGGCTGCTGGGAAAGCCCCTAGGGGAACATGCTGGAGGCCCAGGAACCTTCACCACCATAGAAAAAGCATTGAGAACCTCAGCTCATAAAGCACAGTAATTAGTCCCACTCAACACCAGTTTATGGAAAATAGCAGGCTAGTTTGGCAGGATCTTTTTTGAGGAGATGACAAGTGTGGCTGACAAGGTAATGGCACTGATGTAATGTGCTCATGCTGCTGGAAGGTGGTGAACTTCACTGCACACTGCTGATGAAAACACTCAGAAAAGTCAAAATTAACTTGGCAGTCGCTAAATGAGCTGAAAGCAGCTAGCCAGGGCACCCGTAACCATAAAACCATCCCAGAGAGGGTATATCCTGCACGGTTCAGGGCTGGGCTCTACGTTTTTTAATTTGTCAATGACCTTGAAGAAAACATGAAAGCATCACTGCAAAAAGTTGCATATGACACAGAAATTAGGGCAGGGACAAAGAAAAAGGGCAGGTCACAGATTCAGACCAGCATGGAGCACTTGGTGTAAACAGGACCAAAGCAAATGCTGCCTTAAGGTGGCTGAAGGTACATGTACCCATCAAGGACCACAGGATGTCAGCTGTATTTACAGGATGGGGGACGTGGCCCAGGGAAAGACTGCAGGGTTGTGGTGGACAGACAGCTAAACATGAGCTCAACCCAAGGCCATCCTGGAACATGTAAACAGGGAAAAGGCCTATTATACCACTGTATTAGCACTGCTGCTGGAATCCTGTGGCCAGTTCTGGAGCTAAGGCATAAATGTTTAACAGCAAGAATAATTAAGCTCTGGAACAACTCCCTCAGTGGCAATTTTTCTAACTGCTCAGAATTACTAGTGGGAAGGTTCAGTCTCAAACCCTGCAGAGATCAGCCAAAGAATGACCACAAGTGGCCCTCTGGCCTTAGCATGTCTGCAGAGGGAAAGCAGACAAGGCCCTTAAGGACTAGTAAGTGCTGCTAGGGACCAGATGCAGGACTAGTGCAGCCACCTGCCAGGGACTTCCCTGCTTCTGAGAAACAGCAGGCTCATGGTTTACCCAGTCCTGTTAAACTGAAAGAGGCATGTTGTTGAGTCCCCTAATGCCCTGCCTTCCCCCCACCCCCGGATCATTGCAGCCCAAGAACCAAAAACTGACACCATTCCTGGAACCCTTCTGGGCTGTGCCGATCCTGTCTCTGCTTGGCACAGGCCTTGCCCCCCTCTTTCTGCTATCAAGATACTTTAAAATACGAGACTGGCTGAAGTGGGAACTCCTCTCTCCCTCCCCTCCCAGCTGATGTTCAACAAGAACTGATCAGTAAAGGGGTAGAGGCTGATGCTCAGGGTTAAGTGGAAGTAACCTCTTCCTACTGATCAGGCAGTAGCATGACTGAGCCAACCCAGCAGTAGCCTGGGACCTGGGCTTGTTCCTGGCTCTGCAGCTGGCCTCCTAGATGATGTTGGACAGATCACCCCACCTCTCTGATGCCTCAGTTTCCCTACCTGTGAAATGGAACTATGACACTGGCCTCCCTTCGTGAAGCACTTTGCAATTTACTGTACCCGAGCTGGGGATCAGCAGGGCAGAACACACAGCACACAGGGCCTGCCAGCCCGGTCAGAGGTTTAAGATTCCTTCTCCAAGGTAGGTGTAAGAAACCCGGCTCAAAGCATTGCACTTGCCTGCAAGCAGTTTTCTTCCTGACCCCCAGAGGGATTGGTTTCTGCCCCAGACCAGGGAGGCATCTGTGTCTTCCAGCTAGAGTTTGTGCTATCCAGGAACAACTCTATTCCTGTTGGGAATCTTGCAGCACCCCAGGGACAGGGAGTTCTGCAACCCAACCTTGGATCCCATGATAAAGTATTGCCTTCTTCCCTGTTACATTAATCGCCTTGCTCCTGGATGGCTGCCCAAGCCCTCATCATAGAGGGAGATTAGCAGAGGGCCTGCAGTGCCTAGAGCTAGCAGCATGGGATTCCAGTGGTCATGCACATCTCTCAGTATTCATTATAAAATTTATTCTACCCACAGCTGAAAAAGTTAGAGGGAACATTGCCATCCATTATGCTGTGTACCTTTCCCAGAGGGCTGATCTATGGTGGACAGTCTCAGTGCTTTCTGTCTCGCTCCACAGGGGAGCTTGCCAAGGTCACTGATTGTCATCAGTCAGCTGTAACCCCCTCCATTTCTGCCCTGGCTTTCCCGAGACGTGCAGAAGCGTGCACAGCCCTCAGTGATTCACTGATTCTGTCCCCTCAGCAGCGGGACAGAGCGGGGAGCTTGCAGGCTAGGTCAGACTCCTTGTGCAGGGCTTACACTGCTTTGATCAGCTCTCTCTAGCCCCTGCTTCCAGGTAGAAAGTTACCTGGGGATGTCAAAGGAGCACCCCTGCTCTTGCACTGTACCTTGCTCACCTGGAGTCTCCCACCCTATGCACCTATGTGACTGAGCCTGCAACATTACAAGACTTCCCTTCCACTTCTTGCTCTATGGCCCCTACATCCCTCACATTTTCCCATGCACTATCATATTGGGCTGGACTGTCACTGAAGCCTGGGCTTGGGGGAGGGGTGCTGTATTTGAGGGGCTGAATCTCTGTTCACTTCCCTAGACAGGCCTCAGCCAGCCACATACCCAACAGAGGCACAACATGACTTTTATGAGCACATCTGGCTGACTGCTAACCGCCCCCTCTTTTTCAAAAAAAAAAAAAAAAAAAAAAAAAAAAGGCCACCACACCATAGAGCTGCACATTGCAAAAGAAGCTATAACCTACTTTGAGAGAAGAAACAAGCTGCAGCTGTACAGCAATCACAAGGGTCACACTGTGCTCCATCTACCCTGGAGTACCCCAGAGGAAGTGGTGAGCTACAGGACAGTTCTCAAAAATTCCAACAGTAGAACATGCTCAAGGCAGCACAGCAGGGGAAGAGGAGAAAATGGGACAGCTGGCTTCGAGTGGAGGCCTGAACACATGAACCAGGACAGGTGGCAATTAGGAGGGAAGAGTTCAGACCCAGCCAAGGTTTATACTTACAAGATCTGCTATGAAGCAGAGGTAAGACCAAGCTCAGTCAAGCAGAACACCTCCAGCTCCCTTTTCTGTCAAGTTATGGTCACGGATATACTGTGGTTGTGTCTACCACCGTGTCTGTAACATGGGTCAGATTTTGGCTTGATTCTAGTGTATAAATGGGAGTGACCTAGAAGGGGAAAGCTTTTATCTAGAGAAAAGAAGCATTTCATTTAAGCTTTTTAAGAATTCTCTCGAGAATGTAGTTCTGATGCCATAACTTTCAAGCAACACTGCACATGAATTTCAAGATTACCACTTGAGATTCTTTTTCCTCATTCAGACCATCACATAACAGAGGTAGACAAGAGGAACGTTTAATTTAGCCCCTAATCTTAACTGCAATTTTACATGTTTTGGGACTGCTCCATCTCACCTTTGAAACCCATACTGCTGTATTCACTATACCCAGGAGGAGCAGGGGGATTACTTCCAAAGGCAATCTCCCCTTGAAAGAGCTTCCCTGACCCAACCCCTAAAAGTCCTTTCATGCTGTATAGCTCAGAGGAAAACTGCCAATTGTCACTGTTTGCACTAATGTTTTCCCACCATATGCAGAATACATTGTTTGTGTGGCTCCCAGGCCCATGTCAATGTGTGCCACCCCTAGAAACAAAATCCAGCTGTGGGAACGCCACTAATTGTCTGGGCAGCGTTTCAATCTCTCCTGAGTGGCCACACAAGCGGACAGTTTCCAGGTAACACTGGCCACCATGTCCTACATGTGGGACTAGTACAATTCTTCCCAATCTGGCTGGCCCCAGTGGATGGTTTCGATTGAGGAAGAGTTTCTCTCTGCCTAGGTGCACTGCCTGACACTACTCCACAGCCAACCTACCAGAAAAGGGACAATGTCAGGTGACCTTAGACAAGGTCATTCAGCAGGTCAAGTTAAAGCTAGGACATGGAGGATGGATGGGCAGGAGATGGATGGCAGGAGATAAATCACTTGATCATTGTCTTCTGTTCTCCTTCTCTGGGGCACCTGGCATTGGCCACCGTCGGCAGATGGGATGCTGGGCTTGATGGACCTTTGGTCTGACCCAGTATGGCCATTCTTATGTTCTTATGACATAACCCAGACCTTCTTAGTCCCAGTCCTATCCCTGCCCTGATACTCCTCTTAGCTGCATTAGAGCACAGATGCACCTACACTGTCACTGCTTTTCCCTCCATTAAGGGATGGGCTGTATACCATGTGAGCAGGAAAGAGCTACCTGACCGTACTAAACCAATGAGCACTTTTTGAATAAATGAGCATGAAGTAATTTACCAAGTCACAGAAGAATATCCTGTTCTGCATTGTGGAGGGCGGGGTTCCGAGAGGAAGGAGTCCCCTGGAGAAATCTGAATGCTAAATTCTTATTAGACTTCCTCCTAAGCTCAGAAACCAAGGCCCATGTCAGAAGAGCCTTGCGTATAGAAACACGTTATGATATACCCTCATTGGTATGAATGATACTGTGCTAGACAGCACTTAATGTATGCCAGAGCTTACCCCCTGCAGGTTTGGTAGGTTACAGCCCAGCACCTCATGGCTTGCTGCTATGTTTATGAATGCTTTTTTTTTTTTTTAAATTGAGGGGCTGAGGCTCAAGCATTACAAATGAAGTCCTGGTATTAGAGGATATCGGCTCTCTGAGCAGCTGTTTACTGTCATCTCTTAGTGCAGATCACAAAGTAGCCAAGAGCCAGTGTGTGCATCTTTGCTTTCAATTACAAAGCAGACCAGCAAACAGGTTCTGGTTTTTAAATTCTGTCCAACACTTGAGGGGAGCAGATCAGCAGCCCTCAGGAGTCCACCAAACAATAAAAGCACGGCACAGCACTTTATCACTTTGCACATTTGCCACACACACACTGGCAGACTTCCCCACACAGCCTGGTTACAACCCCACAAGCCAACACAGTATCCCTTCCCCGGAACAGCACACTTGTTACCATGGTGTCACCACACACTTCCTCGGCCCCCAGCCTTACAACCACAAACAAGCATGCACACCCAGTCACGGAAGTCACATGCCCATTTCACAGGCATTAAAGTGATATTCCTTGAATATCCAAGAAGTCTGAGCCAGAGTTGGGAACTGAATCCAGAAATCCCACAACTCAGCCCATTGTCTTAACAGCACAACCACCTTGCCAGAAGTACTTTGTTTTACAGGTTGGCTGTGATTTTTTAGGATCACATGGCAGTCTTCCCAAAAGCCACAGAGACCTAAACAACCTAGCCATTTAGTCTAGCCATTTTTATTTGGATAATGTAAGCTCCCGCCTTGATAAAACATACAGACCCATACGGCTAGCTGATGGTTCAGAATCTAAGTGACACAGCAAGTTTCAATAAATGGCAACTTTAAATATAAAAAAAGTGTCTAAAGTATATATTGCTACTAACTCTTCCAGAAACCACCACATAACACATGGCTGAGTTAAGTACAGTACTAAGTAAAATACCATCGTCAAGTCAGTTTCTGGATAATACCATTAAAAACCATCTTTCCTGTAATTTACAAATATGCAAAGTTATCAGGTTACATAAGATTAAGAAGCATTTTGCTTACTAACATGAAACATTACAGGTTTGTAATGTATCATAATTAACCAGGTATACAGGGGTTCTGCGTCCCTGTGGTTTCCATGACACATGGTGCCAATTTGGCTAGGCCATCCATTGGAAAAATCTGAGTGTAAGAACCAGGAACAGAGTAGCCTCTACACCACCCCTTAGGAGTGGGGTACTTGGTCACTTCTGTGCTCTGTTCTCCCTCATGGTTTGCCTCTTAGAAAGACCTTTGTTTAAACCACAAGATGGACATAAAATTTTAAAAAATCACCACAGAGATACAATGTGTATCAACAAATCAACTGCTTCTGGCCAGCAAGGGCAAGAGTTTACTCTGCACCCTACAGAAATGCTGGAACCAGAATCAATTGCTACAGTATTTGTTTCTATATATCTTAAAATTTTAGTTACAGTATCTACAAGTCATAGGAGATACCCTTTTGATAAAGGGTAGAGGAGGGTCCACTTGTTATCATCATAAACCAAACCACAGTTCTGGTTATTTTGGAAATCTGAAGGGGTTGGGGAGAGAACAAGATAAGGAGCTATTAAGGAAAGGAGAGGGAAGAGAAAATACTGAACACTGCTAAGAATCTGGAGAAGCCTTCAGAACTGAAGCAGCAATGGGGCACAGACAACTGGCAAGCCCAAATGGGACCTTAGTCGTTTCCAGTGATCCCCACGGCAACAGGGTGGGGATGACAGAGCAGAAGGTATGTCACAGGTATCTCAGGTCTCCTGCACATATGATGCCATGACAGGGCTACAAGGGAGACTAATGTTTTAGAAGAGCAGCACAAGCCTGCTGCTCTTCTCTGAATTTTGGTACAGAATGTCCAATTTACAAGATTAGAGGCTGCAGAATCCAGAATGCAAAAGTCACACCGCTGTCTGGTGTGGCGCCAGGCCCTACCATGCAACAAAACGCCTCACTGGATAGTGGGAGCCCTCCAGCAGGTGAAACAGCCACCCTAGTCACAGGAGAGCGGCCAGCTTGTGAGGGACTGGCAGGGGACAGCCCTGAAAATGGCTGGGGTCAACACCTGGCTTTTTGCACACCGCAATAGAACCTGATGCTTCCTCACAAGGGCAGAATGAGGTAGACCAATGGGAGTTCCACGCAAGCTGCTCAGTTAGGAGCTAAGGAGCAGACCAGACAATGAGCACAGGCTGTAGCCTTTCCCAGATGCAGTAACAGACTTACCACAAAAGGCAGCATCTCTGTGTAACCCCACTGACCCCAATCATTCAAGTGTAACCGTTAGACCTTTCTCCTAAAGCCCCAGGCACCTGGCCACATGCTGTGCTGCCTCTGAATGCTGCAGGCTAATGGGAAGAACAAGGGTCTGACGTACCCAGCTGGCAAGTGCAGGAGCTCAATAGGCAGGACACACCCACCTGTGCCAACAGGGGAGTCCCTGCTCTGTACTCCAAGAAAGGCAAATCCACCCCCTGCCCCAGGTTCCTGGGGCTAGGCCCTGAGGGAGTATGGGCCAGCCTGCTCACACACAGTTTTATGATGGCACATTAGGACTGGCCGTGCCAGATTAGGCCATGGAGTCTGGCACCCTCATCACCTTGGGCCTGAGGCTTCAGAGGAAGGTGAAAACCCTCACTGAGTTCCCAGGAGAGACCCCCATGGCCTCCAGGACAGGATTGTGGTCAGTCTCACACCCCTGGGTTCTGAGACTTGTAAGTCAGTATTTCAGCAGCTAGTCTTTGGGGGTCCAGCAGGTGAGGGAAACGGCTCATAACAGCATCTACTAAATGGGGATGGAAGATCCCACACAGCTTCACGTGCACATTAGCCCGCTCCTCTGCAAAGCGGTCTGGCAGGGCCCACTGGCAGGGTTTGCTGTACACTGGACCAGCGGCTCTTGGCATTGGGGTAGGGTCTCTAACGTTGCTAGGCTGTGCAGGTGGGGGAGGCATTTGGTACGGCTCAGACCAGTATTCGCGAAGAGGAGATGCTGGAGTGTTGTACTCGCTGGGGACGCTGTAATGCCCAGCTCCTCCTGGATGAGCAGGCACGCCATAGCCTGGGAACGAGTGCGAGGACCGCGTATGAGAGATCTCTGGACTATATGACAAGAAACTACTACCAGAGGGTGATTTGCGAGAGCCAGGCTTATAGAGACCAAGGGTGTCCTGCTCTACAGTATGAGCGTGTTGGTAGACAGGTCTCTGCCTGCCACAGCTACACGCTGCCATCTGGTCAGGGTGGGAATGCTCACAGTGACTGGTTGATCTGCAAGGCCACATCTCAGACATTTGGTTCTCAAGGGATCCAATGCCTGAGTCAAGATGTTCCTGAGAGATGTAAGAGAGAGAATCCAAATGGGGAGAGGGGGGAGGGTGCTGGTACCGCTCAGAAGATCGATAGCTACCATTGATAGAGGGGACACTGCCCAAGGCACAACCCTGGATTAGGAGGGGACTGTCACTGGGTTTTGCTTTTTGAGCTGAACTTTTCCTCTCTGTGGGGACCTTTTGCACAGCGCCTTTGTCACCGTCTGCAGATGCAGAGCAGAGGAGCTCTGCCTGTGAAGGTCTCCGGCTCTTCTTCTCCTCTTTGGCCGTGCTGGTGGGGCTCCTGGTTGGGGACAGCCTTGCATTGGCCCGTAGCTCATCAGCTACAGAGCGCTGTGGCTGGTTGATCCTTTCGGGGTGATAGAATTTACACTTAATCCCATAAGTGCATTTCTTCCCTGAAAAGAAAAGGCAGAACATAGGGTGACCTGCTGCAACCCACTGGGCACCATGGCCCTCCAGCACACGAAGCTCGTCCTACCATAAGGGCACTGCTGTTTTTTGTGTTCTGGCACCACAGGTTTCTTTCTCAGGAAGTTTTCCAGGCTGGGGCCGTGCCGTCCCAACGGGTCATCTGGAGGCATAAACCTAAAGGAACAGAAGTCTCAGTCAGGAGCAGCCACCTTCTCGACCTGGGCTTCAGTCTCTCACAGTTACTCATACCTATGTACCCTCCTGCATTACACAATAAACAAGCCCTGGCGCAGCCAAAGGAGTCACTGATTCCAGAATTTCCCCTACTGGGAAGAGACATTTCCCTTTTAAAATCCTCTTTCAGCCCCCCATGGCCAGATGGCCAGTTCATCAGCCACACAGAGAAGGGCTGTGGCCCACCAAGACTGCTCCCCAGTAAACCAGAGAAGGATTTGTCCAAGATTGTTGCAAGAGGCTTCTTGCGCCAGGAGCAGAGCCGGCTGTCTCCAGAGTCAGTCTATGCTCCTCTGTCGACACGCTGGTCCAGCCGATCATTTCCCCATTTGAAACACAGAGGAAGCAAGCCCTTTGTGCCACTGACAGGCCCGGTTAAGAACATCAGCAGGGAGTTGCTCCTGGCTCCAAGCAAACCAAGTGCCATCAGAGCCACTCTTGGCCTTGTCCTTGCGCCCTCCCTGTGACTTGCCACGCACTGGGAGGAGACATTCCACACACGAAGCACTGAGTCACTTCCTCTCAGTTATCACCTGAAGTCATCAGCTTTACCCTGTCTGACACTCCCCTTTCTAGCCCCTGCACGTCAACTCCTCCTCACTAACACTGATCAGCAGAACGCCAAAGGTGCATGATATTATGGTCACTGAAAACAGATGTAGTGTTTTAAGTGACTGGGGAAACAGGCACATACTTGTCGTTAACGAAAGAGTACATAAGCAAGCGCTCCTCAATGAACTTCTTCCACTCTGGGCGCTCGTTCTGCAGGTCCCGGTAAGTGTCGTTGGACACCACGATGCCATCCGACTCATATGCCAGTTTCACAATGAAGCGGTCATCGTAACAGACAACGCGTTTGCCACCAACCCTCCTCGAAGGAGTGAAGACCAGAATTTTCTTCTTTTCAAGGTCACGGAGAATGTGCTGGTCTGGAAGAATACATAATGAAAACACAGCATGAACACACAGGCCCATACAGACGGGCCCCATTCCTGGGCAACAGATGCCAAGAAGACGAAAGTGTAAGGGTCGTGGGGGGAGGGAAACCTAGCTATGAACGTGAGGAGCCTTTTAAAGTTTGGAACCAACTAGTCTCTTCTAAGGGACTTCGTGTCAGGATCAAGGCCTGCACTGACTTTTCATTTACTCTGCGCCCTGCGCAGACTGCTACTGTTAACCCTTGTGAGTCACAGAAGTCCTTCAGTTTCTCCACTTAGCTCTCCTCTCCTAGTTTAAAGCAGGCACTGAAGCCAACAAAGTTTAACACCAACCGAGACCTACAATAGCCCGTCTTCTAGCTAAGAAACTGGCCTGGGACTCTGAAAACCTGGGCTCAACCCGTGGCAGAGGCAGGAAGACCCGCTATGATTCTGGGCAAGTAACCCTCTCTCTGTGCCTTCAGCCTTCTCTGTAAAATGGAGACAAATGACTTTTCCTTTTCTTGCACACTTTAGCTGTGCTGTCTGTGCACTTTGTAAGCTTTCTGAAACTTGGTGCTTGTATAGCACCTAGCTCTGCTGATTTCTGTTGGGACCTATAGATGCTGCTGTTGAGTTTTACTGTACAAGTCCCCATGTTTTCCTGCAACTATGACAAGTGGACCAATAAAGCATGGCCTTCAATTGAAGTGATTAGGCTGACTTTTTATAGGGCTCTGGATCATGCAGAGATTTCTTTTCAGAGCTGAAACGCTGACTTAGGGACCCCAAACTCCAGCTGTTTGGCCATTTGGGACAGCACTTAACAACCACCTAGATCCATCTGAGCAGATCCCCACCCCTACTATATTTTGCCAAGCTGCTTCTCCATTACCATTTCATGCAGGTGTGCTGTTTGGTCAGTTACAAGAGGGGACGATGAATTCTAGAGAACTTACATCACAAGTAAGCCTCAGGAATAAGGAAGTATTCTGCAATAAAGAATTATGTTCCTTGAACTCTGCTACCTTCCTGGAGCCAACGCTTGCTCAGACAAGAGGTTAGAAATGTGAAATACACCCCCAGACAGAAGCTTGGTTAAGTTCCCAGGGCTCTTACCTCGAAGCTGACTGGCCAAAGGCCCATTAGCAGACTTATTAAAATGCTACAGTTGGAGGCTTTAGAGACTTAGTTTTGGCTTTAGAGATCCACACCTGTGATGGGCATATCTGGTCGTGGCTGCTCCTTCCTCCAGGATGGCACAAAGACAGTGATATCTGGGTGTCCCCGGTCCCAAAACCAGTGCACTGCCAGCAGGATACCTCGGCAGGAGAACACTTCCTTACCTCCATGGCTGCATTGAAGAGGATTAAAGAAGACCTTGTTTTCAGCATTAAGATACAACATACTTACGCATATTCAAACAGCATACAACCCAATTCTAAGCAGAGGGCCAGTGACTTAGACATACTTTTCAAGATGGCACTTTGGCAGAAGCAGTATTCAGTTACCCTACAATAGCAATGAATGTACAAGTTCAGCAATACAAAGAGGCTGAGGGCACCAATAGTTTGGTCTTAAACTATTCTACAGCAGCGAACACCACAAAGCATCTAGAACTTTTAGTGACTTTGTGTCACCTCTGACACCAGACCCCTTTTATTTGCAACTTGGTACTCAAACCCCTATTTTGAACTCCCAGATTTAGAGATGGTTTTTCTTTACACCTATCTACACCAATGTGTTGCTGGCATAGCTATGTTAGAGCAGCAAAGTGGAAGTAGGAGGGTATTACACCCATAGTCAGAGCTCAGGGGGCAAACCCTGCTAGCATAAATGCAGTTAGGCTAGGAAAAGCAGCCATTTGCAGCATAGCTTTGTTTTGTTTGGAGAGCCAGGGTAGAGAGAACAAAAGAAAAACCTCTTGCCACCACACCTGCATTCAGACAAGGGGAGTGCACCAGTATAGCTGTACCAGTGAACAGCTGTAGCGTAGACCTGCCTCTTTTGTCTTTGCTTTACTCCATGCCAAAAAAGCATCATTCATCTTTGCAGATGATCTCTGGTGAAGGATAGAGCCTCTCCTCAAACAGAGCCCACTATGCGGGGAGACTGCTCGGATTGTGAAATGGTACAAGTTCCCAATAAGTCCTTGATATCCAGTTGGCCTGCTTGGGACAATACAGAGAAGGAAAAATTCTACCAGAAGAAAATGGCTGTCACAAGTATCAGAGGTTAGTTACTAGTACAACACAGTCCTGCCTACTCAATAGTCAATTAATCAGATCAACCAGTCTCTAGAGTTTTTATGTAGCAAATGGCTGGAGATAATTTCTTTGCAGGTTCCAGTACTCACAATAAGTACTCACCTGCATCTGACGAAGTGGGTCTTTGCCCACGAAAGCTTATGCTCATTACATTTCTGTTAGTCTATAAGGTGCCACAGGACCCCTCGTTGCTTTTGCAGATCCAGACTAACATGGCTACCCCTCTGATACTTGAGTACTCAAAATGTTATCAGTTCCTGCGCTGCACAATAACATCAACTGTTTCCAGACTACTAGATTCACAGTAGTGACAAATCAGGGGTATACATGGTATTTACTGAACAGTGACTTTCAGACAGCAGGCATGTTACACTGAAGAGCATGAATGGGGAGTCACTCTTCATGAGAATACATTTGCTGTCACTATCCACTTGCACAAAATATCAACAGCCACACTGCAAAATTAGATTATGGCCCATGCAAACTCAAGAATCCTTCAAGACTTCAAGGAACCTGTTATGTTTAAACAACCCTCTCTTCAGCAGAGGAAGGACACTCTGGAAGGCTATGGTCAGAGTCAAACGTTTCTGAAACATACGCTAACATTAAAGTACATTACCAGAGTAACAAAGAAAAGCAGTGCTAGATCACAGTACAAAAAAAACCTTATCTCCTGGATGGTGGATCACTGAGTGCACTTGAACCTAGTGCTTGGTGTTATAGGCTCTGTATGCTAATTGACCAGCTTTGACCAGGCGATCTTGTGATTGCAATCAAATAGATTCAGTGATCTGGGCCTCACATTCCCAAACACATGAAAGGCAACTTCTCACATTGGTATTTGCTCCGAAGAGCAATGATGTGACATCACTGTTCACAAGTACCAGGGCTGTAATTCTTGTATCCTTGCCAAATTCTAAATTAGGTAATTACATGGTGCCTACTCTAATTCCCCTCACAGTTTCAGAAGAAGGTTGTTTCCTGCCCTAAACTGCAATGTAACATTCATATGTGCCAATACAGAAACATCACCTTCCATGCCAAAGGCAGCTGCATTTCACTAATGAATATACTCCTGTTTCAAAACTGCTCGGGGAGGTTTCATAACAAAAAGGTGCTTTATAAATGCAAGAGAACACGAATATTAGTATTGTCTGTGAGTATCACCCGCAAAGTCTTATCACAATTTTCAAATTGTGATGTGTAACATCAATAGGAACCTATTCAGGATAAGTCACCTTATAGCCACCAGCAGAGGTTCAGAACAGCTTCTGACAATACAAGAGGTGCATAGCTCACAAGCTCCAGATCACGTTCACTGATTGTGCAGTCTGACTGAAACTGAGCTGGCAAACTCATGGCCAACCAAAGGAAGGAGTACAGAGTAAATCCCATTGCCTCCTCACAGCAAGCAGCATTTTCGTGTTGAGGCATAAAGCAAACTGTGCAGCGAGCCCCCTGATATACTGGGCTTTGGAAACAAGAGAGGCTGTCTGCCAGTCCCCACCCCCAATAAATGCCAGAGACTCACCAGTGCCATGGCTGGGGCTTGGAAGAGCTGCCAGACCAACTGGGGTCAGAGGAGCTGGGGGAGGTGGGGAGAGGGGGCTGCATCAGAGTGCAGGAGCTCTCCTTCCCCAGCCCCAGGTGCATGGAGCATGTTGGCGCGCAGCCACCGCTGCCTGCAATGGCGCTGAGCAGCAGCCATGCCATCAGAGGCTGCTGCCCACTGACAGGCCGGGTGCGGCCATGCTCTACCTTCACACGAGCAGCTCAGAGCTGGAGGCGGCGGAAGGAGCCAGGCTGGCATTCAGCTCCTCTCCTGGTAATTGGGAGAGGAAGATGGAGATGTGAGGGGAAGAATGGGGCAGGAGGGGGAACGGAAGAGATGGGGGCAGAGGACAGGAGCGAGTGATGGGGTCGGGAAGGTCAGTGCATCATCATACAGTACAACCATTTGGATACAAACAGACTTTTGGTATTAAGGGACACCCCTTCCTCCCATTAGTCCGTTAAACTGAAGGGTTACTGTATAGGTGAATGTAGTCAGAGGGCAGGTATACGCTACAGCTACAGGTCAAATTAAGGCATGCAATTTCAGCTACATCAATTACCTCGCTGGACCTTAAGTCAGGCTTCCACGCCATCTCCACTAAGTGATGTCAACAGGAGTTTGTGCTCCCGTCGACTTCCCTTACACCTAACGCGGGGCAGGGGAGGTAGGAGTACTGCAGTCGATGAGGTGCCCTGTAAGTTCGATTTAGCACGTCCCCACTAGGCATGCCAAAAAAAAAAAAAACACCAATCTTCCAGAGTTTGACCACATCAGAGTCTATCAGAGCTAACCAGAAAAGGCTGACGCACAGACATGAGAGGTCATCTTTTCTGGTGCAGGTGCACATAAAAAACATCCCCCACAAAAGAAGATGCTCTGTGGAAAAAGCTCTGGGAGCATCTGTTGGAGTAGCCAGTGCAGACTTGAGCTCTTTGGGTAACCATGTCAGACACGCCTACATTCAAAGAGACGGTGTCTGGAAAACAATTAAAGGCTAGAAACCTTCACACCAACATCAGCGAATCATAGGGAGAAAAACACAGCAAGTGGATGTTGGCCTCTGAATCCTCTGGGAGGTTCTTAAGGAGTGAGAGCAGAAGGCTTGTTATCCCAATTCTTACCTTTTTGTAAGCCAAGTGAGACAAGACACCTGTGCGTTTCCGCCCCTCCCCCCCCCCAAGAGCAGATGTTTAAAAATGGCAAGCAGCCCCTTAGAGCTCCTGTTACTGCTGAACTTGCCGCCAGGAGAGGGAATTACAAACCTGAAAACATGGCATCCTGCAGCTTTTGCCAGTTTCGTTGCTTTGATGCAATCTGACAGTGATTTTTTTAAAAACATCCCTATGAATTTGTGTGGGGGAAAAACCACCCCACCCACCCACTTTCACAATGAAACAACATCAGGCATATTATCTTCCCAGCTGCTACCACAGCAACAAAATCAGCTTCCACTTTGCCTGCTACAATACAGCAGAACAGGCTGGGGAACCAGCGGCCCATAGGCTGCATCCAGCCCGTGAGGCCCAGAGCTCCCTTCCCTCCCGCAGCAGCTTGAGCTGGCACTGGTGCTCCAGCCATGTGGGGCGTAACATTGCTGGAGCGCCAGCACAGGCAGGCTTGCGCCACAGCAGGTAGGGGAGTGGAGGAGCCCTGAGCCTTGTGGGCCAGATCCAGGCAAGCTGGTGACTGATCCAGCCTGTGGGCTCCGCCTGGCACAGAGCGAGTGGCTTTGAGAAGGACAAGGAAGCGTGCTATGAAGGCACCACCTCCTGTCACAGCCATTGCATAAATCAAAGCCACTGGGGGAAGCGGGGAGAGGTGCTGGCTGCTGACTTCCCTGCAGCATTTGGAGCTGTGCTGAGCATGTCCTCCACCCCTGAGCTGCACCAGGCAGGCACTTGCCCCCACCCCTGCCACGTCCTTTTCAGATGCCTCCACCCACTCCTGTACCCTCGCCTTCCCACCCAGACCCCACCCTCTGCCCACACCCCTTATCTCCAGGTCACTTCTATGCCCTGCACCTCTCGTCCACACCCCATAATCCTTTCCAGACCACTCCCCAGAAGCCCCCTCCCATGCACTGAACATCTGTTTTTGACACCACTCCAGAGCCCTGCCTCTCCCTGGCCACATCTGTAAGAGTGAGGTTTTGTTGGTTTTGCATCTCCCTTGCATGTGGCCCCTGACCGATTTTCCTGTGGGTCAGTGGGCCCCCCCCCACCTCAAAAGATGTTCCACTCCACTGCAATAGCTGGTCACTTTGTAGCCATGAGTTCTATCTGCATGCTTCATCTGGAAGTGGATGCACATAAGCAGGCCACAGAAGAGAGAATGAAAGGCAAACAGAGCACTGTGTTAAACATCAGCTTCTGAAAGAACAGCCATAAAGTTTTGTTCAGAGTTATGAACAACCTCTACTTGTCAGGTGTTTGTAGCCGAGCTTCTACTGCAGAAAATTTTAAAGAAATTCAACACCATCCAAAGCTCACTTCCTCACTGAGCCAAACCCAAGCCTAGAAATAATTTTTAAAGCTCCTGAAACAGACACTCTCAGCACACTACAATGATGGGAGTCATGGGAGTATCTGACTAAGCACAGCTTTCACTGCTGCAGGACCAAGAATTCCTGCTTTCCTGGAGCTGGAAGCCGAAATATATTTCGCAGATTATAGAACCCAAATCTGTTCTACAGGGACATAGCTAAAGTGGTATTTCCCTACTGTTATATGGAATTCTCTAGGTTAATTAAAATAGATCCTTCATTCTGCAGGACACAGACAAGATGGGGGGAGCAACTTCACTTTGAGAGACATGTAACTTTTGAGTTCCACACAGCTCTCCTTTCAGTCTGGGAAAGAGACCCAGAGCATCCCTGTTATAAAGAATTTGTACCTCCTTGTATGTAAGGAGCTAACTTGTTTTAAGAGACAATTCAAGGTGAAGTGAACAGTTAACTGTGGTAGGACAGGAAGAATCAGTGGGTTCAGAGTCACAAAAACAAGCAGTCCTATGGCACCTTAGAGAGACCGACAAATGTATTAGGCCATGAACTTTTGTGGGCAAAACCCACTTCTCCAAAAGTTCATAGTCTAATAAAACTGTCAGTCTCTAAGGTACCACAGGACTGCTTGTTATTATTGGAGCTACAGATTAAAATAACTACCCCCCTGGGTTTAGATTGTCATGATGAGTCATAAATCCAGAATCTTCACCGCGTCCATGATTTTTAGCATCTAGCAGTTACACCTTAAGCTCCAAGACTCACCTTTTGAAGGGGTTGTGCAGTTTTCCTTCAAGGATGAGGACTGAGAAGTCAGATATGGTGTCATTTTGTGACGAGTGCTCATCCAGGGGTGATTGTCTTATTTTTGTGTGTAGGCTCATTTGAGAGCCCAGTGATTGTCTGGTTTCACCCATTAAGTTTTATTTTGGGCACATGGTGCACTGCATGAGGTATGTCACATAGCTACTTATGGACCCTTGAAAGCTGTTTTGGGGGAAGGTCCTATGACTGCAGAAGTGTGAAGTGACCACTTGAATGGGCTCTTAACAATATTAATATCTTAAGCTAAGCACTCTGTTCCCCCTTGTATTTAGCTACAATTCTCTGGGTATGAGCACACAGCAAAATAAATCCAGGCTTGAGCTGAATTCTGCTTTGGTACACATACAAATCCTGGGACTCAGCCCTAGATTAACAGGATACCAAGGAATTGGAGAGTGTAAGCCCGAGTCAAGCCAGAACCCAGGTTCAAGCCCTATTGCAGATGCGGCTCTGCTGAAGTCATGCTCAGAGACTACCAGGAATACTTCTAGCAATCCCACAGGCCAACTTTATTTGCCCTCTGTAGAGTTAAGTATTCTCACATTGCAACATGAGCAAGTGCGAGAGCAGCTACATTTTGGGAGCATGGAGGAGAAAGGTGGTTGGACTCTGACCCATGCAATGCAGTGTATATGCCAGAGGCTAGGACCTAGGCAGGTTCAATAATTTGAGTCGGTGTAACTAATGACAACTGTACATTAGCCAACCCAGAGTCTGCTAACTCCAGTTTTATTAATCCTAGTCTTATGTCGCAGTGTCGACCTTTCCTTTGAGTACCCTTCCCAGACCAGAAGAACTGTATATAAGTTCTAAACCTTGTCTTGTTCACCAACAGAAGTTGATCCAATGAAAGATATTACCTCATCCATTTTTTCCTCTCTAATATCCCTCGGGCAAACATGACTACAACTACACTGCAAACCAAATTGAAAAGTTAGTTTTACTCCATGTATCAGGTTAAAGTGACCAACCAATCTGAGACTACTGTGAGGCCTATTTGGATACAGAGAAAACAGGAGGAATTGAACACCTACTTTCCTTTGTTTCCCTCCCATTGTTCAAAACAAAAGCAGACATTGACTGTGCTTCCAGGCAGCAGTGCTGTCCCTGTGGTAGTCTTTAAAACTTCACTGAGAAAGTTTTAAAATATTAAGCTTGCATAATTCAATTAGCTTACATCAGCAGCCACAAGAAACATACCCAAAAAGGGTTTTATAAAATCAACTGAGCTGAAAAATATCCAGACATTTACCACCATAGTCCCTACAGATTAAATGAAAGTCAGGCATTCAGGTTTCTGAAGTCCCACCTAACAAGTCAGAGTCTGTAATGAAAGTGGCCAAATGGGCTGATCTGATCTGGCAATTACTGAGAAATTCCCTTAGAAGGAAGTAGAAGCTGATTTCCACTGAGATTTGCATATTGCATTGAGCCTTGTACAGGGAGGCCTGCTGCACATTGTGTAACTGAATCAGCAGGGATCATCATACACCATTAACACAGGAAGTTTCAGAATGGAATTCCCCTACTGTTAAACTGATTACCACCACCACACACACACACACACACACACTCTCTCTCGATTGTTTTGCAAGCATTAAACTTTGTTCCAGCTACAATATTACTGCCTCTTCCTAGCAACTCAGGAGAATCATTCTTCCTTTAAATGGCAGTGGAAAGATCAAGGCTACAGGCACACAAAAGCAAAACCAAGACACATTTCTAGATGGCAGAGTCTGTCCTGCCAAGTTCTCCCAAATACATCACAACACAATATTCAGAAGAGCAGAATCAAGCAGTACTTGCTTTGGAATAGTTTACAGGGAAGTTTAATCATAACAAGTTGCACATTTCTAATGGGGGAGGAAAGCATTCCTTAACACAGAAAGGCAGGCACAAAACTGGGACATGTAAATTCTTCAGAAACTACAAGCACAATACTGAAAAAAAGAAAAACCAACCACCATATCATATTTTGCTTGCTGCCTCTGCCCAGCCCACCGTTGGACATGCTCCAATTCCTTCCCCAAACACAGCTCCCTAGCACAAATGGCCAAATCCCTCTGGTGATCTAGAAATCCCACCAGCTATGAAATAGAGAAGTGGGCCAATTCTTTTCTGCAGTTATTTCACATAATGCAAGTGCTAAGCAGATAGCCTTTCTCCCTAGTCACAAATCAAGGAGACCAGTCACTTCACACCTGGTCTGCTCATGACCACGCTGTTGCCTGAAGCAGCTTGATGGAACAGTATTCAGGGGTAAGAGACCGCTACAGCCTAATAAATGTATGCATCCAGACAGACAAAATGAAGAGTTAAATGGTTCTGAGGTAAGGATCAAACACTATCCTCTAGCGTCTCTCTTAAAATAAGGTCTTTTATCACAGGAGCACACTAGGTCTGGGAAAAGCACTTGTGTTGGAGAAACAATCATTCGTGGAAAGGGGTTAGTCTCCTGCATACCCACACTTCCAGGTTAAGCCCCCTCGCAAAGCTGGGTAAGTCAGAGTCCCTGTCAACGCAAACACAGTATTTTATCAAAACAAAAGAAGCAGTCACATAGTACTTGAAAGTACTACATGACTGCTTTGCTTGGATAGAACACGGACTAACACGACTCTCTTGCTGTGTCAGTAGTATGTTCCTAGTGGCTAAATTGAGCTTTGCCACTCACCGTCAGACAGCAGCATGTGGGCCTTCCTTCCTTCCTTCCGGCAAGTCTTACTCAGCCATATGGCCAGTTCTGACTGGGGGGGTGGGGGAGGGGAAGGGAACCACCCTAAGACAACCTCCAGAAAGGACTTTCTTCTGCCCTGGCTAAAACTTCTACAGTGGCTCTGTGCACACCATCTTCATTACACGAGATTAAGACCATCAAATAGAAACTAAAAGAAACATATCTGAACTATCTGTTCTGGTATGGCTATGGTCTGAAGAAGTGGGTTCGTCCCATGAAATCTCACCACCTAATAAGTTATCTTGTTAGTCTAAGTGCTAATGGACTGCTTTTTTGGTTTGATAGAATATAGACGAACATGGCTCTCTGTTACTATATCTGAACTAAAAGTAGTATACTTGACTTTAAACCTGATTACATGATCCTCTGGCTAACAGCTCCACCGGACTTTTTGTTTTTCAACCTAGAGGGAAGTACTCTGTCTGGGCAAGAAGAGTTTGCTACAGGGGAGCCTTCCTCATATTCCCCCCCCCCCACTTCTCTCTAAATAATCCTCTCCACCGTTCTTATGGGGCAAACAAGGCTGAGTACTTTTAAACCAGTCTGGGTCAGTGCTAAATTTGTCCAGTACGCTTAGTATGGAAAGAGGACTGGCTACCTCAACAGAAGGTAGGAGAGATTTGCAGGTGACTCATCTTACCTCCTGTTCTCAGCTGTCCATACTAGTGCACCAGTGTCATTCTAAATAGGAAACCTGTCCCTCTTTCCCTCCATCCAGTTCGCAGATTTGCCATGCGATTTAGTTATGGAAACCAAACTTAAGGTGTAACACTGAGTAAAGAGGGATCTTGTCTAGTTAACTCTGTGGAAAAAAAGTTACTTATTGAGCAACTTCCTGCTTTTGGTATTTACGTAACATAATTGGGTAACAGGACTACACATCACAGATTTCACTTCTGCCCACTAGTTTGAACAGAAGAACTTTAGCATTTCGTAGAAGATAAGTCTGAAACATCATTTGCAGACCTGTGGGAAATCAGCACATACACCAACAACTGAGCAGGCCACAAAAACAGATTTAACCTCACATTTGTAGATGTTCCCCTTCAGGGGAGGAAGCAGATATTAGCGAGGCCACTCTTACCAAAAGCAGGGAGAATCTAGTACCTTTCATAAGCACGATGCCCAAGAAACAAAAAAAGGCCTTAAGAAATGTAAAGAAACCCCTTCATCATGGAATCTGACGCCAACCATCCTAAAATAAAGTTGTCTCCGCTTAGGGATTGAAACTTACCTCATTGCCACATTGCTTCCATCAATAACGATGGGTTTTAAATTACCGCCCTCCTTCTCCTCCAGGGGTGGCATAGACGCAGGGGTTTTGTTGGCAGCTACTCCACGAGGCACCAAGGGGGCTTCTGTGGCCTCCTGCGGGGAATCCGCCGGCTCTCTGTCCGCGGCTGCGGCGCCGTGCTTCACAAGCTCCCCGAGGATGGCGTTGGTGTCAGCGTTCAGGCCCAGTTTTTGGAGCACGGCGGAGATCTCTTCCGACGAGTAGCCCAGTTTGCGGAAAAAGTCCACTTTCATTTGCATCTCAGCACCGCTCACGAGGTCCTGCCCGGGCACCCCGAGCCTCTCCCGGGCGCTGCGAGGCTCGCTCCCCGCGGGGCTCTGGCCTGGGGCGGGCAGCGCGCAGGGCGGGCGGAGGCGATGGGTTCCAGGCGGATCTCCGGCGCTCATGCTGCCCTCCCGCGGAGCCGCTCAGCGCCCGCCGCCGGGGAAGGCCGGGCAGGGCGGGAGGGCGGCGGGGCTCATGGCGCTCCTGGCGCCGGCTCCTCGTTCCATCCGCTCGCAGCAGCTGGGCAACAACAGGGAGCGTCACCCGCGGCGCGCCGCAGGGACAGGCAGGAACCGCGTTGCCGCGCGCGCTGCTTAAGCCCCCCCCGGGCCCGGGAAAGCCCTTCCCCGGCCAGGCCGCCCGCCCCGGGACCCGGGACCCGGGACCCCCCCGAGCGCGGCGCCGCAACGGGACAGAGCGGCTGGGCCCGGGGACGGGCCTCGGGCGGGCAGCGCCCGTCACTCACCTGGGCCGGGCCGGGCCGGGCCGGGCCGGGCCGCGGCAGAACGAGGAGCGAGCACCGCGGGCGGGGCCGGGCCGGGGGACCCACGTTTCCGGGCCTGGGCCTGGGCCTGGGCCGCGCCGCCCCGCGGCCTCCAGCTGTGGGAGTGGGAGTGGGACAGCCCCAGCCCCAGCCCCAGCGCCAGCGCCGCCGGGCCCCACCGCTCCCCTAGCGCCTGGGCCGGGCACCCGCCGGAGGGGAACCCCCGCCCGCCCCACTCACCGGCCTGCGCTGGTCCGGGCCTGCGCCGGGAGCGGGGCCGGGGCCGAGGCCGCCGCTTTATACCTGGGCCGGGCCTGGCAGGTGTCAACGCGGAAGCGGTGCGGGGAGGAGCCGCGGCCGCTTCCTCATCCGCCGGGCAGGGCCCGCCCCGAGAGCTGGGCCAGGCCGCGTGGTGCAGGCCGCGGGGGGCAGCGCCCGGCTCCCACTGCGGCGGGGGGCACGGCCCCGCCTTGTCCAGTAGCGGGGAGCACGGGGGTCCCCCCCCCGCACTGGGGTCGGAGCACGGGGGTCCCCATCTGCCCCCCCTCCACAGGGGTCAGAGTAAAGGGGTCCCTGTCCGCTCCCCCCCGGGGTCAGAGTAAAGGGGTCCCTATCTGCCACCCCCTACTGGGGTCAGAGCACGAGCCCCCTGTCTGCCCCCCCACCGGGGTCAGAGTGCAGGGGTCCCCAGCTGCCCCACCAGGATCAGAGTGCAGGGGCCCCCAGCTGCCCCCCCAAGTCAGAGTGCAGGGGTCCCCATCTGTCCCCCCAACATGGAGGTCAGAGTACAGGGGTCTCCACTCCCCCTACCACTGGGGTCAGAGTACAGGAGCCCCTGCTGTCCCTCCCCATGTACAAAGGGTCCTCTCCTCCCCTCATGCAGCAGGTTAGGGCTGGGCTGTGAGAATTGCTGGAGGGTGGGACTGACAGCCAGGTGCTGTGTGTCACCAAAGCCAGCGTTCCAGGGCAATGAGGCCACAAGTGCTGCAGCACCCCTGGCTTGAAGTAGTTTTCATGGTTCGGTTCAGTGGCTCTCAGCAGTGCTGCCAAGAGGTGCCCTAGGCCCCAGGGCAAGTGGGGGAGACTGCTCCAGAAGGGCATCTGCAACCACCTGTGCTGCCATGGCAATTTAAAGGGGTTGGGGGACAATTGCCCCCTACCCCAGCAGTGGGCCTGGCTCTCAGCACCCTACTGTACAAACTGTTCCAGCACTCCCATGAAGTGGGATGGCCTTGGCCCAGTCACTCACAAGCCCTGTTTTCCCCCCAATCAGGTCATGCGTTACTCCTTGTTGTGAGGGTTGCCCTAGTTTATATCTCCCACTATTTGGGCTGTATCTTAAAACCCCCTGCCTTTGGGAGATGTGAACTGCTGCAAGCTGCATTTATATGGGGGGGTGGGGGATGGTTGACTTCAAAGGACAGCATGGAAATGTGACCCATGTGCACTTCAAAAGCTCTGACAGCAGCAGGCCAAGTCATACCAATCCCTAGCATTAGTACTTTGGAAAGTTACTGGAGTTTAATAGTCTCAGGCTGGGTCTACACTTATTTTTAGTATCGCTGGCTGCTACGCAATTTTAGGGACACTAATTGCAAACCAAAAGTCGATTTTGCAGCCATTGATCTTTGTCCCGGTCCTCACTGCAGAATGCCGCTGGGAGCACTCCTCCCGTTGGCATTTCTTAATCCTTGTGGCTCCCAAGGAGTTTCGGGGTCGACATTGACCTAAGCATTTGATCTGCCTTAGCGAGTGAAGACCCAGCCTCAGAGGGGTAGCCATGTGAGTCTGTAGTGTCACAAAAAACAAGCATTCCTGTAGCACTTTGAAATCTAACAAATTGATTTATTAGGTAATGAGCTTTCATGGGTAAGACCCACTTCAGATTGGAGTCAATAATAAGAATCCAGGGTTTATATAGCAAGGGGGCAGGGGTGAAGGAAGGAGTACAAAAGGGGGTGGGAGGGTTACCTGTCATAAGGACCAGTGGAAGAAGTAAATTAAGTGGGATGTGTGCCAATCCTGCGAATATCAAGTGAGTCTTGTAATTTTTGAGTACTTTGTTTTGGTAACACAGGAAATCCCAGGAACTAAAGTGAGCAAGGGCTGCGGGACTCCAGGCCTTAAAAGGAGCTGACTAGGTCAGGTACCTCACTTTAGGCTACCATGTTTATGGAAAAGAGGCAGCAACATTTTCCAATCAGAGACAGCTTTCTGGTGAGGTGTGATCCTCCAGGGTTCTTTTTCCAGCAAGCTGGGTAGATTGAAATCCTGAAGTGACACTGATACATCCGTTGTGTTGGGATTTATCCTGCTATGTCCACATTAGACTTTCTTGGGCGCCATCATGTATTCCTCATTCTTCATCTGCACTTCAGCCATCATTACTTCAGGGTATTTGAGCATTCCCGCTAACATGGCTTTGTTGTGTTCATATTTGAGATAGCTCAAGTACATTTACATTTCTGTGCTGCCTCTCCTTTCCAGACCCTTTTCCCCTTTAGTCTGCATATTTATGTAGTTGTTATGCTGTTCCCACATGCGAGTCCACAACCAATGAGCCCGTGCAAACTCAAGACGTCATCGTCGGACATGACAGACTACCTACTACTACTATGCTGTTAGTCTCAGACTCTTGAGTCTCTTCCAAGTTTTCACATTTATGTAATATGGCACAGGTTCTGGAAGCCACTGACTTGAATATAGCCTGCTGAGCTGATGCTGTTACTTTTAGAGTACCATACAGCCACCTGTTGAAAACCGCAATCATGACGGAAGACATCCCAGAGTAGATGCTTTAGTTCCACACGTTCATTTAGAAATGAGAGCAAAAGAAGAAAGGAGGCCATTTCATGGTCTATCGCCATCATGATAGCTCATAAAATTCCATTTTAGCAACAATAAAAAGCCAATGCATTGCAAAACAAGTGCACTGTACTCTGTAGATTCGTTACATTTTAAAACTTGTATTAGGAATTAGTTGATTTTGTGTATTTGATGTGTAGCTGTACATATATCAGAGAGGGAGCTGCATTAGTCTGTATCTTAGAGAACAACAAGAAGTCCTGTGGCACCTTATAGACTAACAGATATTTTGGAGCATAAGCTTTCATGGGCAAAGACCTGCTTCATCAGATGCATCTGATGAAGTGGGTCTTTGCCCACAAAAGTTTATGCTCCAAAATATCTGTTAGTTTATAAGGTGTCACAGGACTTCTTGTTGTTCTGTATATAAGTGTGATTTTTGGAGGGTGGAAAGAAGGGAGGAAGTGTGAATTTTGTTTAAGAAAGAGTCAATATATTTACTTGATATTTTCCTTTTTTACAGCTTTGTTCTTTTTTCATAATCTTGCTAAGGTGCTTATTTGCTGAATAAGCACAGTGGAGTTTTTTTCTGAGAGCACCTGGTTTTTATGCAAATCAATTTACAATAAGGAAGATTTGCCTCAACAAGTTATTTGTTAGCCAGAGTAACTTCTTCCTGGTGTCCCGTAAGGACAGCCTTTGCTCTGGATTTTGCTATCTGGATGCCCTTACTATTTTTTTCTGGCTGCTTTTGTGTTAGGTGTGGCTAGAAATAGCAAAAGCCATTGCTGACAATATAGTAGGGGAATTTGGTAGGGCTGTGTAGCCAATGATTTTAGTACTCACAATAGTTTAATCCATATTACAAAATTCACTTTAAATAAAGGGCTACAGTTGAGAAAGCCCTTTTCTCTGGTAATTCTCAGACACGTGGCCAGTTGATAACATTCTGAGTTTAAACGACTTAGGGAAGTAAATTTTTAGAAGGGCTACAAGCCTTCCAGTTTGCAAATTAGAGCACATTATTACTCTTTGATACACAAAAGTTTGCCAGGCACTTCTCAAAATAGAAAGGGCATACTTTTTCAGACCTTCTTTATGTATATAAAAAGAGCAAAATAACATTAAAAAGTCCACTTCCTCTCCTCCTGGTATAGTAAACTCTTTCATATCCAGCAGCCCTGGGACAGGGAGGTTGCCAGATATTTAAATATGCCAAATAAAGTTAAGCTGTCCCTGCCCCAAGCGCTGGCTTATGCTGAACCACTGCTCCATTACCTTGTTGGCGGGGAGCCGCTTGGAGGGCTTGGGCGTGGCTGTGCCACTTGAGAGCTGCTTTGCGCAGCAGGCACTGGGCAGGAGAGCAGAGGAGCCACAGAGTAAGAAGGGGATGGCTGGGGCAGGATGGAATGCCAGTTAATTGAGAATTACCGTTGTTTGACTACAGGATGCAATAGTTTACTGTAGTAGGTAAACTAATGCTTATTGCATAGATCTGGTGCTGGGTCAGACTATCTTAAGGAAGCTGATCAGATAGCACCCCCTGCTGGCAAACAGAAAAGGAGAACAAGCCCAGAGAGTATCATTTTTTTTGTGGTCATTGTTTCTTGCAAGTATTTGTTTTTCAGACACTTCCCAGAGTTAGATGATAAACTGAGGGAGAGAGAAAAGAGGGCAAAGCTTTTTCTTTTGTGAAATTTGGAACAAGATGGACAGGTCATGAATCATGAGGAGGCCACAAGCCTCCTCCACAGGGCATGAGCTGCAAGAAAGAAAGCTCTTGATCCACAATGCTGAGATTGTGCAGAGGACACTAAGAGGGGAGAAGGATAAGAGTCCATGAGCTTCTTGGCTGGTTGGGCTTGGACGGTTTTAAGACTGAAGCCAATCGTGAAATGAATAGGAAGTCATTGAAAAAAAGGTCAGTATTTCAGCAGGAGCATGTGAACTAGCACAACTTCATTCAGCTGTGTGTAATCAGAGAGCTCAGGACACAGTGGGGATCTGAATGACCTGACTGGAGGCCTATGAGTGGCCTCCCAAGCACAGGGATAAGGAACCGCAGACAGGACATCCAGCTCTAAGTACCTTTCATCTAAAATGTCCTGAACCTGAAAAAAAGCAGGAGCCCCTAATGTCACCAGGGGAGGCAAGGTTGGAACTCAGGTTAGACTGTAAGGAAATGGATGAAATCTGGATTGCATAACAGTATTTGTCCCTGATGCAGAATTCACGTTTGTGTTTTTGCTCCCATACAGAAGCTTCTCACGTTAAGATGTATGGTGTTAGGAAGTGAGATTCCTAGAGGACAGCCATTGTTAGTAGTTTCATTCAGCAGAGCTGAAGCTCATGACTCAGGCAGAACCGTGGGGGCTGCATGTATGCACACCTGTGTGTTGGTTGAGGAACAAGCTAAAAGAGTTCTCAACTTCCTGTCCCTGTCCTGGACTGTTTGCAGTCAGTCCTTGCATGTTGGTGAGGCAGAATGCACATTGCCTCTGTGCCACAGCAGGGCACTCTCCCATCTTCTTTCAGGCTGTGTGCACACCTCTAGCCTCTTGTCTTTGAGTAAATTGCATCCAGGACAGTTGCATGTTAATCAGGCCTGGCTTCTAGTTCCCATCTTTGCATATTTACATACACAAGAAAGGATGTAGGGAAATCCCCACTGCCGACATCACATGTACAGGCCTTTCCTGATCAGCAGCTTCCTGTGAGAGATGGGAGGGGAAGGGAACTAAGTAGCAAGACACCAAACCACAGTTTATTAAGACGACTCTACTCTGAAAGGCTGCAGTAGCTAGCCACACGTTTCTTCCCTAGTTCACCTCTGGCAATAACACGATAGATTATGCTCTCCACAAGCACTGAGTAACACCTTTCCCAGGAAGGCCTCATCTAGTACTCTTACGAAGTGGTGGTTTTATTTCAGCATGAAGTCACTATTATTCATATCGGAAGCTAGGGCAGACTAGCTCTAATGGAAGAGCTTATTCTACTGTAGCAACACCAGTTATTTTTGCTGGTTATGCAAAACCTTAGATGCACAACACAGCATAGCAGACTTGGGGCCTGTGAATGACCAGTGCAAAAGTGCTGATTTACTGCCTCAGATCCACAGTGCTTTCAGTTATACTCGCTGTTTCAACTGCACTTGCTTGGCAGAATCAAGCCATCACCTCATAGGTCTTTTTAATCCTTAGAATTGCAGGCTGTTGTTGAAGGCTAACAGGGATGCAGAATATAAACCCTAGGATCAGTCAGACCCTGTTGTTTAGAGCAGCAGTTTTGAGCATGTGAACAAATAGTAGATTGTTTAAACAAGATCTTCTAATAAATCACACAATATTTTGAGCCACTCAGTGTAACTGGAGGAAGTGGAAACTGAGTTTTGGGAAAAAGAATATGCAGCACACCTGAAATAATTGACGAAAGGAGATAATCATGGATGAGTGTTGCTGCCTCTGTCAATATAGGCCCTCAGAGGACTTTTGCCCCAAGATGATTGGATTTTCTTTATGGGCCTGTCAACCAGCAGGCCCTAGGAGAAAGCTCTCGCGTTGTGGAGACAAGTCACCTGCCCTGTCACTCACTGGGGAGGTAGGAGGCCGCTCTGCTCAGAGGGGCAGATAGTGGGCAAAGTGTTCTGCAGAGCTCCTGAGCCGCACATACACCCTGCCTGGAATAGGACGGTTTGCATGAGTAAGTGCTGCAGGGACGGAGAAGGAGACACTGCTCCAGGTGTGTACACTGAGTGCAGAGGGAGTGGAAAAAAGAGCATTGTCTCTCACCGAGTTACTCACTGGCAGACATGTTTCTGGGGTGTCTAGAAACATGCGCCAAGTACCTGAAGTGTATGTAGAATTTTGTCTAAGCAAACAAACACTCAGCCCTATGCTGCTTGCCTTGTGGTTTGCTTGGTTAGGTTTCCAGCCCGGAGAGCAGGAACTCTGGTGGGTGAGTCACCAAGACATGCTTTCTCTGGTAATTTGTGACAGATTCTTTCCCCTCTTCCTGGGCCCTGTCACCTAATGCTTGATTCATGAGTGACAGCATAACGAGGGAAGCAGTAAATGTGCAACCGAGCTGGGAAATGCAAAGACACCTATACCTTAGAATGTCCTGTGTGGGGCAGGTTTTCTTCATGGCTTAGACCTCATCCCTGTTCTCATACCAGGGCTGGGTAATATCACTTAAGAGGGACAATCATCTCACGGGTAGCTGGGTTAGTCTATAGCATCACAAAAAAGGCAGTCCTGTAGCACCCTGAAGACGAACAATTTTATTTATTAGGTCATGAGCTTTTGTGGGTCTTACCCATGAAAGCTCATTACCTAATAGTTAGTCTTTAAGGTGCTACAAGACAGCTTGTTTTGTTTTAAACAGAATGGACGAGTAAATTCCTCCATTGCAGGAGTCATGATCTGTGCTATGCTGGAGCTCAGACTGGTCCTGGGAGGCCATAAAGGCTGTCACTCGCTTGTGCACATTGCTAAAAACAAATGCAGTGAAGGTAACACCCAACACAGTCATTTGGACAGAAGTGCACTGGTTGGAACATTCAAACGGGGCAGTATCAGCAGACTGGGTGGCTAATAGCAGCAGGGAGGCTCTCTCACGCCTAAGGGCTGTTGTGGCAGCAAAGAGAAGCAGAAGAGTAGCAGGAGTTCAGTGGGAGCGAGTTACTAGAGGCAGGACAGGCACACCACCAAGCACCAATCAGTGGAGCCGTCACGTCCTGCGATGCACATGGAAAAAGATGTGTCTGCTTGCTGTCCCACTTGGTGTCAGCTGGCACCAGGAGGAAAAACATCTTCCAAATTCCATCAGAAGCTGAGGGGCAGCCAGTTCCTGGCCAACACTGATGTACATGGGACAGCTAGCTAGAGAATGTGAATCCCCCCAAACATCCCTGCAGTGCTGAAGTCTCCTACTGAAACTCCACTTATGGAGGGAATGCCTCCCTGTCAACCCCAAACGCCTTCCCCTGGCGCAGAGCTGTGCTGGAGGTTCAAAAAGTCTCGATTCCTTCTCAGCACAACGCTTGTCGGCATCAGCGGCCACTGAGCTAAGCAGACAACTGCAGGTGGAATGTTGCGTTACGGCTGCCCCCTGAGCCCAGAGCCTCCCAAAAACCAGATGTGCATCTCCGGGGAAGAGAAGTGAAATACGGTAACCAGGTCCTCCCTGCCACATCCTGTTGTCAGAGGCAGACCTAGGTGGGGCAGGCAGCATTATCTGACCTGACTCAGTCTGTGTCAGCACACCAGTGCCCAGCGCTGGCATGCAGTCACCACACACCCACCGCCTGTCTTCTCATGCTGCAGGCAGAGTAGATGCTAATCAGACCCAATTCTGTGTGGCTTTGCTAATTCCTAGGGTTTGTCAGGCGGCAACATCTTTATCGTCACCCATGGCCCCAGTGGTAGACAGCAGAGACACTGAGTGGGATCACACAGCACCCTTCCACAGAGCTGGGCTCCCCCTCTGCCGGGCCAGATTCTTTCTTCCCTTCTCCATCTCTAGACAGATTTCTGGTGGGGGAGTCCCATGTGGTGGGGGAATCCGCAGCTGGCACAGAGGTGCAGTATCCACTGTGCTTCAGCTGTTCTCAGCTGGTGCCTGGCCAGGGGGCCTTTACTAGCAGGCACATTCAGCAGCCCCTAAACTAGAACCAGATATGTCATCACAGAGCTGCTGTTGGATTCTTTGTGCCACATCTGCAACATGCTTGCACCCAGTGGCTACTGAGCAGAGCATCAGGCCTGCCCACCCCAAGTGCTCTGAACAGACTCCTAGTTTCCAGCAATGTCAGAAGACAACAGGACCCCAAGAGCATTTCCCTGCTGTACAGTGAGTCGATGAAAGCCTGGCTGTTGTCAGATGTCACTTGCAAAGTGTCAGGGTGCCCCAAAGGCCTGAGAACTTAAACACTGGGTGATAATAAATGAATCCAGTGCTGATCAAACTTTGAGATAATCTGAACCGAAAGAGCTCCCCACTGTGCTTGTAGTTGTTTCCATTGCTTTATGCTCTCCGAACTTTGAGGCTTTGGGGTGATGCACAAAATGGCAGTCATGAAATATTGCTCTGTAGATGCACCAGAGCAGCAGGGTGTTCATTTCAATGTGTGGGGCAGGACAGGAAAGTGACGAGAGACAGCTACCAGCAAGCAGGAGATGATAAATTTAGTCATGACCAAAACACCAAGCACAGCTCAGTGACCATCTATCAGAGATGACTTCAGGGTCAGACCTGGCAAACCTTCTACAGATCCCTCCTGATGCAAAGGGCAACGATTTGACTCCCCAGTGAGAAGTGATGGGACGGGTGGACCTAGCTACACTGGCCCTTTGAGAAGCACAAACACCTTAAGTTCCTGCTACCAGGTTTCCAATAAGCTGATGTCTGAGCACAGCCTTCCACCTAGTGGACTCTACAAGGTGTTGCAATTTGCACAAAGTTTTCTGATCAGGTTCGTGACTTCTACATGGAGGTGGAAAAAGATACACACTGGACAATCCATTGCTGCTAGCCTGATGCCTAGTTAATTCCACCTCACAGCTGCTGTTCAGGTAATACACATTTTACACATTTCCAGGTGCTCCCACTCTTGATCAAGGGTGTGCAGAAAAGGAAACCTCCGCTTTGAACTGTGTCACTTTTGCGCCCTTCATATAAAAACCCAATAGCTTCCAGTTAGTAACCAACCCTTTCATGGCCTGTCCACACTCCTGTTCAGGTAAATACATTATCCATCTGAATTCTCTCCTCAGGTTCATTGGACAGAGGAGTTCATGGGCCATTATTCTGAGCTGTAAAAAAGCAGCTACTTTCCAGCCCACCGATGGCTGTATTTCAATGGGGGAATTACTACATTAGTTTGTAAATGGGCCTGATTCTGCAGCTGCCCTGCACACTGATCTGTCCTTGAAGTGTGTGGAAATCACATGTGTGAAGCAGCTGCTGAGTCACCACCGAAGCATGTTCAAGTGCCTGGAGACTGGTTAGCAGGGAAGAGTCTATAAAAAGAAGTCAGTAGAAGGGTTCTTGTAACAGAGTTAACTGCTATTAGGACTGGATTTACTCTTTTGGGGGCCCAGGGCTATTAGATTTTGTGGGGCTCTCTAGACTCCAGGATGGGGCCAAAAATAAGGGGTTCAGAACGAGGGAGGGGGCTGTGGGTTGAGGTGGGGGTGAGTGTAGGAGGGGCAACTGGCTCCAACTCAGGGTGTGTCCTTTGCAGTGAGGCCGGACTGAGACGCTGGCGTGCAGGAGGCTGTTCACAGAATCACAGGGCTGGAAGGGACCTCGGGAGGTCATCTAGTCCAGCCCCCTGCTTCAAGCAGGATCAACCCCCACTAAGTCATCCCAGCCAGGACCTTGTCCAGCCGGGACTTGAAAACCTCAAGGGATGGAGAATCCACCACCTCTCTAGGCAACGCATTCCAGTACTTCACCACCCACCTGGTGAAGTAGTTTTTCCTAATATCTAACCTACACCTCTCCCTCTTCAACTTCAGACCATCACTCCTTGTTCTGCCATCTGACACCACTGAGAACAATTTCTCACCCTCATTTTTAGAGCTCCCCTTCAGGAAGTTGAAGGCTGCTATTAAATCACCTCTAAGTCTTCTCTTCTGTAAACTAAACAAGCCCAGATCCCTCAGCCTATCCTCATAGGTCTTGTGCTCCAGCCCCTTAATCATTTTTGTTGCCCTCCACTGAACCTGCTCTAGCAAATCCACATCCTTTTTATACTGGGGGGGCCCAAAACTGGACACAATATTCAAGATGTGGTCTCACCAGTGCTGAATAGAGGGGAATAACTACTTCTCTAGATCTGCTCAAAATGCTCCTCCTAATGCACCCTAGTATGCCGTTAGTCTTCTTGGCTACAAGGGCACACTAGTTACTCATATCCAGCCTTTCATCCACCATAACCCCTAGGTCCCTTTCCATTGTACTGCTACTGAACCAGTCGGTCCCTAGCTTGTAACAATGCTTGGGATTCTTCTGCCCCAGGTGCAGGACTCTACACTTCTTGTTGAACAGCATCAGATTTCTTTTGGCCCAGTCCTCCAATTTATCCAGGTCACTCTGGATTCTCTCTCTACCCTCCAACGTATCTACCTCTCCCCCTAGTTTTGTGTCATCCGCAAACTTGCTGAGGGTGCAACCCAGTCCCTCATCCAGGTCATTAATAAAGATGTTGAACACCACCAGCCCCAGAACCGAGCCTTGCGGCACTCCGCTTGAAACCGACCACCATCCAGATATTGAGCCATTGACCGCTACCCATTGGGCCCGACCATCAAGCCAGCTTTCTATCCATCGTATAGTCCAAAGCTCCAATCCATATTTCCTTAACTTATCAACAAGAATGTTGTGGGAGACCATATCAAAAGCCTTGCTGAAGTCAAGGTATATCACATCTACTGACTTCCCCATGTCCACAGAGCTTGTTACCTCGTCATAGAAGCCAATCAGATTGGTCAGGCAGGACTTGCCCTTGGTGAATACATGTTGGCCATTTTTGATCACTTTCCCCTCTTCCAAGTGCTCCAAAATGGATTCCTTGAGGATTCCCTCCATTATTTTCCCAGTGATTGAGGTAAGGCTGATGGGTCTATAGTTCCCTGGATTGTCGTCCTTTCCTTTTTTAAAGATGGGCACTACATTTGCCTTTTTCCAGTTATCCAGGATCTCTCCTGATCTCCAAGAGCCTTCAAGGATAATGGCCAAAGGTTCAGCAATGACCTCTGCCAATTCCCAAACTACCCTTGGGTGCATTAAATCCAGACCCATCGACTTGTGAACATCTAGTTTTTCTAGATAGCTCAGAACTTGTTCCTCCCCCACAGATGGCTGCCCTCCACCTTCCCATACTGCATCGTCTAGGATAGTCACGTGGGAGTTGCCTTTGTCCATGAAGACTAAGGCAAAAAAAGCACTGAGTACGTCAGCTTTTCCTGCATCATCTGTCACTAGGTTACCTCCCTCATCCAGTAACAGCCCCACACCTTCTCTGATAACCTGTTTATTGTTCGCACGCCTGTAAAAAGCCTTCTTGTTACCCTTCACATCCCTTGCCAGCTGCAGTTCCCCCATTGTTCTGGGGGGCCCACAGGGGTTGAGTGCAGGAGGGAGTTAAGGTGCATGACGGTGCTCGTGGCTGGAAGAAGTGGGGGTCTGGGTGGGAATTAGGTGGCAGGAAGGGGCTAAGGATGTTTACCCAGGGCAGCTCCCCTTGGTGGTGGGGGGGAGCAAGTGGCTCAGCATGGCCCATAGGGCACTAAACTGTCCTGCAGGCACCTCCTCCCACTGCTCTCTTAGGCTGCTATTCTGAGCCCAGGGGACTGAGCCTGCAGATGAGGGCAGCACAGGAATTGAGCTTCCCCACTGCTGATGTGCTCCAGCCCAGTGGAGGGGACAGCAGTGCGTGTGGCTGCTTCTCCCTCCCGCACATGGGGGCAGAGCCAGGTAACACACATGGGTTTTACTGGGCTAAGGGGCCCCACAAACATATCCCCAGGCCTCCAAGGCTGCGTCTACACGTGCACGCTACTTCGAAGTAGCGGCAGTAACTTCGAAATAGCGCCCGTCACGTCTACACGTGTTGGGCGCTATTTCGAAGTTGAAATCGACGTTAGGCGGCGAGACGTCGAAGTCGCTAACCCCATGAGGGGATGGGAATAGCGCCCTACTTCGACGTTCAACATCGAAGTAGGGACGTGTAGACGATCTGCGTCCCGCAACATCGAAATAGCGGGGTCCTCCATGGCGGCCATCAGCTGGGGGGTTGAGAGATACTCTCTCTCCAGCCCTTGCGGGGCTCTGTGGTCACCGTGGGCAGCAGCCCTTAGCCCAGGGCTTCTGGCTGCTGCTGCTGCAGCTGGGGGTCCCTGCTGCATATACAGGGTCTGCAACTAGTTGTTGGCTCTGTGTATCTTGCACAGTTTAATGAAAGTGTGTCTGGGAGGGGCCCTTTAAGGGAGCGACTTGCTTTTGAGTCCGCCCCGTGACCCTGTCTGCAGCTGTGCCTGGCTCCCTTATTTCGATGTGTGCTACTTTGGCGTGTAGACGTTCCCTCGCTGTGCCTATTTCGATGTTGGGCTGAGCAACGTCGAAGTTGAACATCGACGTTGCCAGCCCTGAAGGACGTGTAGACGTTATTCATCGAAATAGCCTATTTCGATGTCGCAACATCGAAATAAGCTATTTCGAAGTTGGGTGCATGTGTAGACGTAGCCCAAAAGTGCAGCTCTGACTGCTGGGCCTCCTGCTCATGGCAGGCTGAGCTCCTCTCTCAGCCAAAACTCCCCTTTGCAGCTTCCTGCCAGGGCTTCTTGTGCTGGAGTCCTGGGATTCTGCCCAGGTAAGGCTCATCTGGGCATCAGGGCTGGTTTAGCCCCAGTTCTGGAGCCATGTAAGGTCCATTGTTACAATCCAGAGGCCCGATCTCACTCCAGAAAACCCCATTTGCCGTTGCTGGCAGGGCCCAACTTGGGATGTGCAACGGTCTCCAACCCTCTGCTTGGTGCACCCCAATTCCTCTTCGGTCTTACTGCGGGTTGGCACCGGCATAGCCGGTCTTGGGGAAGCCTCCAGAACACCAAAGTAACTGGGTGTTAGCTGTGACTTTGTGTGGTGGAACATGTAGAGATGAGGCCTTCAAATGTGGCAACAGAAAAAGGCCTTATCTGCAGCTAGAGTCATTAGCTGAGAAGCAGGAAGTCCCACCCTCTCCTCTCATCCCCTCTAAGTTGCATTAAAATAGTGTGTTCAGGAGACCCTGTCCTGATGGTCCCAGTGTCACCACCAAAGACAGAGCTTCTCATAGTTGCAGAAACCAGTTTGACAACATTTCATCTGGCATGAAACTACTTATCAATAGTTGGAATTGTGAAGTCCTCATTCGTCTGCAGTTCTGTTATTGTGGTCCTATTGTTTAGCTGTATTAGCTGTCTGGTTTTTAATTGTTTGTCTGCTGGATCATTAGCTTTGCTCAGTGTAGATCAGTTAAGGGGTTGGGGTAGGATTGGTTAATATTGTTTCGCAGTGTTAGGACTGGTCAGTAATACACTTGACTACAGTCTAGCTAAGCAGGACGGATGTTTCACTGTATTAACTGAGGCCCAAAAGGGAATTTTTTTTTTTTTTTGAGAACCCGCTCCAGGACAGCTCCTAGAACCTGCTGCCCCCCAGATGGGCCTGATCCTGACTGGCCCTCAAGAAGCGTCCTGTCTTACCGGGAGTGGTGAGGGCTGTATGGGCTCTGTGGGCATATTCCGTTTCGGTGATTGTTAACAGAGCTTAGGTCAGCTGTACTGTGTAAAGCTCTGTGACTTGGAAAAGATCCCGCAGAGTGAGAGGCTACGTCTGAGCTGACAGCAGGACGAGGGCGTGCACCTCTACTGAGTGGCGCTCTCTCTCCTAGGAGGCAGGGTGGCCTGACGCAAAGGGCCTCAAAGGGGAACGATAAGACCCCTGCTGTGCGCAGCGTAACTGTCGACACGTTTGCCCCAGGACATGAGACACAAGGGGGCTGCGGCGATAGCTTTGATTGGACCCACACTCAGCCAACAGTCTTGAAGGGAAGACAAGGACCAGGAGAGCTGACGAACACAGACTGCTCTGACCAACAGAGACAGGCCCTGGAGAACCCCGTATAGGGTGGGAAGTGCTTTGTTCTCACAGGCCTAAGCACGGCTGTGCCAAAGCACCTGCTCCTGACTGGATGCAAAACAGAGCTCCCCTCTCCCATTGCCAGCCCTCAGCACAACAGCTCCTATGGTCTGTTCTCCCACCTGCCCAGTCACCAGCTGCCTCACGCTGATTTTGGGGCTAAGAGCCTCACACTGCCAAAGCTCTTGCTTTGTCCAGGAAGCTGCTTTTTATGGAGCTTTTAGAAAGGGGAACACAAGCAAATGAACAGATGGGGAAAGTGGAAACTGTCTTATCTGTGACCCTCCGTGGCTGGTTAGCAGTTTGTCCCTGTGCAAAAGGGGATTAACACACCGGTTGAGAATTCTCCACTCGCTCAGCCTGGTGCATGCCACTTGCATGCCTTCTGCTCTGGTGCAAATGATTCACAAGGTGCCAGGCGGGGCAGAGCCATGACCTGGATGCCCGAGTTTAAATTCACAGTGGTGGAAGCTGAAATGGGTGCCTGGGAGGACAGCCGGCCTCTGGGAACTAGTGATGCCCCTAGTCAGGCACTGGGTGTCTCTGCTGCTCCACAGACAGCTCAGCCTCTTCCAGCTAAGCAGAGCGGGAGAGGGGTTGGGGAGATAGCAGAGCTGGTCAACGAGCTCACTTGGTGTTTAAGGAGAATTTGAGATAGTCACATGCAATTTCTTTCCTGTTTACTAAGAGGTCCCACTACTAGAAGGCTCCCAGGACCTTTGGAGGGCTTAGTCCTCAGTCGCTTCCCCCCCCCTGCCCCGAGAGATTCTGACACCTAAAACAAACCCTCCTAGGCCACCTGATCCAGGCAGAGTCCTTGTGAACTGCCCCAGTGACTCACCACAATGCCACCCTCACTCCCCTCAGGCTGGTACAGTGCTGCCCACCTGCCTCTTAGCTCCCTCCCTGGTCCAGGCGTGTGTGGCATCCAGTGGACCCAGGTGCTCACCATACTTCCCCAGGGCACGGCCCTTCCTTCCCAGGGCACCAGATCCTTGGGGATCATTTGTGCCTGGACTGTGCTCTTGTGCCCTGCAGCCCTGGGGCCTCCTGAAGCAGCAGAGTCCAAGCTCTGCACTAATGGCAGCAGGGGCTGTGTCTAGGTTAGCACTGCATCACCTGTCCTAGGACATTGTTCATAACACTTCTGACTGTCCCCCCCAGCTGCTCAGCTCCCTGCCTCTGCACCACAGCCCCCAGCACTGCAGCCTCTGGTGGGGAGGGGTGAGGAAAGGTGCTTCCTCGTGCACAGGAGGTGCCAGTGCATGCCCTGGGGTGCCACCCTGGTAGGAAGCAGCCAGCCAGCTGGGGTGCTCCACTGTGGGTGGCAGCTGGATACACTCCCAGCTGGCTCTTCCAGGGTGCTGCACCATGCACAGGAAAGAGGCCAGCTGGGGTCACTCCCCCCCGCACTGCTTCTGGGACTGACCCAGCCCTGGGCTTTCTGCTCCCCAACGGCCATTGAGTGAGGGTGTATGCGTGTGTGTGGTGGGGGTTTGAAGCTTGCCCCACCCCCAGATGCATTGCTTGCTCTTCTCCGTATCCCTGTCAGGGAGCGAGGGGGCAGGGCAGTCTGCTGCGCTGCCCACCAACGCGGAGGGCAGAGGCAGGTGAGCTGGCACAGCTCTCTCCCCCCTTGACGGACAGGAATGAGAAGAGCAAGTGCCCTGGTACAACTCTTGGGGTGGCCTCCCTGCATCCCCGCTTCACCAATCCCAGACCCCTGCCCTGAACCCCCAGCTCAGACTCCTGTGCCCCTGGTGCCCCAGCCCTGAGCTTCCCACACTCCTGCACCCCCACCCCTTCGCTGAGCCCCTCACATGCCGACACTCCCCACCCCCTGCCTTGCGCCCCGCAACTGTACCCGGCACTTAAGTTCCTTGCAGGGTACTTTTGTATCATAACCCTCTTCCAGCACCATCCCCCAGCCTTTAGAGGCCCAGCCCGGGGGGCTTGTGATACCACCGTGCCTGTAAGACATTTAAGTTACTGTTACCCTTGCAGGAAGCAGAACTCTGAGGCAGGAAGTTGCATTAGCTCCAGCGGTATCTAGCCTGGGCAGCCCAGCCACTTCTTTGCTGACAGCAGAGCCAGGTTTCAGTCTTCAGCAGCAACTGGCTGTGTCACGCTGTGCTGTTCCAGGCATAGTAAATTAGACTAAAGCCCTTAATCCAAGGGCATTACTGAAAATTACTAGCCATTTGAACAGCTGCAAAGGCTGAGTGGGTTTAATGGGTGGATGGGGCAAGGCAGGGAGCAAGGTGGAGCTGGGAATAAACTCCCAGCCTGAGGAGGGCGGGAACCTTGGAGACCTAAAGCAGCTGCTCCAAGTGAATGTCAAAGCAAAGTTTGGGGCTAGCTCCAGGTTCCAGGTGTGAGCACCCAGACACTGACACACGCAGGTGCCCTGTGGGGGAAGCGACGAGTCACACACTCAACCCATCAGGTTATTTCTGCAGCTTCCTGCTTCGCTTGGGATGCACAATTTTAACACTTGCCTCTGGCCTGGGAGCAAACCAGAGCTGTGGAGAGAGAAGAGCAGAACTGTTGCAAGCTGAAGGTAGACAGGTCTGATTTTTGGCTCCTGAGTGCACTGGGGAGCCTGGTGAACCACTGGTCCCCTGCAGAAGTGCTCCAAACCCGCCTGCCACAGCAGCCCCAGCCAGCTGGAAAAAGTCTCTGATCTATCTGGAAAGAACAGCAAGAGCCAGGCTGGAAATCAAAGAAAAGATGCCCCCTGCCTCTCTGAGGAAAGCATCCCAGAGCTCTCAGATCTCCTGGAAATGAAATCTCTTGTTTGCTAGGGCTCACACAAGGGACCTGACTCTCTGTTGCTGGGTACTTTTACCTGTACATGGTGGAGGTAAAACAACGGGCCCAGGATCTCCCTCAGCGGAGTGTTTCACCTCCTTCACTGCAGCAGAAGTGATGATGCAGCGACAGGGCATCCTGCCTCCACCTTCATCCATAGGTCACTTCATTTCACTAATGGGCAGAGGGGGCACACGCCATGGTTAGCCTGCCTCTTGCAGCCGATTGGACAGGGCAAGGCTGGGAAGTGACACAGGAGCAGCTGCTGCAGCTGCAACCTCTGAGGCCCAGATAACAGGGTGAGGCCCACCCGCAAAGTGAAAATAATCAGGCACTCAGCAGCCTGACATCTTCCCAAGGAGCAGGAGCCTGGCCCTGCAGGACCTGTGCTCTGCATCGAGCCAGGGCTATTTTTTAAGTGACTCCCCTGAGGGGCTCCATTGATTTCAAGGCCAGAATGTGGCGTAGTTTGGCCTCCTGGCTAACACAGGCCAAAAAACTTCCTCATGACTGTTCCCAGAAGATCTTTTAGAACAGATCCTGTCTGGATATAAAATTGCCAATGATGCAGAATCCTCCATGAACACTGCTCAGTTGTTCCAGTGGTTCCTTTCCCTCACTTAGAAATGGGCCTTATTTCCAGGCTGGATTTTTATAGCTTCAGCTCCCAGCCCTTGAATGGTGTTAGACTAGAGGCAGGCAAAAGATCACCTGTGGCTGGATCCAGCCTTCCAATTCCAGCCCCCCACCGTCCCACGGCTCAGCAGGCACCTCTGGTGGGCTCCCTGCCTGCTGCACCCCCACACAACACTCAAAGTGGCTGGCTGGGGGGCGGGGGCCACACGCTCACTGCACACTGGTGCCCTGGGGGTGGCGGGCAGTCCCTGCTCCCAGCACAATCTCTCAGCTCCCATTGGCTGGAAGCCATCCATCCATCACACACTTCTGCACAAGCATCACCTTCCACGCTCAGCTTCAACAAGGGAACCCTGCAGGCAACTATACACCAGAGACCCTCTGATCACCAAAGCTACCTTCGTTGAACCAGGAACCAACCCAAACACACCAAGAAATGGGTTATCTGCAGACAGGCTCTCAGATAGCACAGAATATGTCACAAGAAAATCCAGGGTATACAACTTACCCTCCTTAAAGGCACCTTCCCCACCAGCGAAGTGGATCACATCACAGAACTGGCCACTCAAATACCCTGAGGGAACCTGCTTCAATACCAAAATAAAACCTGCTCTGTCACCTCCACCACTTTCCTAACCCCACTGCAGGGCATAATTAAACAAAGTAGTACAGCCCATGCTCAATGGCACCTCATCCCGACAGAGACAGTTCCTGGAATCCCTTGTAGTGGTGCACAGACTCACCACTGCAGTGCCCCATTCAGGTCATGCTGGAAATTATTCAGTTCATGGAGTGTGTGGCCATCTGGTCAGTGTTTCACCTGTCATCCACTCTCCCATCTCCACCCTCTGGCTCTAGGCCTGCAGCTCTCCCTCGGTCCGTGGCATCCACTTCAGGGTGCTGCCCTCTGGCCATAGCCCCATTATCCCATCTTCTGGAGGGACAGGAAGTCCTCAGTCCAGGTGCCTGTCACTGTGGCCAGTTGCAATCCCAAAGTCTAGGCCTTTGCCTTGGGGCAAGTGGCAGTCTGCACAGCCAGGTACAGTACCTGGGTGGAGAGGGGACCCAGGCTCACGTACCTCACGGGGTCCCAAACCAGGGACTCTCTGGCAGCAGCCATGTCCTGATCTCTTCTCCCACCTCTACAGCTCAATCTCTGGGTCCCTTCTACAGGACCCCTACACTCAGTCAGCTCCTCACACAAGGCCTACAGCGGTTAGCCAGAATTCACCCTGCCATGGCCCTCCTTCTCTAACAGACTGATCCTTCTTCCTTCCTCACCAGTGCAAAAGGCAGCACCTTGCAGCCCTGCAGCCTTTTAAAGGCCCAGTCTGACACTGATTGGTTGACCTCTCCCTTCCTCTGATTGGCTAGGTTTGCTGCCACCCCTTCTGTACTATGTTTAACCCTTTCCCTGCCAGAGTAGGGCAGCTGCCCCACTTCACCTCTCTTCTGGCCTTCAAACAACCCCTCAAACTCTCCAAGCTCATTGTCAGAACATCACACAGCAGCTCCAGCTGGCACCAGACCCTGCTAGAACAACAGGTGCAAAGACAATGATGAATACCCTCTCAGCACACCTTTTAAAGACCCCATCCAGGGCACTGTGGGTCCCAGTGAAAACCATGGCAGCAAAACAAGACATTCACTACAGTCTCCCATGATCTTACACAGAAACATGACAAAAGACAGAAAGACCCTATCACCTGTGCAGAGACCTGTCTAATTTTCTTCCATCTCTTGATGGGATAAATTTTATTATGTGCATGGGGACGTGCAGATGTGCGCCACCCATAGACACACATGGTACTGGCTGTGGGTGGCTGTGGGCGTTCTGCTAATCAGCTGAGCGGCACCTGAATTTCTCCTGTGCAGCCATCCAAGCGCTCAGCTTAGAGAGGACACTGCCTGTGGGTGAGCACTTTTCACTAAGTAATCACTCCATAGCCAACATCTCAGTCCTCAGCCTCAAAGGAAATGTACACGATGCCCTCAGACTAGCTTGGGTTTCTTAGACTCTAAAAGTCATGGTCTCAAGAAAGGCACTCAGTTTATGCCTTATTACTACAGTCCTCTGACAACAGGTGTGTTAACAGGCCACTTTACCTTGAATAATTTCTTAGGATGTGTTAACTGACCTGTTCCATCTTATACTCAGTTGTGACACTCCCTGTACCTTTTCCTGCTCTGTACAGCAAGAAAGCTTTTCTCTGACACCCACGGAAGTTAGTCCAATAAAAGATATTCCCTCATCCTCCTTCTCTCTGAGTGACAAACACTGTTCTTTTCAAATAAGCACTGATACGTCTATGAAGCTTTAGCCGTGGAATGACACAAGCATTGCTAAAACCCCTTTAAGCCTCGCTTAGTGCATAGTAGAGAATATTAATCCATTTAACTTGGCTATATTAAAAAATCCCTGCCTAATAACCTGTTGCGGCTTAAGGCATTTAGACAATTTTCAATCTTTCTGTAATTCTTTGTAATAATAATTAAATGACCTTTTAAATGGCAGTGAGTGGAAAAAGCTCAGCAAAGCTGAATAGCAATTCAGTGGCTGGAGCAGCATATTGAAAATCAACAGCAAAAAAGAGACACTTTGATGTTCATAAGAAGACAAAAAAGAAATGAAGCTGTCAAGAGTTGGGCTGAAAGTTTGTTTTACATGTTCACAGGATGATTGAGCCACTCTGTTTTTTGGACTCTATTTTGCACACTGAACTCTGAAGTGGTTGAACCATGTAATATCTAATCACACAGGAATCGCTTGGCTGGCTCAGACCGGTGTCCATTTTGACCAGTAGTCTGTCTCTGGTAGTAGCTAGAGCCTGCTGCTTCAGAGACGGGAAATAACAGTTGGCTGAAGTACAGGAGTTCCTTCCTGACTCCTGTTCATGAGCAGCTGGTCAGACCCTGAAGGAGGAGGGCTTAGCGCTGTTCTTGCTAATGAGAACATGGGTGTTCACCAGGTATATTAATCGATCAAACGTGTGGGTGCAGTTCCCTGCAGAAGGTGCCATTGAGTGAGGGGAGTGGAACCAGAGGATGGACGGGGAAACAGATTCCCAGGTTTATGTGGAGTTTTTAAGCGCACACATATGGACGCACACACAGGTGGAAAGCAATTATACAGGAGGAAACAAGTCACTGTCAGGCTGCTGGCAAAGGGGTTGCCACGTGGGACTAGTCATTGCTATGATTGTCCTTCTTTAGTAGGCTTAGCTGGAGACACCTTAAGGGCTCTAAGTGGTCAGATAACACCGAGCACCATGTTCTGAAAATGAGGCCACTCTCAGGTGGCTCCAGCTGGGCTCCCAGAATGGGAGAACCTAAAATCAGTTCTCACCTGGGCAAGCCTGAACCTGCCTCTGCTTTTGCCCAAGACTAACACAATCATTTATTAGAAGAATAGTAACAGAGAGAAAGCCAATGTTAATGACTTAAGAGTTTGCGTGTCACTGAAGAGCAATTTTCACAACACCCTTCAAAGAGAGGCTGCTGAACTCTCTTTCACATTCAAATTCGACACATTAACATGTGGTTTGAACCGAGATTGGAATTTTTTGGGTCACTATAGGGGCTCGTTTGCATACTTGGCTTAATCTAATTCTTGTCTTCCCCCGCCCCCTTTCTGCCCCTCTACTCTCTGATTTGCTCACCCTGATAATTTTTTTTCTGATTTGTCCACCTTGATTACTGTTTTTGGTTTTCCGTGCCTTAAATATTGAGTCTATTCTGGTATGGCTATGGTCTGAAGAAGTGGGTCTGTCCCACGAAAGCTCATCTCCTAATAAATTAGTTTGTTGGTCTTTAAAGCGCTACTTGACTGCTTTTTTATTTATTAGGTGATGAGCTTTCATGGTGCAGACCCACATCTTCAGATCTGGAAATAGCGCTGAAAGTGAACTGGCACGATGAATATACAACAGAGAGAGAGGGAAAAAAAAAGAAATGAAAAATGACAAATCAGCTGTGGGGAGTGAAAGCTGCAGATGAGGGGAAGAAAATTACTTCCTGCAAGTGTCTCTTAAGTGACTTGCCTGAGATCACTATGAATATCGGAGATGGGGAAGCTGTTTTTGTAATGCGAAAGGTAATTGCTATTTCTATTAAGACCGAGTCCTGAAGTGTCGAATTGGAGAATAAATTCCAGTTCAGATGTCTCCCTTTGTAATCTGGTGTCAAAGTCTCTGATGTGGGATGCAGATTCCCACCTTAGCAGCTAACCCTCACTCTGTCATGGTTGGCATCAATGCTGCCAGCCCAGTTGCCAGCTGGCGAGACCCACAGTTACTAGCAGCAGAGGCTGAATGTTTTCCTGGCCATGGACAGGGCTGCCCAGGCCTGGTGAATGATTCCCAAGAACGGCACTAGACAAAACAGTGCTCTCAACTTCCGTACCCTGGCAGTGCAGGAGCTGGGGAGGGGGAACACCTTAACACCTTACCTCCTATGCTGGCCTGGCAGGTCAGAGGAACAGCCAGGCCACAGTTACTTCTAAAGATGTAGCAGCCTTTGTGGCTTTTTTGTGGCCTGTGCCTGAGGTCCCTCAGGCTTTGCTCCCTTGGCTCCATGCTTCAGAGCCGTCGGGTCTTGTTCTGCACCTTCTGACAGGCTCCCAGGGTCTCTAGGGCCTCCTTTCCTGGCCTTCACCCCCCGTGGACCTTATTCCTCACTCTCCAGGCTCCTCAGCAGTGTTCCAGGTAAGCTGAGTGCTTGGGCAGCGGCCCAGGAGAAACTGAAGTGATTAGCTGATTAGCAGAGCCCCCACAGCCTCTCCCAGCCGCAGCACATGTGTCTACTGGCGGTGCACATCCTCACAGGCCTCAGTGCAGATAACAACATTTATTTCACCCATGGATGGGAAAGAATTAGAGTGAATGCTGCCCCCCCAGCCCTGGTGCCAGGTTCCCCAGGGTTTAGCCAGTGTTTTCTAAATGATGGATGTCCAGGAGCAATGGGCCAGTGCAAGGCAGAACAGTTATTTAATGAGGCTCTTAGTGTAAAAGCTGCCTCAGTCATGGGAGCAGTTGCAGACGGATGTTCAAAAAGCCTCTGTTCTGGCGTCTGATTGGCAGCCCAGCTTTCCCTCCAATATCATTGCTCTCCAGAAGCTCAGCACTGGGTTTGATCCCTCACCATTCATGGGATTTACCACGGCCACTTTCATGTGCCTTTAAAAGCCCACCACTTTTTTATCTCATTTCTGCTGCTTTTTAAGAGCACAAAGAGGTTCTTAATGAAACGAGATTGCGCCTGTTTCCACAGGCTGGATCAGCCAGCATGAGTAATTTCAATATAAAACAAACAAGGCGGCTTTCAGAATGAAAATTTTATGTGTGGTGTTTTCACATTTAATGGAATGCACAAAGCCAGGCAAAGCCAATTAACAGGAGGTTGAGACGCAGCGCTTGGCAGAATTAAACACCAGGCCGCTGTGCGAGGAGTGATTTGTTCAAAGAGAGCCGGAGCAAGAGATTGAGGTTGCTATTCAGAGGTGCCAGTTCTGAAAACAAACAAACCAACCCACACACCACCTTGCCGCTCTTAGCAGTACTTTTGAATGAGGCAGATTAACCGTGGGAGGGGATGGGGGGAGGGACAAGAGAAATTCTTCAGTGAGGTCTTTAGGCCCCCGAGGAAATGGGAGAAATCGACTTTCTGAAAGACGGTCGGGTTTGCCCACTGAATGGCCCTGCAGTGGAGCAGCTGGAATGGCCACTGCAATTAACTAGAGCCAGGAGCCCTCCACCAGCCACGGCCCTAAAATCTCCCAGCCTGTCTCTCCCTGGAGCAGCACCACCATGCGTAGCAACCGCAGTGATGCTGGCCTAGCCTGGACACTGGCATTTCCCTACCCCTGCTTTGAGCAAGGCAGGTGGTAGAAGGACTTGCAGCTACAACTGCCACCTTTGTTGCCACAGGGATCAAAGGCTAGTGAAGACAAAGCCATAACATAAAAGAGACCCCCTTTCCTCTCCCACCCCACTGCCTCCCCTGTGTCCTAGCCCCTGGGATGCACTACTCAGAAATACCAGGGTCACTGGAAGGTTTTCTGATAAACAGAAGATTGCAAACAAGGTTTGCTGCAAGGCAAGGTAGAGTCATAGAATATGCTGGTAAACTACAGTGCAGAGCATGAAACTGGGAGTCAGGACTTGTGTCTGCTCCTCCCTGATCATGGGCAAGTCTCAGGATCTCCATCTGCGAACCTGAGCTTTGTGCTTCTGCCATGCCTCTCAGTGGGCTGTATTTGGGAGGTGCTCTGAGCTCCTCAGAGAAGTTAGTTAGTTAGTTAAAGCCTGTCATGCCTGCTGGCATGCAGTGTGTCCCAGTTGTAGAAAATAGCCAAAGCAGACAGACGTGGAGGGCAGGTTGTAATTATCTTTCCCAGATGGTGAACAATCACAGAGAGGAAGCCGTGCTAGTCTGTATCGCCACAAAACAAACAAGCCGTTCTGTAGCACTTTAAAGACAAACAGAATAACTTATTGGGTGATGAACTTTCATGGGATAGACCTAATTTTCCAGACCCGAAGAAGTGGGTCTGTCCCACAAAAGCTCATCGCTTAATAAATTGTTTTTTTACTCTTTAAAAAGCTACAGGATTGCTTGTTTCTTTTATCCAGGTGGGAGCCACTTTTGCTTATGGACTCCTGACAAAGGCAGCAGCTCAGATATGCAGCAGGGTGGGCTGGAAACGGTGAGCAGATCACAGAATCGTTGGGGTGGAAGAGACAACAGGAGGGATCACTGAGCCCAGCCCCCTGTCCAAAGCAGGACCAACCCCAACTAAATCATCCCAGCCAGGACTTTGTCAAACCTGGCCCTAGAAACTCTGATGGAGATTCTCCCACCTCCCTAGGTAACCCATTCCAGTGCTGCACCACCCTCCTGGTGAAAGAGCTTTTTCTTAATATCCAACCTACACCTCCCCATTGCACCTTGAGAGTGTTGCTCCTCTTTCTGTCATGTAACATCACAGAGGCCAGCCTGGCCCCATCCTTTCTGGAACCTCCTTCAGGTAGTTAAAGGCTGTTATCAAGTCTGTTCTCCGACAGAGGAAATCAGCCAAGTTTGCTGTGAGACAGCCTGGCTCAGTGACTAGAGAGCTGGCCTGAGACATGTGAAGCTCAGCCTATTTGTGCTCTGCCCTTAACTTGACAGGTGAATTTGGGCAATTTTGTCTCACGCCTCCGTGCCTCAGTTTCCCAGTTGGTGCAATGGAGACAAGGCTCCTGACCTTTCTGTGAGCCCATTGGATGGAAATCGCTGCCTAAGGATTATTGTCATCTAAGCCAAGCAGCCAGTGAGAGGGGATTGGCTGAGGACAATGCTGGAGCTGCTACTGCTGCAGCCGGGAGTAGAGGGCTTTACCACTTTTCTCCTTTAGGTCCTGCCTGGGAGGGGGTTCTCAGCTGGGAAACACTGCATGCTTCTCCCCACATTTATCAGACCTAGTCAGCAGAGAGGACAAGGTCCTCCCCAGTGTGACTTGGCTGCACTCCCACCCATGGCCTGGTCCAAAGCCCACTGAAGTCCATGCAAGAATCCCCTGGATTTCAATGGATGTTTGACCCAGACCCAGGTAAGTGCCTGGCTGGCAGCACAGCACAGAGACAAGAAAACACAGCATCGTTGAAAAGCCCGCCAAGCTTCCTTAGAGAGGCTCCTGCAGGAGAGGGTCTCAGGCTGGCCTTGCCTCGCTTTGATCCTTTTTTTCTTCCCCCTCTTTGCACAGTGAGCGTCTGTTCCTCTCTTAAATATTTGCTCTACTGGCTTTTGAGTCCAGTCTCTTTTTTACTGATTGAAAAATGAAGCAGAGGCAGGTCAAATCGACCCTAACTTGGAAGCAATAAAGGGACGGAGATGGAGCAGGGCTGGCTAGCAGGGCAGCTGGTAAGCAAAAGGCTGGTGAAGGTCTCTGGGCGCCCACTTCATTGCGATGGAACCGGGGTGCCCTAGCAACTTGGGGAGCAACTGAGCAGCTGTGATTAGATGATGCATTTAGCATCCCTGTGGGGGATTTAGTCTGAGCCCTTGAAAATTAGAGCAAGAGGTGGAATCAAGGCCAATCAATCTCATTATCTGCCTGGAGGCTATTCCTGCTGAGCTGCAGATTTATAGCCCCAGAGAGCAAGTCAGAGCTGGGTTCTGATTGCAGCAATCACTGTAAAATGGGGCCAGAATTTATTTGGTTGTTTTGCAGGTGTGGAGCAAACCACTGTATCTTTTCAGGAGGCAAAGCGAGTGACCCTGTCACTTCCCTGTCCCCCCAGACAGGCTCTGGAGGTAGTTACCGCAGGCAAGGTGTGGATGAGGGCTCCAGAACCTTTCATGGGTGTTATAAAGTGTCATCCCCCCGGCTAAGACCATGGTAGTGATCCCGAGTTGGGTTGTGGGTGGTCATGTCTCTTTGGTCACAGTTATATTGCTGCGGGCCTTTGCTTTGCACTGTTTTCCCCAGGGAGCTGGTAGGAACCATGCCTAGATGGTCTGTGTTCAGTGTCACCTGCCTGGATGAGTGGCCAGGAGATGCGCCGGCTGCTCCCTGCTGGGTTTTGCTTTGTGCAGAGAACAGACAGAGGAAGGATGGTGTTGAGGAGTGGCTGTGGGGTTGAGCTGGTAGGGTCAGATGCCCAGCAGAATGTGCTGCATAGCCAGTTCTGCAAGCCTCAGCGGTGGCTCAGCACGTGACAAAGCAGTCCAAGTGCTGGGAGAATGTCTGGGTTCTCAAACCTCCGTGCATCCAATGATGAGAAAATTTACTGCATGGCCCTGCAATGCAGGACTGAAGCCCAAGCCCACCTGAGCCCCATGGTCTGGGCTTGGGGTTGGGGGGAGTGAAGCCCAAGGGGCCTATAACCTTAGCCCTGGGCAGTAGAGCTTCGGCTTCAGACTTGCTGAGGTCCAGGACAACAACAGCCTCGGTGTCCCCTCAAAATGGGGTCGGAACCAGTGATCCCTCTACTTTTTCCCACGCACAGTGGAAGGAGTTTTCTTATGTGCGCCAATGTGGAGGTTATGTGTGACACAGCAGGGGTGTGTGATGCCAAGGGGATGTGCGACACAGAAGGGGTGTGCAATGCAGGGGGACGTGCGACACAGAGAGGATATGCAACACGGAGGGGACGTGTGACATGGAGTGGATGTGTGACACAGAAGTGATGTGCGATGTGGAGGTTATGTGTGACACAGAGGGAATGTGTGACACAGCAGGGGTGTGCGATGCAGGAGGGATGTGTGACATGGATGGGACATGCGACAGAGGGGACGTGTGACACAGAAGTGATGTGCGATGTGGAGGGGACGTGCAACATGGAGGGGACGTGTGACACAGAAGTGATGTGTGAAGTGGAGTTATGTGTGACAAAAAGGGCATGTGTGCATGATGCAGGGGTGTGCGATGCAGGGGGGGACGTGTGACACAGAGGGGATGTGCAACACAGAAGTGAGGTGAGATGTGGAGTGGATGCGTGACACAGAGGGGACGTGTGACACGGAGGGATGTGTGACGGAGGGGACACATGACACAGAAGTGATGTGAGATGTGGAGGGGACGTGTGACACGGAGGGGACATGTGACACAGAAGTGATGTGAGATGTGGAGGGGACGTGTGACACGGAAGGGACATGTGACACAGAAGTGATGTGAGATGTGGAGGGGACGTGTGACACGGAAGGGACATGTGACACAGAAGTGACGTGAGATGTGGAGGGGATGTGTGACATGGAGGGGATGTGTGACACGGAAGGGACATGTGACACAGAAGTGACGTGAGATGTGGAGGGGATGTGCAACACGGAGGGGACGTACGACACGGAGGGGACGTGTGACACAGAAGTGATGTGAGATGTGTAGGGGACGTGTGACACGGAAGGGACATGTGACACAGAAGTGATGTGAGATGTGGAGGGGATGTGTGACACGGAGGGGATGTGTGACATGGAAGGGACATGTGACACAGAAGTGATGTGAGATGTGTAGGGGACGTGTGACACGGAAGGGATATGTGACACAGAAGTGACGTGAGATGTGGAGGGGATGTGTGACACGGAGGGGACATGTGACACAGAAGTGACGTGAGATGTGGAGGGGATGTGCGACACATTACCTTCTTGTTGGTGCAAGTAACGAAGTTCACAGGGTGGGCGTGGGGCCCAGTGTCTGCATGTGGTGGGGGCTCAGGCCTGGGCCAGAGGTTGGTGCACAGTGTGAGGGCTCTGTCTGGGGTTGCAGCCTCTAGCATAGGGCTGGGGATGAGGGGCACAAGGCTGGGGCCCAGGGTTGGAATGCTGAGGCTCTGGCTGGGGTTTTCTCTCCCCACACAGGGGCCCTGGATCATGTGGCCCTCAACAGCCAGGCCTGCCTGGAACAAACATGGGAGGGTGGGACTGAGGCGGCAACTGGGGCCCTGCATGGAAACCTTGGCTGGTGGCCATGGAGAGTGGAGGTGGGGGACACTCCAGCTAGCACCACAGCATCCTGCCACCTCTTAGCTCTGATTCACCCCACAGGCCCCTCCCCGTGGCGAGCAGGTGAGGATGAGCTCAGGGTGCCGTACACACAAGGCCTGTCAGATTTCAGTGCATCCCCTGCCACCACCGGGACCTGCCAGGCACCATATGTTGCACAGCCCTGGGAGCGAGCACAGTGAGAAAAGGCAGGGTGTGAGGGCAGGGGATGTGTGAGAGGGCCTGTGCCTCACGCCAAGATCGCACACCCATCCTGCCGTCCTGCCTGGGGTGCTGCTCACTCCCTTTCCTGAGGGTAGTTGCCTGGCCTGGGACAGGCCTGAGGCTGGGCTGCTGCTGCACAGCCCAGGCTCACTCAGTCCCGTGGGGTGGGCAGGCTGTTCCTGGTATCCAGCAATCTGAAAACCCTCCTGGTGCTCAGGTCCAGCAGGAACTGGAAGGGGAACCCAGGCCCATGCACTCCACTGGGCTCCAACTCAGGTACCTCACACTGGAGAATCAGGACTAGGGCTCACAGACTCTGCCAGTGCCCGGAGCTCCGTCTCACCATCCCTGGGTCTCCACAGGCTCTCCAGCCTATTGGTCTTGTCTGACTCTCCCTCGGGGTTGTTCCTGAGTGACAGCCTCACAGTTTGCTGACAGGAGTTCCCTCCTGCAGCCCGTTATTTCCTCTGGCAATGCCTCTTGTCTCTTCTTTCCAGCATCTTCCCCTGGCTGTTGTGCCTGTTTTAACCCTGTGGTAGTGGGGCCAGTGTGGGATACATGCAGGCCATGACAGGCTTCATGTTGTTGTGTGCTGTTAAATGACTGCTGCAAGAGGTGGCTGCATTTAGTGGCTGGTGAGCTGGCTTCTTGGCTTGGGCTTTTTCCTGTTTAGCTGTGCAGGCTGTGTGGGATGTGGAGGGCTACGCAGCGGAACCTGCTGTTGTTATTTCAACTGGCATTCATTTCCCTTGCTATCTTTTTGCTGCATGAAGATCAGCTGTAATGTAGCAGCACAAATACTTTCCAGGTTCACAGCCTTGTGCAAACTTTTATGTCAAGTACAAATGTTGACTTTATGTCAAGGCTCACAGGAAATCACTTTCAATTGAAACCAGCTTCTTTCTTGGGGGAAAAAAAACCCTCCAGGCACTCCAGCTGCTTCAAACTAGTACAGAAAAACCCTTCCCTGGGGAGACACTGTAGGGCTGCGTCTACACGTGCACGCTACTTCGAAGTAGCGGCAGTAACTTCGAAATAGCGCCCGTCACGTCTACACGTGTTGGGCGCTATTTCGAAGTTGAAATCGACGTTAGGCGGCGAGACGTCGAAGTCGCTAACCCCATGAGGGGATGGGAATAGCGCCCTACTTCGACGTTCAACATCGAAGTAGGGACGTGTAGACGATCCGCGTCCCGCAACATCGAAATAGCGGGGTCCTCCATGGCGGCCATCAGCTGGGGGGTTGAGAGATACTCTCTCTCCAGCCCTTGCGGGGCTCTGTGGTCACCGTGGGCAGCAGCCCTTAGCCCAGGGCTTCTGGCTGCTGCTGCTGCAGCTGGGGGTCCGTGCTGCATATACAGGGTCTGCAACTAGTTGTTGGCTCTGTGTATCTTGCACTGTTTAATGAAAGTGTGTCTGGGAGGGGCCCTTTAAGGGAGCGACTTGCTGTTGAGTCCGCCCCGTGACCCTGTCTGCAGCTGTGCCTGGCTCCCTTATTTCGATGTGTGCTACTTTGGCGTGTAGACGTTCCCTCGCTGTGCCTATTTCGATGTTGGGCTGAGCAACGTCGAAGTTGAACATCGACGTTGCCAGCCCTGGAGGACGTGTAGACGTTATTCATCGAAATAGCCTATTTCGATGTCGCAACATCGAAATAAGCTATTTCGAAGTTGGGTGCACGTGTAGACGTAGCCTAGGAGTCACTGGTGTCACCCCAGTGGGGAGACTGACTCCTAGAACTAAGAGGATGATTCTGATAAGCCCTTCACAGCTCAATGGGATGTGGATGGTGCCTGACTTTGAATCCCCAGCAGGGTCACTATGCTCTGTAAGACATGTGGTTGCAGAGGATGTGTGTGTCTGTGTGACTGATTGGCTTGGAGTTGTGTTATTTGACATCATTTGCTGAGAATTCCGCCTCTCTGTCAAACCCTAATCAGCCCTGCCCAGGATGTCCCAGGAGCTGTGACCAAGGCCTCTGTTGAGCTCAGAGCCCTCTGATCCCAGGCCCAGCTTTCTGTGCAGGGCACAGTCACATATTCTCCCAGGTGAAACCCAGTAAGTTTCAGCAACTGGCTGGGTGCACATCCCCCTTGGGGGCCTGTGCAGTGAGCACCCACGGGGTGAAGTTAATAAGTAGATCTAATCCTTTGAGAAGAGAGGGCAGAGAATGCAGCAGGGTGCCTGTAGGGATCTACTGGGAGATGACAAAGGCAGTGCTGTGAGTTTTTGCCTGGAACTGGGCAGAGCCATCAGTGCAACTTTTAGCATGTGTCCCTGTGTGCTCTGTTACCTCAATAGCCAACCACAAAGGAATACAGACGTGGTGTGTAGGGCTTGCCAAAGAAAAAGCTGCATGCTTGGGCGCGCAATAGGTAAGGGACTTTGGGACCTCAGGGTCCTCATCCCAAACGCTATCGCTGCCTTCTGACTTAGTCAGGGATGGCTGCATTATGCAGATGTGGATAGAAAGTGAAGTCATGTCACACTCCTTGCCCCAGGTAGGAAGAAGTATCTGGTGGGTGAAATAAATGGGAGGAAATTTCTTTAACACTGGAAGTCAAAGGAAATTTGAAGCCAAGGGAGTGACTCAATTGGTGTCAGTGAACTCTAGCTGTGGCCTAGGGAGCAGGAGTTTTAAAGGCAGCCAGTCATTTGGGGAAGTCTTCATTTCCTGATGGAGGGGCTGACTTTTAGCAAGTCAGCACCCATGTCTTTCTGGAGGGTAGGCTGCTTCTGGTCCCAAGTCATTCATCATTTTCCAACAACTTTTCAGTTAAAGGCCACAAGGTTCCTTCTGGGTGGGGAAGATGAGGTGATGGCTACCCTAGCTACCCATCTACCCATCCATCCCTGTAACAGTTGAGCCTCAGGGAGCCGGCCAGAGATGGGAACACACAGCATGATCCGGATCCCACTAAAGTCAATGGGCAAACTCCTACTGTCTCCAGTGCTAAAAGCCTGAGTCCATACTCCATGTCTCCTGATTCCACCACCTCATGCTCAAGCTGCTAGGTGATACAACCTTGCTGTGGTCCTCACAGATCAAACAGAAATGCTGGGACCTTGGCAGATCAGCCAATCTCACTAATTAATGCTGGTGACTCATGGAGCCATTGTTTCCAGGCCTCAGGCCAATCGACATTCAGCACCGCGGACAAGGCACAAGCAATCTCCTTGAGCTACAGGGGCAAGAGAGTGATGCGGTTGAAATTGGTGGAAAGGAAAAGCAGTTGGCTGTCTGAGTCTCCCTGTAGCACTCAGGGATAGGAGGTGCAGTATGCCATGGGACACCAATATCTAAAGCCTGGGAGGGGCTGGGAGCCACTAACATGGTCTTCTGCTGCAGCCTAGCACTTTTCTCTGAAACAAGAAGAGCTGCTTTTCTGGTCAGGTCTTCCCAAAGCCACCTGTCTGGGCCATGGGGTCTAGTCCAGACCTCAGGACCAGAGGTGCATTCCCTGTCATGTCCTGTCCTGGTACATAAAGGAGTCAGTGACCTAGCAGCAAAATATCCAGCACCCTCCTGGTTTGAAGTGTGAGGTGTGCTAATGGAAAGCCAGATAGACTGGCAGACAGACAGCTGCCCATGTCCACAGCACTAATTATAATGCATGTTGCATCATACTAGTCACAGCCACAAATGTCAGCAGGCGTCCGCCTCTGTAATGTTCCCTCACCCTCTTCTTGCCCTGCATCCCACCCCATCATGCCCAGTTCTGGGCTGCTTGGAGTGGCAGGGTCCTTAGGACAGTGCCAGCTGACAAGGGAGATGCTTTTTGAGATATGCTCCAGCATTGCTGAATTGCTGCAGCAAGTGGTGAATAATGCACAAGAGTGGAAAAAATATCCACCTTCCCCTTGCCCAGACTTGAGGGAGCATGTTCACCTGCTGTCCTCCCAGGCACACACAGGATGCAGGGAGATGAGCAGCAAAGCTCTCAAGGGATCTGTCGTCTCTTCAGCCTGCAACCTGGAGTGTCCTTTGTCCCCTCAGGTGTCTCCCATCCATCAACAGCCTGTGACCTGGGCCTGTTCTCAAGACAACCTCTCCCCAGGCCCAACCCAAGGCCTGTGATAGCTAAAGGGAGTTTTTATGCTGAGTTTTGTGGATTTTGGACAATGTCCGTAGCCAGCTTCAACCCCTGCCTCAAAACAGTTACATGATTTTAAATGGTAATAACAATGAGCTATAAATATTTGTCTCCACACCCCAGATACCCAACGTTGCAGGTACCGTGGTGTCTGCCTCCCAGTGGTGGGCAGAAAGGACAAGCACACCGAGGAGGGTGGAACCAGTTCAGGGTGGGCCAGCATTTTTAAAAAAATGTGAAATTTCAATGAAATTTTGGTCAATATTTCAAATTTTGAGACTCCCCACCAAACAAAAATCAAAACCAACTAACCAACCAAAAAAAAAAATCAACCAATCAACATCAAAACATTTTCCTTGAAGTTTTCACTCAGTTTTAATCCTGTATTTGGCCAGCATTAGGGCTCTTTGACACATTTCAAAATTTTGATGTGAATTTTCATCAGCTTTGGCATTTGGATGAATGAGTGGAAAAATTGTAAGTTTCAGTAGGATTCCCCCTCTTGTTTTGCAACTAGCCCAATAAAGTGAAGACAGAGAGAGCTGTACAGAGGGGATGAGCTATTAGGAGAGAATATGTCTTACTTATGGATGAGTATCAAATTCCTAGAATCTCTGGCACTGCAACCTCCAAACTTCCATCCCTTCTATGATCTACATCTATCCCTGAGCAGAAAGAAGCTCTGTTGTCACATGAGCATTCGCTGCAGAGTTAATTAATCCTATTATTGTGGATTAAATCTCCCCATGATATCAGCACTAGGCTGCGAAGTCCAGCGGGAATGACTTTGTGTCCACTTTAAAGGAGGTTTCTGCTTGCAAACCCCAGTGCTCATCTACGCTGCACTTCTCTTTAGAAAACATACCATTCAAGCATGTGTCCTGTGTCCATCTTGTTTAATATGAACATACATGAGTTCTCTTAGGGAACATCCAGGGACAGACAACTCTCAGCATTCAACAGGGCATGGTTTCAGCATCGGAGGAAATTACACACTCTGCCTTTGCCTACTTTCTAGTTAAATCCCTTCTGGAGAACTTTCCATAGAGAATTTCCAGGACTTTGATCTGTGTATCTGAAGGTCAGGAGGATATTTTCATGCAGGGAGGGAAACATGAAAACATATCACTTTTATAACACAGATACATTTAATCTGCATATCTTAAACCTTATTTTATTTGTTCATGTCTTTTAACTTCCTTTTTTTCCCTTTTCTCTGACAAAGAGTCCGTTTTCAAAGGCCCCTGTGCACAGAATACAGAAGCTGCAGTCAGCCACCAGGGAGGGAAAGGCACTTTAGTACAAGGAGTTTGGGATGGGACTAAAATGATAATTTTAAACAATCAGCAGTCTACTGTGTATATTTCATCGTTCTATTCTGCTGTGTGGTGGGAAATCACCCAGCCTCCACTCCCCTAGGAGGGAAATAGAGGCTGGAAAACACTCGGTTCTGCTGGGAAGGCACAGGCTGCTAACAGGGCTAAAACGTTTGTCAGGAGATGACTGAAATCTTGAATACGCTGGCAATGGGAAATCTGCTCTTTGGGGAATGGCTGGTGTTCATGGGAGCAGAGACTTGTGGCCTGGAATAGGGCTATGCAAATTAGACAAGTGAGATCCTTCTGGCAACATTACAACAAGTTTCAGCCCATGAGCGGTGACCTCTCGGGGTGTGTGGGAGGAACTGGAGCTGCAGCACACAAGAGGAAGCAGAGAGAAGAGGGCTCAGCGTTTCTGCCCACTCAGTGAGTAGAAATTATTTTAAGTGGACCATTTGTCTCTGTTTTCTTCAGAACAAGGGCAGCATTGCAGCTCCCTGGGGATGGAGGTCCAAGCCAGTGGGTGGGGAGGGGAACGGGCAGGAGATGACGAAAGCAGCTGCCTGCTGACTAGTACTTGCCTCACAAAGAAATGGATTAAATAAATCCAGAGACTTGAAAAACCTGCTCTTCGCTGTCCTCTGGCGAAGGGGGATGGATCTGCTGGGTTCATCTGCTGTTTGCAATTTGCCTGTGTTCCTGAAGTTCACCACTTCACTGTGCACTCGTTGCTGCAGGAAGGACTCCCCTTCATGTGTAGAGATCAGCATGCTGGGGAGTCGGCAGCACATTTCAGAGGACTAGAGGCCATCTGAAGGAAAGCGACATGTTGGGGAGAAAGGCCAGGCCTGGGTCACACAGCAGAGCGGAAATTAGAACCTAGCTGTCCCTACCCTCAGTGGACCATGCTGCTTCCTTTACAGACATCAGCAGAAAGTTGCTTTGCTGAGAAAAGTTCCCCTGTCTGAACTAATTTGCATATTTCCAAGATCAGCTGATTTTTGTTGATCAGCCCCTGGCCTGCCCAGCCAGATTGTAGCTTAGCATTGCTTTGCTTCCTGAGACAGGGCTTTGCTCTTCTCTCAAGTGAAGAGAGAATAACGTGCAGGCTGGAGAGGACAGAGCTGTCCTCAGAGCTCGCAGACAGCCCCATTCCTAGCCCTGGTGCTGGAGAGACCCTCTCCAAACTGGCAGATGCAGATTCTGTGAGGGGCACATTCAAGCGGAGAGTCTACATTGAAACCCAGAGCAGTTCTGAGCAGGTACATAAGCTCCATAAGCTCTGGGGCTGACTGCAGCTCATGAGTTTGGCCCATATCGTTACATGGTTTGTGTGGAAGTCCTGCAAATAGTAACAAAGCTCAATACATGTGCTAATGACCCAATGACATTTAACTTTTTGGTGGGAGTATTGTTTCCTTTCAGACAGAGTGGTTATCCCCCTGCATAGTGCAATCAATAAACTAATAACAGCTCAATGCAAATGATATTCATAAACTTGCAGAATCAAAGTTACATTTTTATGTTTCTCCTCATTAGCAGTGTTAGGCATGTACAAATCCCACGGAGCAATGACAGCAATCAGACTAATGAGAATGCTGCCTAAACCTTGCCCTTGTAGAGCTAGTCTTTGCCCCAAATGGAAGTGGGGAGTAGCACCTCTGTGTGGCAAACAGATAGGTAAGGAAAAGGAACACATCAACCTCAGTGTCCGCTGAACTCCATCTAGGTCTCAGGGTTTTAAAAACACTTGGGCAACCTCTTTACTTCCCTTGGTTGGGCTCTTTGCTAGGTCCAGAGGGGTTTCTCAGTTCTACATGCTAATCCTAGCTGGGGATCCTTGTATGGGCCATAAAACAATTTGTCCTAATGTCTTACTTGCTTTTGGTCCCTTTAAAAAAAAAGAAAGGTTTACAAACATTGAACCCTTAGGGCTGCCAAAATGGATCACACAGGGTCTGTGGAGTCTGGCTTACAAGAATGGCCACTATCAACTGTTTCCGAGAAAGGTGCAAGGAACCTGCAGAAGGCAGTTCTGGTATAGCTTGTGCCCAGGATAAGGGTCCAGTGTCCATCAAATTGCTGTGTAGGTCCAGAAAGAAACATACTCTGAGCTGCCAGATGCCTTGATGGTGAGACAGTGAAGTATATCCTTTACTGGACATCCTATGAACTGACATCACAGGCTATAGACAGGTTGCTCTATACTTTGGGAAGTCATTGTCATCTGGAGGAGTTGCAAAACCAGGTGCAGGTTGCGTGACATGTTTCTCAAGCCTGGCGGTGTTAGCCTGCTGTTCTGGCAAAATTATTCTCAGCCTCTGAATTCCCCTGGCAGTCCCAACTGTGTGCAGCATTCTTCACTCCTGTTACCGTGCTGTCAAATAGCTGCCATAGCCAGTGACAGAGGTGGCTGTACAGGGGTGAAGGTGAAATGAGACAGACAGGTAGATATAGCTTGCCAAGTGCTCTGGGGCACCAAAGGTTACATCAGCGAAGACTATTATTATACAGCAGGGAGAACTATAAGTACATGAAGAAATAAAAGCCCAGGCTGTATTACGAGTGGAGAATGCACAGGATCACCACTCCAGAAACACTGAGGTTAGATGATGTCAGGTCTGCATGTGAGCTCCCAGGAAAAATAATAGGACACACTTATTGAATCACAGCATTACATGACAACTGTATCCATTACTGTCATCATTAACATGATGCAGCTCTGAGTCTGTGACAGTCATTTGGATGGAAAACACAAATAAACAATTTTTTACATCTCCTCTGGGCTTTTTACTTCCAGGAAACGGATTGTACCATTTCCCATCCCTCATCCCCTAACTGCACGGTTGACCTTTGGCTGTCTAGAGCCACATACATTCTAAGTGTTTTCTAAGGGAAACCCCAAAGACCCTCTTCCCTGGCAGGCTTGGCCTTGTGCACTTCTTCCTCACTTTCCTTTGCGATGCACACGGCACGTTGCGTGCTACGTCTGTTTTCAACTGTTCAAAAGAGAAGAAACAAACTTTTCAGTCTATTATCTTGGGCTGTTTTGCATCTGTTGCCCCCAATGGGTGGAATCCCAATGCTAGAAGCACCATATGGCTTGCATTGTTATTAGGAAAAAGCACATGCACAAACAAAGAGCAGCAGGACTGAAAAATATGGTCCATAATTAAATACTCACATTGCTTTTAACTGCAGACTGAATGAGTGAACCTGTGGGAATGGAGATATCACTGCTTTGGGTAGGAAGGTATTTATTCCTCTGGTGGAAAGAACACTGAAATTTATCTAAGCTTCTGTCCAATTCAAAAACTTGGGGTTCACTTCCACCACTAATGTACTGTGCATAGTAAGTCCCATGATTGCTTATTAGAGATGTGCATAAGTGAAGATGGGAAAATAGGCCCTGTAATAATATTTAAATATTTCATAAGTAGAGAAAATACGAGTGACCTGGCAGAAGCTGCTTCTGCTACGTGCTGGCAGAGTGGAAATAATTTATACTTAGACCGTAAATTCCTTGGGGAAGAAGCTGCCTTTTTATTCTATGTTTGTACATCACCTAACATCATAGGTTCCAGGTCCCTGACTTCAGCTCCTATATGCTATCGTCATACAAATTAATAACCATCCTAGAAAGGTGGGACTGGGGAAGGACTTCGATAGGTCATCAAGTCCAGTCACCTGCCCTCATGGTAGGACTGAGAACCATCTAGGCCATCCCTGACAGGTGTTTGTCTAACCTGCTCTTAAATATCCCCAGTGATAGAGATCCCACAACCTGCCTAGCTAGTTTCTTCCAGTGCTTAACCTCCCTGACAGTTAGGAGGTTTTTCCTCACATCCAGCCAAAATCTCCCTTGCTGCAGTTTAAGCCCATTGCTTCTTGTCCCATCCTCAGTGGTTAAGGGGAACAATTTATCACCTGCCTCTTCATAACAGCCTTTTACATACTTGAAGACTGTTATCATTTTCTCCCTCAGTCTTATCTTCTTCAGACCAATCAAGCCTTTTATTGGTCTGTCTTTGCTTGTAGGCCATGTTTCCTAGACCACTAATCATTTTTATTTCTCTCCTCTGGACTTTCTCCAGTTTGTTCCATATTCTCAAACCATGGTGCCCAGAACTGGATACAGTACTTTAGCTGAGGTTTTAGTTGAGTGCTGATTAGAGTGAATGAATTACTTCTTGTGTCCTACTTAAACACTCTTGTTCATACAGCCCAGAATAATATATGCCTTTTTTTTTTTTGCACCATTACATTGTTAACTCTTATTTAGTATCAGAGGGGTAGCCGTGTTAGTCTGGATCTGTAACAGTGACGAAGGGTCCTGTGGCACCTTATAGTCTGTGCTCACGAAACCTCATGCTCAAAACTTTTCTGTTAGTCTATAAGGTGCCACAGGACCCTTCGTAACTCTTATTTAGCTTGTGATCCACTCTAGCCCCCCGATTCTTTTCTGCAGTATTCCTAGGTGATCATTTCCCATTTTGTATTTGTGCAATTGAGTTTTCCTTCCTAGGTAGAATTCTTTACATTTGTCCTTACTGAATTTCAACCTGTTTATTTCAGAACTTTTCTCCAGTTTGTCAAAATCATTTTGAATTTTAATCTTGTCCTCCAAAGCACTTGAAACCCCTCCCAGCTCCGAACTGTCTGCAGACTTTGTAAGTGTAGTCTCTGTGCCATTATCCAAACCATGATGAACATATTGAATAGACCTGGACCCAGGACAGATCCATGTAAGACCCTACTCAGTATGCTTTTCCAGCTTCACTGTGAAACCTCAATGACTTATTTCCAGCTAGTTAATAAGTAATAAAAATGTGTGTCCAGCTTCTGTGCTTTCTCTGTGGCCTGACATATTTTTGTAAATAGCACAAGTTTCCTGTGTGGAGGTCTCTGGTGTGAGACTCCAGCTGTCTGTTCCCATGAGTTCTCAGGAGGGAGGGCTCTGTTATGGCAGGCCTCGGGTGCAGATCTCAGTAGAGAAGTGTTCTGTGAGGACCACTGTATTCCTAATGCCCTGGTGTTTATGCTCTAGTGCGGAGGACAAATCACAATGGCGTGGGGCTCTGCTGGGTTTTTGATGGCATGAGCCCTTGGGCTGCAGTCGACTTTGCAGGTAGAAATACCTGAATATCTACAAGAAAACATGTGATTCCATGATTCTATTACGCGATGGCATCTCAGAGGTGGCCAAACCAAGTATTTCCACCTCCACTTGCTGTGAGAGCTCTGGAACCATGAGGTTTTGGTCTAAATGTAGGTATGTAGCCCACTCTGCCAATGCTCACCCACCACCACACTTGAATACCATGTGTGAAAGGGACCAAGGCCCAAATAACTGACATCCTCACCAACAGTGACAACTGGTCCATGCCTTCTTTGGGCTTTGGGGACATGCGTGGTGCAGCCTGTTCCCTAGTAATCATAAACTCCCCTCTCGGCATTCACTATGCACCAATCAGGGGGACAAAAGAGGGAAAGAGAGAAGGGAACAAAGGAAGAAAAGGTTTTTGCCTTCAAACAACCCTGCTCATTTTCGTTCAATTCAGTGGCTACCAATTGCCAGTTGCTCAACAGTGAGAGAGCAGACAGCTGGCTGCTGACAAACAGAGCTCAGCATATGCTCATGTAAAAAAGAATAACACCCAAGCCTCTGTTCTGCGAGGTAATTGCATCTCTCTGGCCCAGCCTGTCCAAGATGCTTTTGGCTTCCCTCACCTCCTTTGTGTGCAGAATACACGTTTCTCGTTCCTCCTGGTTGAATCCTTGAGCAGAGCGGGGTTTGAAGACCAGAAGGCATCAGTTGGAGATGCAGACTGCTAATGAGATCTCGGAGGGTTTCTACCTTCACCTTTCTCCCTTCTCTTCTCTTATTTATAATGGCAGTTTCCGTGGTATCACCACAGATCAGGGTCTGTCAGTATTTCCTGCTACCAGGCTGCATGTTCAGCCAATGGTAAGGGGAAGTTAGCCGCGGACCCTGGTTTCAGAGCTGAAACTGGGCATAACTGCCCCCCCGCCTGGTTAGTTTGATTTTATTATAGAGAATCAAACCAGTTTGGCTGTTTCTGAGCCACTGTAGGGTGACCCCTCTAAAGTCAGAGACAGGGAAGCCTCGCTTAATGCGCAGCATGAGCTCAACTACTGAGTTCTCCCCAGCGACGATACACATCCTAGGGGCTGTCTCTGCTCTCCACTTCGTTGGTCTTCCCCAGTAACCTTTTCACTCTCCTCAACCTCCAGGTCCCCACAGACTCTCCCTCCTTCCTATGGTAGATGCCCTGGTGTAAACGGGACAACATCTCACTGCATTGATCCCTTCTTCCTAAATCTAAACCACCAGGGTCACCCTGAAACCGAACCTGTCTCCCACAGGCCTCTCCTGGGACTTGTAGCCTGATTTGAGGAAGGTAAATGTGGGTTGGAGGCTTACCGGTTGTACTAATCAGAAGATACTAAGCTTCTTGTCCCGCTATCAGGCTGAACAGAATATCCCACGGACCTTTGGGGGGTATGACAGGATTTCACACTGAGACTATATTAGTTGTAAACTTTATTAAAATATATGAAATTAAAATCAGATCACAATCTGAGTAGTAAATCTATCAGGGTTACAAATGCAATATTATTAATCTAAGATGCATATGGCATTAGTTCTATAAACGCTGATTAATATATGCACACCTAATCCTGATAACCTGGTGATAAGAGATGAAGGATGTGCCTTGCCTCTGGCAGAGACGTTCAGGTACAGGTTTCTCGGTTCTCTACTGAGAGGTGTAAAGGCTAATGCTCACAGCTTATTAAAGCTAACTTAGCTTACCTAACTGACTGACCTACATCTCAGTTAAACTAACGGCTAGCAGTCCTGTAGCACCTAAAAGGCTAACAAATATATTTATTAGGTAATGAGCTTTGGCTGGTAAGTCCCACTTCTTCAGATTTTCAGATGTACATGTTTGTTTTTTGTGAAGCTGCTGACTAACCCACCGCCCCCGCTGAGTCGATTAAACTAAGAGAATATTAAAAAAATGCAGGTGAAAAGACAAAGTTAATCTCAACTCCTATCTCCTCCTGCCCTTTGCTTTTCTCTCTTTCCCTGTTGTCTTCTCTCGCCTTCTCTTTTCTCCTTCCTTCCCTTTTCCTTCCTTCTCTTCTCTTCTCCAATTCAAACATTCCAAGCACCCTGCTTTATAAACACAGGAGCCCGCTCCTGCTTTCTCTGCCAAAATTTAACTTCCTCACCGACCAACTATTGGGGTGCACTTACTCCCCAGACTGTACACATGATTTAACACGTTTGCACATACTGACGGCATATATTATGATATTAGCTCATTCTTGCCTATGTTATTACCTCTGTTAGTTCTATGTTAGTTTTGTTCTTTGTATGCTGTATTTATTAACTTGGGGGTATTCTTGGAAGCCCCCATGCCATGAAAAGTTCCTCCATCCTATCACCAGCTAGCCGGGTGAAAGGCCCCAGACATATACAAGCTAACAGTGTTATGTGGGTGAAAGGGGCCAGACAAAAATACTATAACTTGCCTTAGCTTAGCCAACAGGATTTGGCCTGTAGGTCTCTTTCGTATAAACCTATAAACTATAATAAGACAAATGATAACACCATAAGGAGAATAGTAACAGAGAGATAGCTGTGTTAGTCTTTATTCTATGAAAACAAAACAGCAGCAGCAAAACAGCAGTCATGTAGCACTTTAAAGACTAACAAAATAATCTATTAGGTGATGAGCTTTTGTGGGACAGACCCAAATTTAACTTCATGGGACTGTCCCATGAGAGCTCATCACCTAAGAAATTATTTCATTAGTCTTTAATGTGCTACATGACTGCATTTTTGTTTTACCATAAGGAGAGCTATAGATATCTTTAGGCGAGGGAGCAGGTTAGCCTTATAGGCTACATATTGCAGGAGGCAGAACACATCACAGCCGAGAGGGAACCAAAGGAGAAAGGCAGAAGTGCCACACAAAAGCAGTGTTATGTTCTGTCATAACAACAATTTTCTTTGAGGCTAGAACAGCACCAAGACATTGAAACAACTGCTTCCTCCTGCTCCCTCTCCTCTTTGGAGGGAAGAATTATCCAATTGAAATTCTCCAGGGTAACTCCATTTGCATGGTTGTTTGTGACACAAATCTTTTGGTGGTACAGCTGCCAATAATGCACACAGCCCGAAATGGAAGCTATTTTATTCATGAACTGCTGTGACACCTTTATTCATTCCTCCCTTCCCTCCAAGAGAACATCAATCTCCTTCCTCCCCCATTCTTTTGACAGCAAACAAAAAGAAATTGCTCCTAATTGCATCAAGAGCCTTGGGTTCCCCACTGCCACCTGGCAGATTTTCACAGTAGGGTGTATCAGAAGGAGAGGATTTTGCTGATGACCTGTACCATGGCATTGATGGTACTTAGAGGTGGGTTGGAAAAGGGCCCAGGTGCTGCACTGTTGGTGGGAAACCCGGACACCTACACACTGCTGTGCCATTGGTGAGTTAGTTGCATATCTCCATCCAGAGAGCAGCCACAATGTTCGCAAGGCAGTGGAGATTTCACACTGGAAAGCAGAGTTCTTTGTGCAGTCCCTGGCCCGCTGCGCGCATGGGTGACTTTGCAGAGCTCTGTGGTTAGATCTCCTCCCAGCTCAGCAACTCCTTCTGCGGAAGTGAGAACATCCAGCACCTTGGAGGGGCACTGCTCAGCACCCCAGGGGGCCACGTGGGGCATTGCTCAGCACCCCAGGGGGCACAGCTCAGCCTACCAACAAGGGTCGCCATGCCCATGTTGTCGCCATGTGTCTGCCAGCTCATTTCCCATAGCACACAAACAAATGCCAAACAAATGGCTTGGGGTACCTCTGGCGGAGTGCTCCAGCCCGCAGCATCAGCCCCTTGGAGCTCCTCCGTGTCTTTCTCCACCAAGGAGTTGGAGAGGCTGAAATCCCTTTTCCCTAATGCAAGTGAACAGACAGGGTCATGGCCAGTCTGTGCTCCTCTCACTTGGTTCGCTGTCTCTGATTCCTGGTGCTGCACAGAAGAGCCCTGGGGCCACACCTACCCCAGCTTTGGGCCATGTGACTGCCTCAGTTTCCTCTTTGCAGTAAATCAGACTCTTTACTGTGGGTGTTTCCTCAGGGGCCCTCCCCTCTCGGGAGCCTCGTTCATTAACAAGAAGTTCAAAGCAACACAAATCTCTCCCCAACCCCAAACTCTTCTCAGCTGGCCCTCAGTCCCCAGTGCTGGGTCCTTGGTCTTACCAAGCAGCGTCAGCCTGCTCAGACCTGGGACACTCTGCAGTCTGCAAGCTCCTGCTCCCTTGGCTGTTCAGCAGTGGGGCAGCCATTTGAATCTGGTGAGATCCCAAATATCAGAGCCCATCAAAGTTCTCTGAATAATTTTACCTGGAGAGGGAAGGTCTCATTGCGCGTGAAAAGTGGACGGAGAGCTTGTTTCATCGGCAGGAAATGCAGTGAGCCAAACTCCTCACTTTGTTTTATTGGGCTCCAGGGCCCCTTTGGAATCATTTCCAGCCCCTTCTGCAGCCATTGCAGAGCTTTTTAACCAGCCTCCCCCCATCTCCTGGATATCATGCCTGGGTGAAAGTGGTTTTGCTCATTTATTTAAGCACAACTTGGACCTTCCTGGCAGCACACAGACACAGGACTGAGACAGTCCAGGGCTGGAAGTGAACTTCTGGGACTGTCAAGATGCTGCAGAATGAACAAAGCCTGAATGTAAATCATGGGGTCAAAGTGCCTTAGTGGGGCTGAAGCAGCCTCTCGGCCTTGTGTGGCTCTGTGCACCAGGTCGCATTTATATTTGCTGGTGTATAGAGGCCACATGGGTAACAGGCTGAGCTTGAGCAGCGCTGACACTGCTCGGAGTCTGGCTCTGCCTCTCGCTCCTCCTCCTTCCTGGGGGCTAGCAATGAATGGCAGTGCTGGCCTGCAAATTCCTACCCCCAGCACCATGCCAGCCACTATGGCCAAACACGTGCCTCCAGCCAAGTCTCCACCATCCCCTGGGCGCCTGCTGAGGGTGGGGAGTCAGCGGGTGACCATCTCTGCCAGATTCTGGGCACAAGATCTGAGGTGCAAGGGAAGTCCCTGTCCCTGCTCACCCTCCGCCCTGTGTGGACGTGACCAGGGACGGGGGACCCCTCCAACAGCATCATAACACCAATCATTGTGGGCTTACGTACCCACATTCTGCATCGAGCACTACGGGGGCAAACATACAGCAGACCAGAAGTGAAATTATGCAGAAGCACAGGTGTAATGAGCTGAGAGCCTACCACTGCTGCGTGAAGACAACGGACCCTTGGTGCCCTGTGATGACTTATGCAGCTTTAAGGAGGCAGGAAATGGAAGGAAAGTTTTCCAAGGCACCAGGGGCCACTGCCACCTAAGAATGGAAGTGAAAATGTGACAAACGTTTCAAGGGCAGTTTCACATGCACCTCCCTTTTCTACTGTTTGGTCAGGCAAACAGCAGCATTCATGAGGCCAGCTTGCATTTGGCTTCAGGCTTAGGAGTTTGGGGGTTTTCGGAGGTCACTTCACAGCCCATGCAATGCCCCAGGTGCTGGCCATCCTGACAGCTTGGGCAATTATGACGTTACAGTGTGGACGGACAATGCCTCTGCTGGACAGCTATGGGCAGCTCAAGGGAGCGCGGCCTACAAGGGTATTGCAGCTCCTCGTGCCTGCTCTTGGGGGTACCACAGGGAGGAATGGCAAGTGTAATTGCAGCTGGGGGGGCCGTCTAGATTGTATGGTGCCCCACTGGCTATGCCAACTTTTGTAATTACCGCAGAGTCCTGGAGAGGCACCAAAAGACACAGGAGTCGGGGCACCTCCCAGGGTCCTGGAGACAGAGTAAAGAGAAAGAAGAACTAACCTGCCAGAATCACTCAACTTGCCATTTGTTAGGAGGAGGGTTGGGACAATGGCCGAGGAGAGACAAAGGGGGTGTCTCCCCAGGAATTCAGCTTACAAAGAACACTGGACCCAGGCTGTACCTGGGCTCCACCCGCCCGCGGGCGCCCGGTCAGCAAATGCAGAGTACAGCGTAAAGGCGAACCCAAAATTTCCTGGAGATCCTTGTGCTGGTGTTTAGATACGTGTGAATTAGCTGTGATTAAGCTAATTTCAAGGTAATTAACTCGGAAGGATATCCTCCACTTTTTAAAATTCTAAGTGGCTGTTCATTAGGAGGAAGCAAATGAGGGAGCTGTGTGCCATTTTAGAAAGCTGCGTAATTAAAGTACGAGGAGCTAAATGCAGAACGAATGGCAGAATCATTAATGAAATATGAATATTCTTTACCTAATTAAATGCCACAATTAATGGGGACATGCTCAGAACATTGAGGTGGGGAGGAGGGCCCCATCGAAGCGGGTAGAAGCAGCATCAGGGGAGCACTGTTGTTTGTCCCCGGTTGGGACAGGGCGGTGCATGTGCCTCTGCGTTGGAGTCAGTTCAGGAGACCGAAGTCAGTTCAGGAGACAGAAGCACGAATTGTTGGGCAAAAGTCAGCATGGTTTCTGCAGAGGGAAGTCGTGTCTAACTAATCTATTAGAATTCTTTGTAGGGGTTAATAAACATGCGGACAAGGGGCACCCAGTGGACATAATATACCTAGATTTCCAGAAAGCCTTTGACACGGTCCCACACCAAAGGCTTTTATGTAAATTAGGTGGTCATGGGATAGGAGGAAAGATCCTTTCATGGATCGGGAATTGGTTAAAAGACAGAAAACAAAGGGTGGGAATAAATGGTAAATTTTCGCAATGGAGGAGGGTAACTAGTGGTGTTCCCCAGGGGTCAGTCCTGGGACCGATCCTGTTCAACTTGTTCATCAATGATCTAGAAAATGAGGTAAGCAGTGAGGTGGCAAAGTTTGCAGATGACACCAAGTTGTTCAGGACAGTCAAAACCAAAACAGATTGTGAAGAACTACAAAAAGATCTCAGCAAACTGAGTGATTGGGCAGCAAAATGGCAAATGAAATTTAATGTGGGTAAGTGTAAGGTAATGCATGTTGGAAAAAATAACCCAAATTACACGTACAACATGATGGGGTCAAATTTAGCTACGACAGATCAGGAAAGGGATCTTGGAGTTATAGTGGATAGTTCTCTGAAGACATCCACGCAGTGTGCAGCGGCAGTTAGTAAGGCAAATAGGATGTTAGAAATTATTAAAAAAGGGATCGATAATAAGACAAAAGATATCATACTTCCCCTATATAAAACTATGGTACGCCCACATCTTGAGTACTGCGTGCAGATGTGGTCTCCTCACCTCAAAAAAGATATATTGGCATTACAAAAGGTTCAGAAAAGGGCGACTAAGATGATTAGGGGCTTGGAACGGGTCCCATATGGGGAGAGGCTAGAGAGACTGGGACTTTTCAGTTTGGAAAAGAGGCGATTGAGGGGCGATATGATAGAGGTATATAAAATCATGAATGGTGTGGAGAAAGTGAATATAGAAAAATTATTTACCTTTTCCCATAATACAAGAACTAGGGGACACCAAATGAAATTGATGGGTAGTAGGTTCAGAACTAATAAAAGGAAATTTTTCTTCACACAGCGCACAGTCAACCTGTGGAACTCCTTGCCCGAGGAGGCTGTGAAGGCCAGGACTCTATTAGGGTTTAAAAAAGAGCTTGATAAATTTTTGCAGGTTAGGTCCATAAATGGCTATTAGCCAGGGATAAAGTATGGTGCCCTAGCCTTCAGAACAAGGGCAGGAGATGGATGGCAGGAGATAAATCACTTGATCATTGTCTTCTGTTCTCCTTCTCTGGGGCACCTGGCATTGGCCACCGTCGGCAGATGGGATGCTGGGCTGGATGGACCTTTGGTCTGACCCAGTATGGCCATTCTTATGTTCTTATGTTCTTATGTTCTCATTTCTCCAGGCAGCAAGCCCAGCCCAGGGACTGGCCTGCAGCTCCCGGCTCCCCTGCCAGCCCCAGGAAGGAACATGGTGTAGTCGAAGAGAGAAGGTGGAGCTGTCAGAATGAGGGGGACCTCAGGCCTGGATTCCTGTCTCCTGAGTTCCTGAACTGGCTGCACCAGTGAAAGGTGCAACCCTTAATTCCCACAACAAATATTCTGCTCCAAACAGCCTAAAGAGCAGAGCAAAGGGGCATAATGGCTATTTTGGGTTGTTGGGGAAAAAATCATTTCAAGCCCTATCAGCAAAATAATTCTCTAATCGTTTGGTGATTGACCAATTTTAAAAAATAGTTTGGGATGAATAAAACATTTTCTAGGCTTTTTTTATGGTTGAAAGTTATTTTAAAGAAAAAAATAAATGAAATTTCTAAATGAAAACTTACCGTGAATGGAAAAAATTGAAACACAATGTCAAATCAAATCATCTTAATTATTTCAGTTCTCCACAAAAACAGCCCATCTGACTGTGGTGGCAGGATAGACCACACAGTACGGAAGCCCTGACACTGCTCTAGGCTGGACCAGACCTGGGAACTCTGGGAACTGAGGGAGGGGACAGAAAGGTAACTCTGTCCCAGGAGAGGATCTGCACTTGTGTCACTGAGCTGGGTTAGGTAATGCAGCGTTAAGGGTCATGGACCCTTTGTCTGTACTAGGGCCAAGATATTCAAAAGCCGAGTCCTCAGCTTCCTGGGACTCATGTGAGACACCTCACAAAGGACCAGGTTTCAGAAAATGCACAGCAGCCACTTGCTGAAAATCTGTCCCCTAGCAGGGGCCCTATGCTGCACTCTGCAGGTCCACGAGTCCTTCTCCAACACACATGGAGCTCAGTGAAAAGCTCTGGCAGATTTCAAATGGTTTAGAGCACCACCAAGTGACTCCTGAACTTTACTGCAGGTGGGAGCCTGAGGACCGAGTGTGCAAGTTCTCTGCAGTTCTCTAGCTTCCTCCCCGGACCACAGGAGTCCCTAATCTTTCAGTGGCTTCCCTTAACCCTTCGGGGTTCATACACCCTGCTAACACAGAGACAGCCTGGGTGTTTGACCCTCATGCCCCTTTGCTGTTTTGGCTTAAATTAGAGCCAGGAAGGTATGATTCAGGAAATACCCCACTTATGCAAAGGGAAGGCATCTAAGGAATGGGCAAGATCTGTCCTAGTGACAGCACAAAAGAAAGGGAGCATGTTGGAGTGCAAGAACTACGGAACGATTGCCCTAATGAGTCATCTAGCAAGATGCTGCTGATGATATGGACAGAGAGACTGAAATCGCAGGCAGAAGAACATCTAGCGGATGAGCAAGCGTGGTTCAGGAAAGATGGAGGTACTGAACAGCGGATACTGGCACTAAGGCTGATAGCAGAGAAAGCTCGATGAAAGAACAAGAACATCTACACTTGCTTCATCAATTTTCAGAAGGCATTTGACAGGATAGATCAGAAAGTGATTTGGGTGGTGTTGGAGTTATACAGAGTGGATAGCAGACTGATATGGTCATTGAAGGACATCAATAACCATGTGGAGGCAGCGGTGAGAGAGTGTGGAGAGTTGGGAAGTCGGTTTAGAATGAGTAGAGATACGAGACAAAGAGATCCGATATCAGTGAGTATCTTCATCACGCATCTAGAGAGAGTGATGGACAAGATCGAGGAAGAGGTAGAAGGGATATTGGTGTTGGTGCACAGGATGAGAATTAAAAACTTGAGGTTCGTGGATGATATAGTTATCATCGAAGAAGGTGAAGAGAAGCTAGCGAGAATGATGCAGGTGCTAAATGGGGAATGGAAGCAGTATGGACTGATTATGAACATCGATAAATTGAAGACAGTGGTGTTTGGAGATAAGGAAATAGGAAGGAAAATCAGTGCAGACGTGATCAAACTAGAGAATGTAGAGAAGTTCACGTATCTGGGGAGCAACATAACGTATGATCTAGACTGCAAGAAGGAAATAGCAACTAGAATAGTGAAAGCAAGAGCGAGTTTGAAGGTGATGGATAAGATCTGGAAAAAAACAAAGCAATTAACTTAGGAACGAGAAGCTGATCATCTTGAAAATGTGTGTATTCAGCAGCATGTTTTACGGATGTGAGACATGGGTGATAACGAGAGATTCAAAGAGAAGGATATTGGTGTTCGAGAGTAGTTGTTATGGAAAGGTCCTGAGAACAGCATGGATGCAGAAGGTCACCAATGAGGAATTATATAGGAAGATGCAGCTGAAAGAGAATTTACTGCAGAAGGTTATACAATGGAAGTTACAGCTATTTGGGCATATTTGCAGAATGCATGATGAGCAAAAAATCAAGACCCTGGTATTTGGCATAATGGATGGCTTGCACAGGAGAGGCAGACCCCACAGAGAATGGGTAGATGATATAGTAGATTGGTGCAGAGCTAGTCCACTGAAACTAAGCCACTCCGCACTGGACAGGGAAAGATGGAAAGAAATAGTGAGGGAGTCATTGGACACCAATGGGTGCTGAGCCCATGGTGGTTGTTGTTGATGATGATGATTATGATGAAGGAAGGTTTAGATTAGATATTAGGATATGTTTCCTGTCAGGGTGGTGGGCTGCTGTAATAAATTGCCTAGGGTGGTTGTAGAATCTCCACCATTGGAGATATTTAAGAACAGGTCAGACCAGGGTCAGAAACCTTTCTGAGGTGGAGTGCTGAGATTTGACCTTTTGACTTCAACGTATGGGCCAACTGCTGGTGATACTTTTTAAAGTCACTCAGCGTCCTACTTGCAACAGCTTCATTAATAAATAAATTAAGATGCAGAGTTTTACTGTTTAGGTGGTGGTTGGTAGCATTAGCTAGTCTTCTGGTAATCTGCAGCTGGTACGGCTTTGAGCAAGCTCTCAGCTGCATGGAGGAAGAGGGGTGGGGCTGAGCTCTCACCTCATGTGCTGATGAAAGTCAGCTCACGTGCCACTCTTGGCATCTGTGCTGTGGGTTGCTGACCCCAAATATCTAACAGGGATGATCTAGATGGTGCTTGGTCCTGCTGTGAGGGCAGGGGGCTGGACTTGATGACCTGTCAAGGTCCCTTCCAGTTCTAGTGTTCTACGGTTCTACACCAAGTGTTGATCCAGTGCCATGTCGGTCTCCATTCCCCTCTTGTAATTACTACTGGCTTTTGTTTTGTCTGTCTCTTCCCCAGGCACTCATACATGGGGCCCTCTCCAGCCTTGCCTGCATTAAATGCAGCTTGTGTCTTATAGTGACCTGATCCCTCCTGACACTCTTCAGGGATATAATTGAAATTTCACAGTCATCAGATTCAAAAATTGTTTCTGACATTCCCACTGGACTTGGTGGTCAGAATAATTTATTCCTACATGTTCCCTCCAGAACACGGGTGACCAAGCCGCCTCCCTTCTTAACAGCTCCTTCCACTGATGTTTTCAGTCTGCAACAGATTGTGTGTTTAGACCTGACCCCCGACCCGAACCTGCCCATTGCCACCTACTCCCCATTGGTGAAATCCAACACCACCAAAGCTTTTGCAAGCCAGGTTCCCGCCTCCCTCCTTGTCTGGCTTGTCACTGGTGGCAGCTGGTGGGATGGACTGAACTCAGAACTCTGCTGAGGGAACTCCGGCATTTCATAGTTAGTCTGGAGCTAGCCCGTGATTGAGTCACTGCTGTGCAGCTGCATCAGGAAACCCCAGAGATGTGGTTCCCCAGATGGTATTGAAGGCCGGTGTGTGTTGCGGTGAGTGTTTATTTGCTGGCTAGGCCTTGCAGCCAGTGCCAAAGGAGGGTGTGTGTGTGTGTAGGCTTCCTCTTCAGCTGCAGAACCTGGGCGCTGCCCATCCCACAACCACACTTTGTCCTTCTGCCTTTCTCCTTTAGGTCTGGGAGCAGCACCAGAGGAGTCTCAAAGGTGAGAGGAGGAGGTGGCATGTCACAGGCCTTCAGCCAGCTCCTGGAGAATTCTGGCCTGGCTGAGCGGGTACTGGAGGATCACGCTGGCTGCTCTGGGCTCTTCCTCACCAGATATGTGGGCTTGTGGCCAGTGGCCCCCTGTAAGCTGAGCGCTTGGGGGATGCCCAGGAATGATTCAGGTGCTGCCCAGGTGATTAGATAAGAGAGTGCTCGCAGCTGGCAGCACTGGGGGCTGGTGAGGGGAGTTCCGGGGAGCCATGTGCCCCTGCCCCACCCCTTCCCCTGCTCTGCCCCTCCACTGTCCTCCACCCCGCTTCATCTCCTCCTCCAGAGACACGATACTACCTCTGATGAATGTGGAGGTGGTCCTGCCCCTCCCTTGGAGCTGCACGGCCCTAGAGCTCGCACTTCTCGAGGGCTGCACTGCCCAGGGAGGCTCCCCTGCGCTCACCGGAAGCGGCATGGAGTGGATGGTGAATGTGTGTGGGGAGGATGCGGGGGGTGGGGGGATGCATGCTACCGCCTGTATACCCCCATCTGTCGCCCTGGCCAACAGCATGTTTTTCTACCAGTGGTGTGTGTGTGCACATGCCTTGGTGCCCATAACAAGATTTGTGCTGCATATGGAAAAGATTACGGGGACCCCTGGTTGTGTTGCAGCTGGAGAGTTGTATAAGCTGCCAACTACAGCCCTCGGGAGCCCTGGCCATGCTCAGGATGTCACAGAAGCACACACTGGCCAGCATGGGGATTGGCCGATCACTTGATAAGCAGTGAAAAGCCACACAGCTCAGCTGTGCTCCAGCGGTGTTGGTGAGCATGGGGCCAGTTCGGCACTGCCTGGCATCTCGCCTTGTCAGCTACCTCCGTACGTAATGGGCATAGCACCACACTGCTTTATCGCACACGGATGAGGAGGGCCCAGCCCACAGGGCTGGCGCACCCCTCCCTAGCTGAGTCAGGCCATTAGGCTCCACCCAGCCTTGGGACTGCAGCGTGCAGAATCTCTTCGCATCAGGATGGAGTCACCGCAGAGATTTGTCCACTTGACTTCGGAAGATCACTGCTGGCGGCAGAGAAGAACATGATGCGACCCCCAAGCACCGGCCTCTTTGGAAAGCCACAAGATGAATCCCAATGAGACCTGAATAGGTGCCCACTCAGATCATGGTTTTTCCATACAGCCCAGCTCAGTTTACAAACCCACTTTGTTTGATGCTAATTTAAGATAATGAGTTGACTTTACACTGGTAATCTCCAGGCTGCAATCCCCTTGTCTTTGGCTTATTAAAGGGTCAGTGGAAACGAGTGCTTTGTGAGCGGTAGAGATGACAGCAAGCACAACGTGATTACTTAATTACGCTTGGAAATGTGAAAGGACTTTTCTCCTCACTGCAGCTTTGCCTCCTAGTGGATGAAAGCCCCAGTGCAACGGGGAGGGAGTTATTCTCCGTCCTGGGACCCGACAGCCTGTGGGCCCTTTGCAGCTGCACATGGCAAGGCAATTACTGACCAAGTGGCTCCGTCTGCAGCAGCAACTTCCACCTGAGGCTCTCATTGTGTTGTTGGATGGGGGTGAGATTGGGGGTGAGCTTGCTGGGCCTTCCCCTGTCTCCTATGCACACCCAGCCCAGACCCTGGTTTTAAAGTGACTGCATCTCCAGGAATCCAGCCGTGTGAATCTACTCCCCACCTCAGACCAAATGCAGTGAGACTCCTGGTGGGTCAGGGAAGGGCAAATGACAAATCAGCCCCACAAATACACCAACACTTCACAGGCAAACGCTCTCTTTCAGGTTCTGGTGGTTGACAGCTCTTTGATGGGGCCCGTCAGCCATGGAGGAGCCACGTGGGAATGGAGCCACCGGAGCACCAGAGCCAGAGAGCCTTAAACTGGCACTCAAGTCTCTGAGCTGCTAGTCCGCAAGGCCTGCTGCCTACGTGGTGACGCCCAGGAGAAGGGGTGCAGCCAGAGACGGGCCTGCCCAGCACAGCCAGGGCATGGACCTCGTCAGCACTTTCTTTGATAGAAGTAAGGAGGGCCACTGAATGGCAACCATCACTCCTTTTCATCCTCCTCAGCCCCAGCCTCTGGAGGCTGCCCTGAGAACCGGCTGCCCTCCCAGCTCTGGCCTTGGGTCTGTCTGTAGCCTTCGGAGCTGCATGTAGTGGGGTCTGCGGGGAAAGGGGCGGGATGAGGCAAGCTCTGGGTGATAACTCATGGCACAGGCCAGTGGGATTCTGGAGACAGGTCTCAGGCCATCGGGCATGCTGATTTTACTGACCTTCGGGGCATGGGGGAACTGATTCATCTTTTGGAAGCGCCGGAGGCCGGGCTATCTCTTAACTCCTGTTGTTGACATTTAGTGCTCCTGCCACAGGCCAAGGTTGGGCCAAGTCCTACTCAGCACAGGGCCTGAGGGTTGGGCTGGGAAGGTAGAAGTTCCTACTCACTCCCTCAGCTTGATCTGGAGCTAGTTTGGCCCCTGCTGCAACACAGAGCAGTCTTGGGGCTGCTCTACTGGCGCACAGCTGCAGCAGCCCAAAGGTTGCTGGAGAGCAGTAGCTGCATGGAAGCCCCACTGCTGTGTGGGAGGGGACGCCACCACTCGTCTGGTGTAACGCTGGCAGTGGGTTGCGCCCAACACAGGCTGGGGATCCAGGCAATGATGGCAGACGTGCCACTGCAGTGGGGCTTTGGCTGAAGGGTTCTTAGTGTTTCCACCATCTCAGGTAGGCCGGTGTCTCAGGCCTCGTTTGTGGAGGGGGCAAGTCCATCTGTCATGTGCTGTGCACATGTGGGTCACAGTGGGCCATGTTTTCTGTGGGCGTGACAGGCTGTGGGGTGCAGGAGGAGCCTGCGCTCCAGGAACCCACTTCGGGACAGAGCACTTATAGAAATGAAGCCAGGGAACAGCCCAAAGAACCCCCTTCCCCTCCAGAAACAAGGAAGGCCGAGTCTGACCCCACCCCCGACCCCCAACCACTAATGCGTAATCCCATCATTGCGACAGAGAGGCTTTACTATGTTTTCAGGCCCTGGCTCAAGGCACCTCAGACATATTTTTTAACTTTAGTTGCTCAAGAAATCCCACCCGGATCCAGCCACATGTTTAACTTCACTGGAGTTACTGGGGCTGAATGCACCTCCTTTGCTGAGTCTGGATGGAATTACTCCAGCACTTAAACCGCCTCCCTGGACCGTGGCCTTTCTGCACAGTGGTGGGCGGGGGGGACTTTTTAACACTTCGCTCTGCCCTGTGCAGAGATCTGCCTCCTTGGTGCTTGGCATGAAGCCGCACTTCATACAGGGAATGTGGTTGTCCATAACATGAGAAGCGGAGGTGACAGGTGAGCACTTGGCTAGCCCAGGTGCAATGGAATTGCTGAATGTAAAATATTCATCCTCCTATGATAAAGAAACAACGGGAATGATTCAGCAAGTGCTACAAGAATGCAAAACCAGCGAAATGGCTGAAGAGACCCCTCCCCCAGCCACAGAACATCTCCTTCACATTGCAGCATCTTGTGAGAGATTAGGGGCAAACGGGCATTTATCAAAGGGAAACGTGCTCAATTGTTGTACCAAATTACCTTTAGAATGCTGTCAGAGAGTCAACTCATCTTAAAAGGAAGAGCGAAACAGAGGGGAGCCAGCCTTTCACTCTGGCCCACGTAGCAAAATGCATGTGTTATCTGGGGTGGCACTTACCCAGTCGAGGGGAATGCATTAACATAAATAATGGCTTAATCACAGGCCGTTTGTAATATATCTGACATCCCACTTCAGTGTCACTTGTTATCACTTTCTCTGCCTCTTCATATAACCTCCACTGGGGACCAGATCCTCAGCCGATGTAAGCTAGCACTCAGTCAGGCTCCAGCAGAGCTGTGTATATTTGCAACGGCTGGGAATCTGACCCTGGGATACTGAACATTCACTAATTTTCACCTGTGGCTAAATAAAATTTGCTGCTTCTCAGATAGGAAATGCAATTGCAGAGTTGTCTGCCTTTCTTGGAGGAGTGGGTGTAGCAGTAAGAGGACAAGGTCATTTCACAGAAGCATGGAATCCTCATGCTGGAAGAGACATCAGGATTTCATCTGGTCCAGCCCCCTGCTCAAAGCAGGACCAACCCCAACTAAATCATCCCAGCCAGTGCTTTGTCAAGCCAGGACTTAAAAACTCTGGGGATGGAGATTCCACCACTTCTCTAGGTAACGCATTTCAGTGCTTCATCACCTCCTAGTGAAAGAGAGTTTTTCTTAATATCCAACCTACACCTCCCCCACTGCAAATTGAGACCATTGCTCCTTGTTCTGCCATCCCTCACCAGTGAGAAAAGCCTCTCTCCATCCTCTTTGTAATCCCTCTTCAGGAAGTTGAAGGCTCCCATCAAATGCTGCCTCACTGTTCGCTTCTGTATACTAATAAGTCCAAGTCCCTCAGTCTCTCATCATAAGTCATGTGCTCCAGCCCCCGAATCATTTTGTCACTCTCTGCTAGACTCTCCAGTGTATCCACATCCTTTCTGGAGTGGAGGTGCCCCCAGAACTGGAAGCAGCATTCCAGAGGTGGCCTCCCCAGTGCTGAATAAAGGGGAATAATCACTCCCTTGATCTGCTACCAGTGCTGCTCCTGATGCATCCCAATATGCCGTTATCCTTCTTGGCTACAAGGGCACACTCCTGACTCATGTCCAGCCTCTCTTCCCCTGTAATTCCCAGGTCCTTTTCTGCTGCACCGCTCCTTAGCCAGTCGGTCCCCAGCCTGTCGCAGTGCTTGGGATTGCTCCGTCCCAAGTGCAGGACTCTGCACTTGTCCCTGTTGAACCTCATCAGATTTCTTTTGGCCCTGTCCTCCTCCCTAGACCCTATCCCTATCCTCCAGCATATCTACCTCTCCCCCTAGTGTGGTGTCATCTGCGAACATGCCGCGGGTACAAGCCATCCCCTTGTCCAGGTCATTCATTAAGATGTCAAACAAAACCGCTAGGGCAGTGGGTTAGAAACATTATGGAGAAACAGAGCCGGCATTGGAACAGGACAGGCCTCGAGCTCAGTCTGGGATGGGGCCCTGCTAAAGCTGGCAGCCTGTGAGACAGCCCTGTGCTGTGCTGGCGTACGAGACGGGGTGTAGTCTGTGAGTACTGCACTACAGGTTTGTGAAGGGCAGAGCCCCCAGCCTGCACTGTCCTTCCAAGAGGCCACCCCAGTGGTCCAGTGAAGCCCCTGTGCAGGGGTAAACCACCACACCGAAATGTCCTTTAGAAAGAATGTTTTAAGAATGGAGTGACAGCCCCAAGAACACCCTGCCCGGGCTGTCCTCCTGGGATGTGACATTTAGAGACGAGAGAAACCCAGCCGGAGATTTATAGGCCTGCCTCAGCAAAAAGCTAATTCCTCCTTCACGTTCTGCTAGCTCCCTACTGCTCTGAGCTCTATAACATTTAATACCCTGCAATGAAATGAATGCTGCCGGTGCCCCTCGGAGAGCTGCGGCAGAGGAGAAACAGCTAACTGCATTGTGGCTGACAGTGGGGTTTACACTTGCTCATTTGTGTTGCCACAATATTAGACAAGATGCTTAATTAAAGGAAAGCCACCAATTATTGTAAAAACACAGACACCAAAAATTGCCTCTACAGATTGGAGCTGAGGACTCCTGATTGTCTGTTTGTTAGGTAATTATCCCCAGGTTCAGCAGCAGCAGAATAAAGCACACAGCCCGCTCTTGTTTGCACCCTCCCTTGCTGTTTGGGATCAGGAGTGTCACACTTTGGGTTACATGGCTGAAGGACTGGTGCCGTTAACTGGCAGGGAGCACCTGCTGTGAGGGTGGCCAATGAAAAGACTGGTGAGGTTGGATACGGAGACACCAGATTTATGGCTTAGGGCTGGGGAGAAGGGCAAGCAACCCATCCTTTATAAGTAGCTCCTTTCCAGCCACTCCCTCCTTGGGCTGACATTCTGTAAAACAATGACTCCTTCTGGCAAGTTACTAAGCAGAATTAAATATTCATTGGGCATTTCCAGAGGTGGGGGGAGGGGACCCTTCATCTGAATGGTAATTAGAGAGTACTAATAAATCAGGGTAAGTCTACACAGCATAGTTATTTTAAAATAATGGCTGTTATTTCAAAATAACTATCCTTGCATTTACACGATGCAATCGCGATTCCAAAATAAATTCAAAATAGTAGTTAATTTATTTTGAAATTGGTAACCCTCATTCTACGAGGAATAGCACTTATTTTGAAACAGGTGCTATTCACTGTCTTAACAGTGTGTATTTCGAAATGAATAGGCACTATGTGTGCAGACAATGATTTTGAAATGACCAAGTGCTATTTTGAAATGAATTTTTGTGCACAGCAGTGTTATTTTGAAATAGCTCTTCCAGAATAGCTTATTTCAGAATAAGGCTGCTGTGTAGACATACCCTCAGAGAAACTGAGCAAGGGAGGAAAAATACAAACCAAATCATCTCCTCACCCATTACATAAATCCCTCTGTCTGCAACCAGCATCAGGGAGCAGGTACTGACTGATTGCTATGGAGACACTGGGAAAGGAAAGCAAAACTGGGGGTGTGTAAAAACTAAGGTGATGCTAGTGGCCCCTTTGGAGAACCTCAGAGGTGCCCCTTTGTCTGCCTCAGCCCCCTTGTTCTCACACGTTGTGGCTCTCCCATCTCTGCAGCTCTGGGGAATGCTCTGAGTAGCACCAGAATGGGTCTGCGGCCTGAGCCGTTCTGCCGCAGACAGTTAGATGGGGCCTGGCAAGGAGAACAGTGGCTGGGTAACAACAGGGCGCTCAGAACAGTGGTTGGGTAACAAGGCACTCAGGCCTTGGTGCTCAACCTTTTTGCATATGTGGAGCCCATTGGACATTTTGAATGGAGGGTCGATCCCTTTGGAAATCCATTGTCTGTATGTCTAGCTGAATTCAAGTTGAGACCCACTGTCCTCAGCTTTGTCGACACTGCAGATAAATACCTGCAGCTGGCCCATGAAAGCTGACTTGGGCTATGGGTTGTAAAACTGCCGTGTAAATGCTCTGAGCCTGGGCCCTGGGACTTTCCTCACTCATTAGGCTTCAGCCCAAGCCCAAACACCTACACTGGGATTTTACTGCCTGGCCTACAGAGCCCCAAGAACCTGACTCAGCGGCTACAGGGCAGCTAGAGCGTAAACACACCCTCTGCCACCTCAGCCACTTTCCCTGGCAGGTCCAGGTGTCACACTTGGGAAATTCTGACCCAAACTCGACTGCTGTCAAGGGAGTGTGTCCAGTTTACTTCCATGGGCTTTGGGTCTATCCCCGAATTCCCATTCCATATTTAAATATCATTTGATCATCAGGCAGGGATTGATAATGTTTAATTCAGTGTTTGCCAAACTTACAACATTTGGGTACCCCTTTCAGGACTTCAGCCTTGTCGGCGGTGTACCCTGTCTCCCAGTGCCATCCCAGTGCTTATGTCCTGATTTTTAGTCATTTATTTTCTTCTGCACACCCCTTGAAATTCTTTCATGTACCACACCTTGGGAAACACCGGTTTAATTAATTGTCTTGCCACCTGGAAAGCTGAGTTTTCAACTACCTGAAACCTACAAATGCTGAAATGTGTCTGTACCTGTATTTTAACTCATGGGAAATATGATGTCATTAATTGCCAGTAAAGAGGAGAGTTACAGCCCTTTACTCCTTTTCTGTATAAACAATTCCACTAACTGTCTTGTTAACCCCAGAAATAATGTGTGCTCCGGGAAACATAGCTTTCCAGCAATTGGCACTGGACCCTACATCTAATGTGAGTAAGTGTGTGCTTAAAGTTAAGCAGGTGCTTTGATGCAGAGCTGTACTTCTCTGTCTGTGCTTCAGCTCTCCCTCTGTAAAACATATCCCACATTCTTGAAGCCTTGTGAGTCTGAAATGATTAATTCCAGGGAGCCCTCAAATACCATGCTGCTTGGGGCCACATTCGAATGCATCAAAATAGTTCAGCTGAATTTTTTTAGGATTAAAAATTACTTTTGCATGCAAATGGAAATTTCTGCTGGAAATCCTTTTGTTTGTCAGGTGCTTTAAACTGGAAAATATTGGCCAGCTGAGCGAAAATATTCAGGAAAATCCCAAACAAGGCTCCTGCACGTTCAGACCCAGAGCACTGAGCTCTGCATTTCTAGCAGCAGTTCTTATAACTTTGGCCCCTTGGTGCTGTAGAATACAGCTACTAAACCCTCCGTTCCGATAACTGAGGATGGTTTTCCTCCCACCCTCTCCAGCTTTTCTCTGGTTCCTATGGTGGTACAAATCAATAGTTGGGTTTTTTTATAGTTATAAAATAACCACGAACGATGCAAGTGGGTGAAAAATGACAGATGAGCGGAAAACAGCCCTTCAGAGTCATAAAATAGGAAAAGGGGGTGCGGGGGAAGACTTTTATTGTGGTTTTGCAGAAAATCAATGAAGAGTTGCTACTAGGCTGTGTTTTCAATAACACGCAGATTATATCCGTTTTCATGGAACATATTGTTTAGCAGAAAGGGTGCACTGGGAGGCTATAATGGTGCATCATAAAACTGACGTAAGTTTTGTGGGCTAGGGGTTTAAATAAGACCTAATGCTGAAATTTTGTGATGGCTATTACTTATTCAATAACCTGAGATGGCAACCCTGGTTATTTTCAGTCTTTTAAGTCACTAACAGACCAGTCCAAGTGATCAAGAGGCAGGTGATAGAAAATAATTTTGTTGTGTGCCTCAGTAGAATCCCCTGATTAATAATCACCAGAAAAGCAGCCCAAGAGTTTTCAGAGAGATGCTTTGTGTTTTGACAATTTCACAGAGGTTTGCAGTTGCTGAATGTCTGTGCCAGAATTTGCCTCTAGTAATGTCATCGCAGTCACAACCCTTTCCTAGCTTGCTTGTCTGACTCTGGGATCTGACAACACCCTGTAGCGTGGAGTAGGAAAATGATCAGAACTATCTACCCATTATGTCTAGTGAACCCTATAAACCAGTGATACTCAGATTGAGGCTCATGAGCTGCAAGTGGCTGTTTAAGGTGTCTCCTGTGGCTCTTGCAGCACATGGTATTAACATATTGGCTACGTCTACACGTGAAGCCAACATCGAAATAGCTTATTTCGATGTAGCAACATCGAAATAGGCTATTTCGATGAATAACGTCTACACGTCCTCCAGGGCTGGCAACGTCGACGTTCAACTTCGACGTTGCGCGGCACCACATCGAAATAGGCGCTGCGAGGGTACGTCTACACGCCAAAGTAGCACACATCGAAATAAGGGTGCCAGGCACAGCTGCAGACAGGGTCACAGGGCGGACTCAACAGCAAGCCGCTCCCTTAAAGGGCCCCTCCCAGACACAGTTGCACTAAACAACACAAGATACACAGAGCCGACAACTGGTTGCAGACCCTGTGCCTGCAGCATGGATCCCCAGCTGCCGCAGCAGCAGCCAGAAGCCCTGAGCTAAGGGCTGCTGCCCACGGTGACCATAGAGCCCCGCAGGGGCTGCAGAGAGAGCATCTCTCAACCCCCCAGCTGATGGCCGCCATGGAGGACCCAGCAATTTCGATGTTGCGGGACGCGGATCGTCTACACGGTCCCTACTTCGACGTTGAACGTCGAAGTAGGGCGCTATTCCGATCCCCTCATGAGGTTAGCGACTTCGACGTCTCGCTGCCTAACGTCGAAGTTAACTTCGAAATAGCGCCCGACGCGTGTAGCCGCGACGGGCGCTATGTCGAAGTTAGTGCCGCTACTTCGAAGTAGCGTGCACGTGTAGACACAGCTATTGCGTGATGTATTGATTAACCAATCTAAGCTATTAACCAATCAGGAGGTTTTTACTCTGTCATAAAACAATTGTTATAAACCAACCTCATTTTACTGTGAGAATAATTTTCTCTCTCTATCTCCATACACCCTACTGTCTATCTATCTCAGGCGTGTCCAACCTGCGGCCTGTGGGCCACGTGCAGCCCTGGACAGCTAGTAATGCAGCCCCACAAGATTGTAAACTTTTAACATTATTATGTGATTTATATACATTAACTATATTATATATTTTATATGCGGCCCAAGACAATTCCTCTTCACTCACTGCAGCCTAGGCGAGCCAAAAGGTTGGACACCCATGATCTATTTTAAATGAAACAAAGAAGTCACATGACTGTGATTCTTTTGGGTAATGTTGATCGCTAATTTTGCTCCTGAACTGCTGAATATCGCTGCTCTAAAATAGGAAGAAACAAAGTCAAGTCTAGTTTTGAACAGGTTTCATTTATACACTCCCCTTTTTACTAGTGTAACCTCTTTTCTTTCCTCCCTGGGTTACTTGGGAGCAGGCAGCTCCCACTTGTATGCCTATGAACCTGATGGGTTTAATATAAAAGGAGATTCTCAGCATCCCAGTGGTGATGTTGGATAGTTGGGAATCCCCTTTCCACCCATGATTTCTAAAGGTCTGTAAAATGGCAGTGCTTCTACCTGGCTGGCCCCTGTACACACTTAATGGTGTGCCTTGGGAACCACCAGGAAATTTATTCCAGTTATAATCTGGCTTTAACTCCCAAACAACAATTATAAATCATATATGTCTAATAGCCCAAATTAGAATTAACCCACTCCTTTACTTAACAATGGAAGGAAACAGGGTTACAGACTAAACATGAATAAAATCAACTAACAATGTACACAGAAATAAATGAAACATATAACTGGCAAGTGCACTGCCATCAGTCTTCTCACCCCAAAGTGTACACTCCTTAGTTATCAAAGTTACAGCTACTTGCTTGCCGTGGCACGCAGCTGTTGTTGCACTGGAGTGAAGACAGCTTGGTGAAGGTTCTGTGTGTCAGTCAGTCAGGCAACACAAGACAAGGCAACAAGCTGACCAGCACCTCTGACCTGGAGCTACCTTTGCAGCACTTTATCAGACACAGATAAAGTTCCTTCCCTGCAGGGTCTTCTCCCAAAGCAGTGCCTGGCTGGGACAAAATGCCACACCTGCCCTGAAGTGGTCTGTTTGATCACCCTTAGCTCTCCAACAGCAGGGAGACCACCATTTGCTTCCCCTGCGCCCCCTCCAGCTTAGCCAAAAATCCCCCTTTCCTTCCCCAAGTCCCTTGGGAGTTGGAGTCTCTAGAGCTAGATTTCAGCACACAGGAGCTTCCCAGTAGCAGTCACAGGCTCCTATGCAGAGGGGCGTGCACTAGTAGTGGAAGAGCTGTGCTTTCCATAGAAACTGGGAGATTGTCTGGTTGTACAGTGGTCCTTTTCTCCCTGAATTCACCCCTTCACAGACAGGCAAGCATAAAGCAAAGGTACCGTTTAGCATCTGACCTGTTCAGAGGAGTTTATAAAAGTGGGAGTTAACTCCTGTTGATAGACCCAGGTCAAGATGTTTGCAATTTCTCTGGGATTCTGCCTGTGTCTAAATTTTGTTGTGAATCTGACCCTGAGTCTCAGATGAACCGCCAAGTGTCCTTGGAAGGGATTTTGACCAGATCCCGGTTTCCATGGCAGTCGGCTCTTCTGGGTATGATGGAAGGCAGCTGAAGATGGGACATTAGGTAGTAGTGCAGCAAGCCCCTCCCTTTCCAGCCCAGGAGGAGCTGTGAGATCCTGCACTTCTGATTGCATTTAATAACTTGGGGCTTCTCTGCCTGGGAGAGCAGATGCTGGAAGTCTGAGGCAGATCTGACAGCACAAACCTCTATGGCTGAGCTAAAAGACCCAGCACTGCTAGCCAAAGCAGTAGCAGGCCCAGGCACCACTGGAGACAGGGAGACAGGCCGAGCACTGCCTGGAGTGGGTGTTGTTTAGACAGGCTTCTCCTGGGGCGAGGGCAGGGAAGAGTTGCCAATTGTTCATCGGTATCGTGGCCACATATGCAAAGCTCCCCTGGGTCTGTTTGGCTTCCAGGTGGCCAGGCTTGGTGGGCAGTAACCAGAATGAAACCAGGTCTCTTGGGCTGGCTCCCAGATGGGCCCTTTTAAATGCTGCATTTGAGCTGCCAGCTCAGATGGAGTCCATAAGGAGCTCCAGCTTTGATCATAACCGTGGGAAATCAATCCAGTAGACTACTAATGGAGCAGGCTAATTGCTGCAGAACTCCATGACTTACATAACAAATCTAGTGAATCTATGCCATGCCAGTGCAAGAAAAGCAAGTTCTTTGGGACAAGCTGAGCCCTTTCCTGAGATCATGTGGGCAGCTTGATCAATAGATGAAATGTTATTGGTGCTTAAGTCAAACTGTGTCAATCTACTGAACTGAGATGCTATTTTTCCCCTTTCTAATAAGCCTATTGCCTTCTGCATGCAGTTACAGAGAACTCATTCTCATGCTAATTGCAAAGCTAATTGTTCTTATTGCAATTCCCATTATATAGCATATTTATATTTCAGATAATGAAATGTTTGGATTGAATAGCTCACTAAGAGTCAATAAAAAGAAATTTGCTTGACTATTCTTTTAATATTTTAGATGCAGTGTTAATACATTTTTATTTCTCCCCAAAGGCCTGAATTTATTACCCACCTAACACAGCACAAAAATGTACAAGCAAATGTATAAATGAACCCTCCTGTCAACTTCCCTTACTCCTCACGATGTCTAGGAGCACTGGGGTTGAGGGTGGTACTACGATAGTTTGATTTAATGTGTCCCCACTAGGCACACTAAATTGAAGCAGGGAAGAATGTTGATCTTCCCACGAGTGCAGACGTACCCGCAGTGGTGGCAGATGGCAGAACAAAGAGCAATGGTCTCAAGTTGCGATAGGAGAAGTCTACGTTGGATAGCAGGAAAACCTCTCTCACTAGGAAGGTGGTGAGGCACTGGAATGGTTTAGCTAGTGAGGTGGTGGAATCTCCATCCCTAGTGGTTTTTAAGGCCACGCCTGGGATGTTTTAGTGGGTTTGTTCCAGCTTTGAACAGGGGATCGGACTAGATGACCCCCTGAGCTCTCTTCCCACCCTAATCTTCTATGGTTCTTTGATCCTCTAGTTCTGCTCGGGTGGAGCTACTGGTGGACCAGCTCTGATATAAATGATGGTGAGACTGGTACCACAGCCCTGACTCACAGCCACTGATGTCAGTGGATATCAGAGTTACTGCATGATCTCCCTGCTATTCTCAGTGGATATCCCATCACTGATCCTAAGCACTTAGAGCATTCCCCAGTGGAGAAGGGTGACCATACCTCCCTGTCCCAAATATGGGACAGGGAGCATGGAGGGTAGGGGCAGCTCCTCCAAGCCCCAGGGATGTGGGACGGAGGCAGCAGCTGCAGACGCTCCCTGGGAACCCTGGGAAAGTGGCAGCCATTAGTGATCCCTCAGAGCCCCAGGGAAGCCCTAGCTGACAGCCTCCCCGGGAGCCTGGGAAGTGGCAGCCCCTGGTGCTCCCTGAGCCCTAGGGAAGCAGCAGCTGCCCCACGCCCCCTGCTTCCCAGAGGCTCCTGGTGGAAGAGCTGGGGGCGGGGCCCAAATATGGGACACTGAGTCCCTTTTAAAAAATAAGTTGGGACGCCTTTTTGGCATCCCAAATATGGGACCATCCTGCCTAATACGGGATGGATGGTCACCTTACAGTGGAGGGATCTGATCTGTGGGTTTCCTCACTAACAATAACGATAGAATATGCAACTCCTATCAGCTGCCTTCTCCACATATCACTCCAGTAATAATTCCATCCACTAACCCATTCTTATTAGATTACAATACAAATAGATAATTTAACCTCTGCTGGCAGCAGCCACACAACAGAACTACTGTATTTTTTAACAGGTGTAAAATTATCCATCTTTGAGAATAATCTCAGATGAGTGACTGCAGGACCTCAGGAGTCAATCTGCAATAAGGCCCATTCCCATAATGAAAAGCTGTGATAATTTAATAAAACTGCTGTATTAAAAGCCAAGTCAGGGGAGAAGTAATGTCATTCATTTTAATACCATGAAATGCACACTGTAGATTTGCATTGAGCTTCTAATTATTTTCACAGACAATGCTGATACTGCAAGGGCTTCAGCAGAAATCAATGGAAGAGGAAAAGAACAAGGATTCAAAGACAGGTGGGTGTTGTGTCAGGTGGCCAGCATGTATCTATGGCCTTTACAGCAAGTCAAGTGCAGGTCTGAATGCTCTGTTTCTTTTACTATTAACTAGCCCTGTTACAGCAGGCCTCGCCCAGGGTTACCCCCAATAAATAACGCTCACAGTGATGGTGTTCTTATGTAGTGTGTGGCTTGGGGCTCAGAGCTGCAACTGGGACAAAGGACAGTAAGTTCTAAAGCCCTTGCAGAAGTATTAAAAATCTCTCTGACTGCCGGTGGACAAACTAAAAGTCCATTTTATCCTGGGCTGGGTGCAGGGATCCTCAGATTCGGGTCACAAGCAGCCAGGCAGGAAATTGGTGCTGACAATAGAGGCTTCTGATCATCTGTTGGCAACCTGCACCTGCCCACCCAAGCCCCAGAGTCCTGTGGATGTCAACTGTTAGGATTTATTTGCATGACAGGATCTGAAATTCAGGCCTCATTGTGCCAAGTGCTGCACGTACAAGAATTAACAGAAAGCCTCCGCTCCAAAATACAGACACCGTGTGGGGAACTGGCAGCTTTCTTCTCGCTATTTTCCCCAAAGGAGAACTGAGGCACACAGTGATCACACGACTTGTCAAAAGTCACACAGAAAGTTTGCAGCAGAGCAAGGCACTGAGTCCAGATCAGCTGCGTCTTAAGCCCTGACCACAACCACTAGGCAAGCCTGCCTCTGCATGCCGTAGGGCAATCAGGGAAGAAAAGCAACATGCAAAAGAACATTTCTTGGGCTCTGCAATGAGACAAAAACACAGAAAGAAAAAGCAAAGGTGGAGAGACAAAGCCAGCATCATGCCTCATGGTGAGAGAAGACTTCACAACGTGTCATGCAGTGAGAACTCCTCATCCCTGTACCTACAAGGCCTGATACTACAAATGACCCCAATATAACAATTCAGTGGGCTTTGGACGAGATCATAGCAGCCAGTGTTCCCCCTAATTTTTTCCATCCATGCATGGAATAAATGTTGTTATGTGCACCACCAATAGAAACGCATGCTGGCAAGCTGTGGGTACCTGAATCTTCTCTGGGTGGCCAGCCAAGTGCTCAGTTTACAGGAAACACTGATAGCATTCCATAATGCTGCCAAGGTCACCACAGCCCCAGGGCATGTCATGTGCTCGTCTCTACTCATTCTGACCACGCAGGCTATGGCTCCGGGGAAATTGCTTTGTGTTTGAATTATTTGGAGATTTCTGTTTTGCCAGAAGATTTTGCTCTTCTGCAAGAGGATATTCCAATCTTATTAGAATTATTTGTCGCATCTCTACTAATCTATCATCTTCCAGCCCGAATGCTGATTGAATTAGATTTGTTGCGTTCACACTTGGCATCCTTTATGGATTTCCAGCGTAATTTAAATTCACAGTTAGGTGAGGGAATGGCTCTGATACTGTCCCCTGGTTGAGTTTTATTGCGTGCAGTTATTGTTCCATGGCTGGCTGAAAACTCAGCCGCTGCTTACAGATCGCATTGTCTGTGATGACTTCTACCTGTACCCATTCATTTGGGTTTCCCTGCGTTGTCTTTGTAATTTCTGAAAGCAGCTTGTCAGCTTTTCAGGCCACAGCAAAGCGCAGCAGGGACATTATCAGTATGTCCCGTTTGCAAAATTAGACAGAAGAGCTTACAGCACTTTGAAAAAAAAAGACCCTGAGCATGTGAAGTTGGAATGGGAATGCCCCACTTGACCTGAAACAAAGTATAAAAGGCGAATAAATGCCTTTTATACTAAACTCACCTGGCAAAAGAACTCTTTCTAAATTTATTTGCTTCACTGTAAGATGTACTCAGAAGGAAGGAGGCCTCACGTTCCTACCTGCCATTTTAGCACAAGAACTATGGCTGCTCAGAGAATAATCAAACTGCGCATCCAAGCAGAGGGAGGGATTTGACCCCACAGGTCAGAGATATTCTGCAGAGGTGAAGGTAGGAGGAATGGGGAGTGGCAGATTTTTGCACTGCAAGGATTTCCCAGGGGGAACCAAGAGGCTCTGGTGAAGCATGAGGAAATTTGAGCAGGAGTTGCATTCTTGCTCACCAGACCAGGAAGCGAGTTCTTGGCCCAGTGCTAGACAGGTGCTTCTGTTGCATGAATGAAAATAAGGCAAAACATTCCTGAACCTTTCTCCTTGAAGCTTGACCAGAGGACGGGAGGGTAAATGGCAGTGTGCAGGGGATTGCTACCCACCCCTACTTGTCATCTTGTCAGATGACACAAGCTAGACTGGGTCAGGGCTTGACTGAGAGATTTGGTAGTCGGACAACAGGGGGCTGCAGGATGCGGTGGTGTTAATTCAGTAGGCTGCTATCTTGCCTCTGAGTAAAAACTGAAGCAGAACCACAGGTGACTTCAGAGGATGTGGAAATCCATGGTCTTATGTGCTCAGCTCCTGCAAGAGCCAGTGGCATGGCAGACCCAGGGTTTGAGAGTATTACATCTGGTGTTCTGGTCAAAATCCAACCAAGAGAATGACTGCACAAACCCATGAGACATGACGCACCTGGAGCGCTCAGCACCACGGCAGGTGCATTTTCCGAGAAAGAAGCTCCAGTGTTCAGTGAGCACAGCCAGTGGGTTCTTTCTGGAAGTGTTGGAGCTCCCAGGACAGCTGCCTTGACTTAATGTGCAGCAGCCCCTTACGGGGCACTAACTCCCCTGATGTGTGCCAGCGATGTGCTTGGAGAGGGAGGGGAGGGGAAGTGTGACATGCTGCTTGCACATGGCCAGTGCCAGGCCCTGGGTGAAGAAGCCTCTCTCCATGACTTGAGCTTGTGTTCTGCTCTTTCCCACCATGAATGGCTGAGACGTCCCTCTGGTTTAGCTCATCTCCCCCTGCCCTCCACGGGGCACATAACCAACCCAGCAGAGCTTGCCTCTGGGCCTGGTGCTCTTGATTGTACCGTGAAACAGGTCATTGGCACCAGAGCTGTTAGGATTAGTGGGGGCTGTTCTCCCTCTTTCACCATCGTGGTACGGGGATAAGGGCCTGCGAACGCCAGTGGAAAGAGCTGTAGGAATGAGGGACCTGGGGTTAATTCACTGATCCTGCTTCACTATCCAGCACCTTTCTAAACATGTGTTTCTAGGATTTTGTTTTGTTCTGGTTATTTTTAAAACAGTCAAAAGGCCAAACAGCAGCTTCTCCATGGAGCTTTTCCGAGTGCGGGACTGCCGGTATATTGTCTGAATAGAACTAGCTCGTCTGATTCTCAATACACCCAATTTCAATATTCGCTCTTAATGTTCTAAAAGATCTTCCCTCGGCAATGTAAAATAACCACTCCCAGGGCCATCTGCCCATCCCAGGACAGCTTGGCCCCAGAGCTAGGCTCAGTGTTCTGCTGTGCACAGGGAGGTCTGGGCCCAGTGGGCCTTTGAAAATCATAATGGCAAAATCCGAGCACAGGAGTCCTTTGTGTAAGCAAATGGAGCATAATGGGCAGCGTTCACAGTGGGGCTACTTCAAAGTGCGCAAAACACAGCACAACAAGGGGTCATGAAAGACACAAACATGAAACGCGTCCGAATGGGAGTTCAGAGTCATTAACTTGATCAAAGGTAGAGGAGACATGGACCTCTGGAGATGGCAGCAAGAGCAGAGAATGAGAAAACATCCCTCCTCCCCGCCTCTAAGTCCTCATCTTCAGGAATGACAAGTAACTGAATGGGGGAGAAAGAAAGGCATTATGAGGCAACAGTACAAAGAAATACCCCTACCCAGTGCAAAACATAATGCCAAGTGGAGTGAATGCTGAAGATAAGCCAAGATTGTACAACAGGTCTGCTCTAACGGAGGGAGACATGGAAGGGTTATGGTTGCCCTTTCCCATAGATCCTTGCAGAAAACATACCAGGCTGCCACCACCAAGAAAAGCAGGTGTTCCATAACCTTGGGGGCATCGCTGAAACATAGAAGACACCAAATAACCTCAGATAGATCTGGCATGGAGAAAATGGTCCCAGTTTGCAAAAAGGGAGGACACACGGAAAGACAAATAAACGCCAAACTGGGATAAAATAGCACCAGTGGGCCTGCGAATTTTTGCTTGGATGGTTATCTGCTACATATTTCAGAGAGTTTGTCAGTGAGTCTGTCTGTCTGTCCATCCATCTGTTTGTTCAATAATTCCTCCTCAATGGTAAGCGCTAGGACCACCAAGTGTGGTATGCAGCTTCCTCTTATTCTAACGTAACCCCAGGGCGGGTTTAGTTGTGCCAGGGCAATGGGATATGCCTGGAATGTGATTCTCATAAAAAGGCCAGGGAGGGCTCTGCTAGTATGCATTATACTGTATAATGCCCATGGGGGGGCAGTGAGGGGCCAGAGATGGGGACCAGCTCAGCTATCACCCCACTGGGGCAGCAGGGGGCCAGGGTGGAGAAAGAGACAGATATCTACTATATATTTTAGAAGTGACAGAGAGGGAGCCGTGCTAGTCTCTACGCTATCAAAACAAAAAGCAGTCAAGTAGCACTTTAAAGACTAGCAAAATAGTTTATTAGGTGGCACCTGATCAACTATTTTGCTAGTCTTTAAAGTGCTACTTGACTGCTTTTTGTTTTTATATTTTAGAAGGTTTGTCTGTTTGTGTGCATCTGTCTGTTCGCCAGCTGAGGGACATGCTCCCTACCCCAGCTGTGCCTGCTGCAGAAACTTCTCACCTGGTCTCAAGCTTCTGTGGTGAGAGAAGGCTGGGATTGTCCTCTCTTGGCAGGGCAGCCTGCAAACTGAATACCTCACCCCCGCCCCAACTCACAGTAGTGATTTAAAGGAAGGAAAAACAAAACTTATTTGAGTTAAGAACCTGAGCAATGCTGAGTAAATCTTCTAGCTAATTTATGTCACGTACAACTTCGGGCTTAGGCAGGCTGTGCTAGCTGGTGTAGAGAAGTATGGTACATATCAGTCTCTGCCCCAGAGCTTTCATTCCAGGGAAATACCCAATGTGTCTGACTTTGGTTTTGTGCTGACTCAGAGTGAGATGGACACCTTTTGGAACTTCCCCACAGAATGAGAATTCTGAAAAAAATTCGTTTGGGATTTATAATGTTGTGATGTTGTATTCTGGTAATGTCAAAACATTGTACTATAGCATAACATTTCATATACCTAATATTCCAAAACCTCATACGATATTCATGTTGTTTTAATCAAAATGAAAGGAATCAAAATGATACTGTTAAAATCAAACACTCCGATATTGCTGAAATTAAAGGGGAAAGTGAAAATGATTTGTTTTCATCTTTTACCATAAAAAACCCCATCAGAATTGACACATTCCCATGAAACACTTCAACTGCTACAACACCGTTCCACTGAAAGTTTTCTGACCAGTTCTGCTTATCCATCACTCGTGGTTGGACTGCTAGTGTTTGAAACTCTCTTCTGCCAACATGGTCAGTGGTTTGGCTGCTCCTGTTATTGACACCGGCAGTGGGTCCATGAGCAGGCAGACATCAAGGAGAGTGACTGTATGAGAGAGCAGGACCCCAGGGTTCAGAGGAGCTAGGAGGTGAAATCCCTCAGCAGCTTTCTCTGCTTGACCTGACTGCCAGGACAGGCTGCTGTGAACTGTCTCCTGTCCTTGTGGCCAACACAGAGGAGACAGGGCAGGAAGCTTTTACATGGGGCTGTGGCTGGAGGAAGGGGCAAAGAGCAGGGTGTGAAATACAGTTCATGCCTAGGGAAGGCGGTTGGGCTGGGCCACTCCAAATGCTCTGCTGGCTCTATTGTTTATGGCTTTATTATTGTCTGCACTTGGCCTCCTCTGCCTCATTTCTGTAAGTGCCGAAGGCTGGCAGCCCTGGCTGGTGAGTTACTTGACAGGCTAATTGCCAGTAATAATTCATGAGGGCTGAATTCGTAATCCAGCAGAGACGGCTAAAGCCAGGGCCCACCAGGAAATTGTCACACGAGAAGGCAAAGCCTCCTTCTGTCAGCTCCTGGTCTGCTGGCAGATTCCACTCACGAGCAGGAAAGGCACGGTGGGCCCAAACTCTGCAGCCTCGCAGGAAACCTGGAGTCAGCTCCACTCGGAGGGCTGTGTTCTAAATTCCTGTGGCCTGATTCCTCGTCGCTGGCTCTATTGTCCAATGGGCCATCGCACACAGATTTAGGGAGGGACAGAATGTCCTGCTTGTCGGGGTTTTGCCTGGACAGACTCACTTGTCTCTCAAAGTTTTGCTGTTGGAGAATCATAGAATCAAAGAACACTGGAACAGGAAGGGACCTCAAGAGGTCACCAAGTCCAGCCCCCTGCCCTCACGCCAGGACCAAGCACTGTCTCTATCATCCCTGTTAGATATTTATCTAACCAGTTTGTAAATATCTCCAATGATAGAGATTCTACAGCCTCCCACAGGCAATTTATTTCAGTGTTTGACCGCCCTGACAGGGAATTTGTCCTAATGTCCAACCTAAACCCCCCTTGCTGCAATTTAAGCTGAGGAGGCCATCATCAGAAGCTAAGGAGAATAATTTTTTCCATCCTCCTTGTAATACCCTTTTAGGTACTTGAAAGCTGCTATCATGTCTCCTCTCAGTCGTCTCTTTTCCAAACTAAACACACCCAAGTCTTTTAATCCTCTCTCATAGGTCATATTTTCTAGACCTTTATCATTTTAATTGCCTTTCTCCAGACCCTCTCCAATTTCTCCACATCACTCCGAAAACATGGGGCCCAGAACTGGACACGTTTGACACAGGGTGGGGATAAACAGCTCTTTAGCTCTGACCTCTCCATCCCCATGGCATCACAGCACACACTCTGAGGCGAGCATGATGTGATCTCTGTGTCCCATCAAGCTTCTCATCCCTTCTCCCTGCCCTCAGCACGGCCGGCTCTGACGTTGTCTTCACAGTGGTTGTCGAAGAGCCCGGCTGGGAAATGCAACACAGCAACTTAGGTCCCTTCAGTCTCCCCTCGCTAACAGCTGCAGACCTGAGCAGGTGTGTTCTGCATACAAAGCTCACTGCCCCCTGCGGGTGCTGTCCCAAGGGGGGAGCTGTGTCCTTAGGGTGCAACTGGTTCTCAGAGGGGGCTGGCTGATTGTGGGGGCAGGGCTATGCATCTTTGTAGTCTGGTCCTGGGTGAGGTGGGTTCTGCATTCCACAGGGCTGCCTGGCTGTATTCAATCTGCAAACAAGTCTTGGGTCCAGCACCCAGCACATCTCACTGACCCATCACAGAGCCCCTGCCACTAAGAGTCCTGAGAGTGGCTGGCTCCCGGGGGCAGGTAACCCACTTACTCTCCCCTCACCCCATTCTGCATGTGCAACTCTCTGTGCGTGTCTGTCTCACACACAGATAATTGCCCCCTCTCTCCTGCTCTGCCAAACGTAGAGTTATTCAAGGCAGCAGTTCGCAGGAAGCATGAGACTTGTGTGTTGATTTCTGACCTAGTCCCCTTTATTAGTTACATGTTAAAACAAACCTTAATATTTAAACTGAAACAACAGTGTGCTGCAAGGCCACATCCCAAAAGCAGCCAACACAATGGGAGACGGAAGAGCTACTGTGTGTGATAAAGCTGAGGAATTCCAGGGTCAGTGAAATGAGCAAGTGCGACTCACAGGCTCTGAGTGCAAATTTCACCTCAATTAAAGATTCAAGGAACTACTCGAAAACTCTCTGTCATGTGTATGTGTGTCTGGAGGGGAGCAGCAATGGGAGAGGGGGAATTTTGCTATGAATAAAGTTTAAGTCAAGTCCAGCCCTCAGGAACCAAGGCTTTTGTGCACTGAGCCTATTAATTTATACCTGAAATTCAGAGAGGAAATCAGTGTATTTTGCCAATCCTTATTGCTTCTGAAAATTACTTTGTGTCAATCAAGCTACACATGCTGTGCATGGCTCCCCATCACGTTTTATATTTCACTTTGGAATTCCTTCCATTAAAAGCACAAGGGAAAATCAATGTAGTTTTAATTCCCTAAAGGTATAGTCACTTTCTGGCACCTACTCCAGCTGGGGAAATGCAGAGAGTGATAAATCAAGGGGGAAAGGAAACTGGCAGTAAATGAAATGCTCTCTGAAGGTGCGCTCTGATTTCAGGCCCGACTGTGAAGGCATCCAATCGTTTGCTTTCTGCTGCAGCGGAGTAAAAGAATACCCAGCCCAAGAGGGGAAACAGCAGACAGAGCAGTGGAATGGAGGAAGGTAAATACTCAGGTGCAGTCAAAACAAAAAAGCAGCCCAGTAGCACTTTAAAGACTAACAAACTAATTCATTAGGTGATGAGCTTTCGTGGGACAGACCCACTTCTTCAGATCATAGCCATATCAGAACAGAACTCAGGTGCAGTGTGTGTGCATATCTGGGACAGCCTCACCAGCAGCACACAATGCCCTCAGCCAGCCCCGTAAAATGCTTATGACTGAATGGTGAGAGAAGAGTAGCTAAGCACAGGGTTATCGCAGGGCATGAGAGACTCCACATTGGCACAGGTGTGATTGAGCACTATCTAAACATCCTCTTCCATGTGCTAACCAGCAAGAGTTCACATCCCCAGCAGGTGAACACTGGCCCAGCTCCCTGCAAGCTGATGGAACCACTCTGATTTATGCCAGTTCTACCCATGACGGTCACGAGAGCCAGCTCCTCGTCTCATATCCATCACCTTATCTCCTGTGCCCAAGGAGAAGTGGGGAGTTTTACTAAAGATGCTTGATTCCCACTTTCAGTAAACAATCAAATAAATCAACTTCTCTCCTCCCCCAGCACCAGTGAAGATTTTGAAGAGCAGATTAAGAAAGTCAGAGCATCAGAACAGCCAGACTGGAGCAGACCAAAAGTCCATTTAACCCAGTATCCTGTTTTCTGACACTGTCCATTGCCAGCTGCCCCACAGGGAGTGTACAGAACAGATAATCATCAAAGGATCCCTCTTCTGCATTCCATTTCCAGCCTCTGACAAATAGAGGTTAGGGGCACCATCACTACCCATCCTGGCTAGTATGCATTGATGGACCTAACCTCCATGAATTTATCTAATTCTTTTTTGAACCCTGTCCTGGCATTCACAACATCCTCTGGCGAGGAGTTCCATAGGTCTAACTTGTGCTGCATGTTAGTTTTCAACCTGCTACCTGCTAATTTCATTTGGTGATCCCCAGTTCTTATGTTATGGGAAGAAGTAAATAACTTTTCCTTATTCACTCTTTCCATACCAGTCTATTAGACAAACCACGGTCAGGGATGGTCTAGTTGGCGGTTGGTCCTGCCATTGATGATCTCTGCAGGGTCCATTCCAATCCTATGATTTTATGAATCTAATGGTTTCTGTACATCTTTTCTGGTCCAGAACTCCATTCACTAGTGAGGTTCCCCAGCATAAGATGTAAATCAGGGGAAAGCAGATTCAGAGACCTGCTGCCCACAGTGCCAGCTCCCAAGATGCCACATGTTACTTGCTCATGGTAGCAAGTGCTCTACCACCTCCCTTCAGAATAACATTGCTAATGCTGGCAAACACAAGCATAAAGTTAACTTGTGGAACTCACTGATGCAGGATATTATGGAGACAAATAATAAAGTATTACATACAGGGTTTAGAGTCAAGACCCTTGGTCCAAGCACTGACACGCTGTATGCACTTGGCCAAGTAACTTTCCTCCCAGTGTCTAAGTTTCCACACTCATAAAAAGGAGATTATGCTTATCGAATGCATAAAGGGGCATATCTGCTGGCCCAGGTGTGGACAGCTCGAGATCTGGAATTTGGTGTAGCAAGGCACATGCTCAGGTCCTACAGAAATAGGCACTGTATAAGAACATCGACAGAAGTATAAATAGGTCTCAGAGAGCATTGATCTCCATGGCAGCTCAGCGATGGGAGTGAAGCAGGAACCATCAAGCCGGGAGACCAGAACAGAGGCACGTGTGGCTGCTGAATCACTCTGGGTACTGCTCCATCACTTGGGTTTTGTGCCAGGTCAAGGGTATAGACCTGTGGGTTAGAGCAGTGGTCAGGCTACATGACACAGGGGTGCTTTCCATTAATTGTCTGTCCAGCTGTGAGTCTGTTTGCCCATCCAGCTGTGAGTCTTTGTTCGTTCAAGAATTCCTCCTAAACAGTAAGTGCTAGGACCACCAAATACAGCATGTGGCTTCCTCTTATCCTAACTTAAAGTGAGGTCAGGGGTTCGGTTGTGCCAGGACAATGGGATATGTCTAGAATGTGATTAGTATCGGAGGGGTGATTGTTTCTCATCAAACAGAAAGAGAGGGCTCTTCCAGGAGGGGCTGTTATACTGTATAATGACCACAGGAGGGCAGCAATGGGCCAAAGAAAGATTCCGGGACGCCTATAACCCCAGCAAGCGATGGGGTGGAGAAAGGGACAGCTGTCTTACATATTTCAGAGATCTGTCTGTTTGCCTGTCTGGGTCACAAACACCAAGCAGTCCTGTAGCACCTTAAAGACTAACACATTTATTAAGTCAGGAGCTTTTGTGGGTATGAATCTGAAGAAGTGGGTCTTACCCACGAAAGCTCCTGACCTAAGAAATGTGTTAGTGTCTAAGGACTGCTTGTGAAGCTACAGATTAACCCAACCACCCCTCTGAGACTGCACGTCTGTCTGTCCCTGCAGCCTGGGAGACATGCACCTTTCCCCCAGCTGAGAGGCGCTTCTCACCTGGCTTCAAGCTGCTGCTGCTGTGAGAGAGGACTGGGTCAGCCTGCGTATGAACCCCCTCCAGCCCCAACCCCACTCCACCCCACAGCAATGATTTAAATTAAGAAAAACAATGAATTGCTGACCTGAGCAAGACTTCAAGTCAAGCTATAAAAGGAATCAGTACTGTGGGGGATTGGCTGTCGTCCCTGCAGCGGGAGTGGGTACTCTGATTTCCCCCAAGGGGGTCAGCATTGGGGAAAGTAGCTTCCCCTCAGCTTGCTTCTCCTGGACATGGGCCTGAGGGGCTACTTTGCACAACGACAGAGAGATAGCTGTGGTCGTCTGTATCCTATCAAACCACAAAAGCAGTCACGTAGCACTTTACCAGAATAATGTATTAGGTGATGAGCTTTCCTGGGATAGACCCACCTCTTCAGATCAACAACTTCTTCATTTCTGAAGAGTAACAGAGAGGAAGCCGTGCTAGTCTATACACTATCACAACAAAAAACAGTCAATGGATCTGGTCTGGTCTGGCTCTGGTCTGCAGAAGTGGGTCTGTCCCACGAAAGCTCATCACCTAATACATTATTTTATTTTGTTAGTCTTTAAAGTACTACATGACTGCTTTCTTGTTTTGCAAAACAATGCATTCTTTCAGCTTGAGAGAGGCAGAACAGTTAGCACTCAGAAAGGGAGGTGGCATTTTCTTTCTTTCTTCTCTGATTGCAGAATAACAAAAAAGGCTACAAAGAACAGCAGCTCCTCAGAGGACGCTGTAATAGGCACAGTTGCATAAGGGAGAGAATCAACTACAGCAGGAAAGAAACACAGAAAAGGCAGGAGCCAGGAGCGGAGTCTGGTATCACAACCTGGAACTGTTGATGTATCACGACGTTAGGAGAAAACAAATGAGTACACAAAGAGGGAATCTTGTTTCAGATAAACAATAGAAAATAACAGACAAAGGCAGTGGTAAAGTTATTTTCAAATTAAATTACAGGATTAAGGAGATTCATGCATTCCTTTCAAGCTTTGCCTTATAATTTATCTTCATACCTTATTTATATAAAGCAGTTTTGCTTTCTGAAACATTTTCCTTTATGTGATGCCAATGGTCAGGCCATGAATTGCAGACACTGGTTTATCAATTTTAGCTCTTAAATTAATGCTCCATGAGCCTGAAACAATTCTAGGCAGCCCTTTCAAAATACCAGCTTCACAATGATCCCCCCTCCCGCTATGCAGGTGATCCGTTATCTGTACAAAAAACTCCTTCTCTGACTCAGGCCCTATATTGTCACATTGCTACAAAGTTAAAGCACTGGAGAAGGCACATAATGAATAATTTAATGGCTGGTCCCACTCAAAACTCTGCTAAGCAGAAAGCTGTTCACTTGCACCACAGGAAGCTGCTAGGAAGTAGAGTTCAGGCCCAATCTAAATATCAGAGAGAAATCTAAATGTAGCTTTATAAGAATCTCTCTCTCAGCTGTTCATGCACCACTGGCTTCCAAATACAAGTGCAATTTCAAACAAGCCCAGAACTGCTTAGCAACAGAGCAGGGGATATTTTCTCCAGATAGCTTCTGATTCTGGGGATACATCGTATGCAAGAGAAACTAGTGTTTGTAGCGCATACCTGCATGTAGAGCAGCTGCTGGGCTGGTACTGAGGCAGGGTGTGTTTAGTCCCACACCTTATCTCCAACAGTAGCCAGCTTCAGCTGCTGCAGAGGAAGGTGCCAGAAACCCAATAGCAAGCAGTTCTGGGAGAGCTCGGTCATAGGGAAGATGCCCCTCTTGCACCCACTGCCTCTCTCTGGAGGTTAATATCAAGAGCAAAGTTACCTGCCCAGGGCTGTGCCTGCTAGGTCAGGCCCCACACACGGCCCAGGGCACACAGCTCATGCATGAGCATGCAGGGGTGCACACAGATGGGCATAATCCCTGTCAGTGCTAGAAGTAGGGGTGCTGCACCCCCTGGCCTGAAGTGGCTTCTGTCACATACAGGGTCTCCAGTTTGGTTCAGTGGCTCTCAGTGCCCTCCACAATGCACCTTGTTCCTGCATCTCTGGCTCCCGGAGCAGAGGAGAGAGTATTGTGACGCATATCAGAGGGGTAGCCGTGTTAGTCTGGATCTGTAACAGCAACGAAGGGCCCTGTGGCACCTTATAGACTAACAGAAAAGTTTTGATCATGAGCTTTTGTGAGCAAAGACTCACTTCATCAGATGCTGGTCATGGAAATCTTGTGACTCAGGCACTGGAGACCTGAGCTCTGCTCCTGCTCTGCCACACTCTGAGTGACTTGGGCAGTCACTGAGTCACTCTGTGCCTCAGGTTTACCATCGATACACTGGGAACAGGACCTCTTCCTTTCTCACACTCTGGCTATGTCTACACTAACCAAAAACTTCGAAATGGCCATGCAAAAGGCCATTTCGAAGTTTACTAATGACACGCTGAAATACATATTCAGCACTTCATTAGCATGCGGGCAGCCGCGGCACTTCGAAATTGGCGCGGCTCGCCGCTGCACAGCTCATCCCGATGGGGCTCCTTTTCGAAAGGACCCCACCTACTTCGAAGTCCTCTTATTCCCATCTGCTCATAGGAATAGGGGGACTTTGAAGTAGGCGGGGTCCTTTCGAAAAGGAGCCCCGTTGGGACGAGCTGCACGGCGGCGAGCCGCGCCAATTTTGAAGTGCCGCGGCTGCCCGCATGCTAATGAAGTGCTGAATATGTATTTCAGCGCGTCATTCGTAAACTTCGAAATGGCCATTTGCATGGCCATTTCGAAGTTTTTGGCTAGTGTAGACACGGCCTCTGTGTTGTTCTTGCCTAGTTAGACTTAAACTCTTCATACAACGACCCTCTCTTACTCTGTGTCTGTGCAGCTCCTAACACAAGGCCCAGACATCAGTGCTGGACTGCAACATGAATCGTTACCAGTGCAAACTGGTAAAGCCCCTTTGCCATCATGTGCTCTGGACCTGGGGATGAAATTCCTGCACTGATGCAGAAGGCAGCCAGATGTTGCTCCCCTGGTTCCTCAGCTGAGATTCTAGTTCCCCTGATTTCAGATTAACCTTACAATAGGAAGCATTAGAACATTTCAGCTGGACCAGTGCAAACATCTCCCAAGGAAGCAGCATGACTGAGCCTCAGCAGCAGCCTCAGAACAGAGAGGCAGGGAGCAAGCTGCCACTTCACGGACTTGTGCTGAGCTGGGCAGCAGGTTAAAGTTGTTGGTCTAGTTATGGAGTTGGGAGTAACACTTTGTGTTAGAGTTAATTAGTTAGTGACTGGAGCGCTTTGAACGGCTAAGTGCTGCGTCCTTATTACTAATCAATCACCTGGGTCAGAGACGACTAGGAACTCGTCTTTACAGGGCTCTCAAAAGTAGCAGATATGCCTCCTACCTGGAAGGAGCAATCTGCAGTTGGCCTCTCCTGGCCCAAGTGCAGGGCACACCCCAGCTGTGGGATATCCCAACTGCTGATGAGCAGGAGACCTCAGAGCCCTGCTTTTAGGCACAAAGCGTTATCATATGGTCTCTGCTCTGGGCTATCAGCATAAATACTCCTCACCCTCCAAGCTGAAGTAGGATGCAGCACTTGCTGCTTGGCACGGCTTGAAATGCCCCAGTAACAACATCCCCAAGAGCTGGTTAGCTCATCAGTGATTAAGGCCTGTTCTGGTCGTAGAACAGTCAAGTGATGAATATGCATTCAGCTTTCATGGGACAGACCCACTTCTTCAGACCATAGCCATACCAGAACAGACTCTGGTCTGGCTATGGTCTGAAGAAGTGGGTCTGTCCCACGAAAGCTCATCACCTAATAAATTATTTTGTTAGTCTTTAAAGTGCTACTTGACTGCTTTTTTGTTTTGATAGTATATATACTAGCACGGCTCCCTCTCTGTCACTATACATTCAGTTAGGTATTGATGGGAATGCATTAATGGTAGTGAATTGTCAGGGGGGCCTAGGAGGACAGACACATGGACTGTGACCTATGGCTTCTGACAAGGAGTAAAGTGCATGCATGCCCCCGCTGCCTTCCACGCAGATATTTAGGATGTCTGTCATATTTCCTCTGGAAACAGACCAGAGTGGCCATATGTCTGAGGGCATATGTGATGCCCTCTTCCTGGGCCTTTTGCTTTATCATGGCATTTTCTGAAAGATTCTGGCCTGGTTTGGGGGGTGACTCCCCTGTGGTTGGTTTAAAGTCAGCAGTAACCATAGACCAAACCTCACAGCTCCAAAGTGCTGGCAGCAGAAATGGCTCATAGTTAGAGGTGTGCCAGAAGAGCTTCTCCAGGTAGGTGAGGCAGCATTTTATGATCTTGCCCCACTGCTGTCAGTTGCATCCAGAGTTGCTTTTCTGTGACATTTCATCTCCCAGTGTTCCTGTCACCAGCCTGCACCTGCTTTGCCAAGAAATAAGCTCCTGTTCTATTAAACTAGTGTTCAGTTTCATTAAGAGGAGAGCGTGCCTGGTAAGTATTTAACCAGGGGAACTCACTTGTCCATTCTGGCTTGCCTCCTCTGTTTATGAGCACAGGAAGTATGTTTTCACAAGAGAGCCAGGCTTCCCCTGAACTCCCTCCCATGTTTGTGCCTCCGTTAAAAAATATAAATGAGACTAAGCAGATTTCCTGCTTAACAAGGGAGTAAACTGGGCAGCCTTGAAGTCCTGGGGAAACTCAGCACACCAATGGCTCTTCACTGGGGCTGGGGCGATGGAGCTCCTGGGAAGAGAGGACAAACCTGGAGGTGGAGTGGAATACCAAAGCCCTTTGCTACAGCTCCACAAGCCTCACCCAAAGGATCCGATTAAAATGTCGGGAGGTGCCTTTCTCGTGTGCACACAAAGGGGATGTGGAAGGATGTTCTCCTCTGTGAGTGGCTCCTTGCATGAGGAGCTTTTGAATAGCAATCTCTACTCTTTTGTGTTCGCCAGCTCTCCCCACTCAACAGCACTCCAGCTGCCCTCATCCCCTGGCCACGGCCCCCCCCAGGGCTCAGCGCCCAGCCAGCCCCTCACTCACCAGGCAGCAGTGAGCAGCCTTTGGGGGCTGAGAGACTCAGACAGAGCAGGGGCAGCTGGGAGAAGTGGTACTTTCCTCTTAAGAGCAGTAAGGATGGCTCTGAACACATGAAGGCACAGAGAACAGTCTGATTATGTCAACAACAGAATGCTGGACATGACACCCCACCCAGGCTATGCACCCAGTAGCAATACGTCAGGTGGCAGGAAGAGGCTCACAGACTAACAGCTGTCTCTTTCAGGGCTGGTCCTGTGCATAAACCAAAATATTTCCTTGAGCCACATATCTGCACATCTCGATAAAATCCCAGTGTTCCCATTTCAGTTTTCAACACAATCAGTGTGGTGAGAGCCAGCTGCAGGGAGTTTGTAAAGTGCATTCACCTCCTGGATGTCTGGCAAAGCAATGAAACTGATTAGGAAACAATTATGCTCCATGATTTCTGCAAACCAAGGGTGGCCGCGTTCAGCATCTGAACTGCTGTCACAAAACATTCAAAAGGCTGTTTGCTAAGCTGCTGCCTGGCATTTTGTCCACAAAATGAAAACTGGAGACCCAGTTTCTTTATTTCCTGCAGCTGTAGACAAATGTATAAATTACCGTGTGTGGCATGTTCATTGTTCTGCCTTACTCTATTGTTACATTTGGGAAGTGTTGGGCTCTCCAGATCTCTTCAAGCCAATGCTGAATGCACTAAGGAAGGGTTTGGAAACAGACATAATTCTAATGTGGTTTCAGCATCCAACAGGGGATTTGTTGCTTTAGCTGCAGTAGAAAAACTTCTTCCTTGAATTCTACTCCATCACTATAATATATTCAACTTTAAAAAGGGAAAGCCAGGGATGTTAGTTGCCAGAGATGCTAGTTTCCTTCAAAGTTCCCAGTCCTTCTTTCTTGCTGGAAAGAAATGGCCCAGTCAAGACTTGCTGGCTTTACAATGGAGCTGCTACAATAGCCAATATCTCGGGGGCCGGTGGACACGTTTGCCTGTCTTCATCCTCCTCATAGCACTATGGCTCCTTCTTCCAAGACTTAGAAATTCTTCACAAGTACAAGCAGCTTGATTTTCAGAGCTCTCAGTGGGATCTGTGAGTTCCCAGTCTCTCTGAAACCAGACCGACTGCACAGATTTTTGCATTCATTTTCAGAAACACGCTTGCTCTTGTTCTAGCCAGGGCAACACTGAGGCCCGTCTCTTCCCATTCTCCAGTATTTCACCAGTATTTTAATGATATTGTCTTCCAACAGCCTCCTATCAAATGGTTGGTGGGAACTAGATATGGAGTTTGTTTTTGTAAGTAATAGGCCACATTTTGTACCCTTAGACAGGTTGGGCAAACATCTGTCAGGGATGATCAGTAAAGCTCTGCATTTCATTTTATTTATGAATGAAGCTGTTGCACGAAGGACTGTTAGTGACTCTGAAAAGTATCACTAGCATTCCCACCATGCATAAAGGTCAAACGGTCAAATTTCGACACTGCCTTAGAAAGGTTGCTGACCCCTGGTCTGATGGTGCTTGGGACTGTACTCAGTGACCTCGGGATGTTCCTTCCAGTTCCAATATTCTGTGATTCTATGATTCAGTTGAGAAAAGACACACCTGTGGGAGGACGTGGCCGAGGTCTGTGAGATCAGGGAGGGTGTGGGGAAAGTGAATAGAAAAGCGTTATTTACTCTTTCCCATAAGACGGGAGCGGGGTGGGGGAGGGTGTGAGCCAATCAAATTAATAGGCTGTAGGTTTAAAATAAACATGAAGAAGCTCTTTTATACAAAGTGCACTGTTAGCTAAGAGAGTCAGGGTGAAGGCCAGGCACTGGGTGTCCCTTAGCCTCTGACTGCCAGATGCTGGGACTGAAGGACAGGGGACAGATGGCCTCTCTGTTCATGCTCTCTGAAGCACCTTGTGCCCTCCACTGTCAGCAGACAGGACTCTGGGCTAGATGGACCTTTGCTCTGACCCACTGTGGCCTTTCTTATGGTCTTTGTTGAAGGGAGGCACAAGAGACAGTGGGTAGCTATTTAGCCTACCTCAGTTTCAGTCGGTGGCAAGCGTAAGTAGCAATTTATAAAGGTCACTAACGAGGACTGAGTTTAAAAGTTCCCCCCAAGTAATAAAGTAATGGTATCGATTTAAATAGTTAATGTATTTGCCGACATAAATTCAGAGATAAAATAGCTGCAGCATGAGTAACGAGTGCTTCCAATGATTTCTCAGCCATATAATGCCAGCGTGCTCCAAATGTTGTAGATATAATTCCAAGCAATAAAAGCTTGTAAATTCTGAGGGGCACAAATCAATCACTGGCCTATTACTTCACTCCTGCTTCCTTCCTTGGGTTTCCCCCTCTTTCGTTTTTAGGCTGCCTGTATTTATAGTGCCTATTTCAGCACTCAGCGAGCTTGACGGATGTTTTAAGGCCAGGCACAGCAGTGCAAACTAGCAGCTGGGTGCCCTTCTTCCAGATTAGACATAAATATTGATCGACACAAAATACATTTTTAAAAAAAGTCCTTTGAAGCCTATGGGAAAAAAAACCCCCAAAAACATAGCGCTTGGAAAACATCCCGGCGGGGAGGAGCAAACCCTGGAGTCACTACATGTTTCTCAATGCCATAGAGAAAGGCCCTCCCAGATTGTGGTTCTATCAGGCCAGGCACTGCACAGTTGCACAGGGAGAGACAGTCCCTGCCCTGAAGAGTTGGCAGTCAAAGCAGACCAGAATGACGCAGGAAGAGACAGCAGGTCTGACAGCCATGGTGGGCAAGGTGTAAGGGGGGTTTGGTTCCCTGCCCCCAGAAGGGGTGAGGTCAAGGACAGGAGGGGCAGGGCTTAGGGCTCCCTCAGAGCTGCATGTGGAGCGGTGACACAGTGCGGCCACAGCATTTCAAAGGGGCCTGGAGCTCTGGGCATTATCCCCCCTATTTTACACTGAGAGATGACGGACCTGACCCAAACCCCAAAGGTGGAACAGATCCCATGAGCCAGCGTTTTGCAGGCATGATGCCGGAGCACTGCCCCAGTGAGTGTACAAAGCCACACAACAGTAGAGGATCCCTGCCACCCGCTGTGGAATGCCGTGGAGGAGCGCCAGCCTGGCACAGAGCACTGACGTGCGATATTCTGGGCCCATGGGAGGTTGCACCAAATGCCATCTTGTTCCATGGCTAGTGCCTCATAGAGCAGGCTGGAACGTCACATCTGGGGCTCCCCACCCCCTATTTTTGCTTGAAAATAGTGATGCTGTAGGTGGAACACAGCAGGCTCCCACTAGGTCTTAATGTCCACGCATCCACCTCCTCCTACCCCCGTTCTGTGGGTCTGCTTCCTGTGGAGAGGAACTAGTTAACTTAGAAATGGCAAAGCTGCTGGAGCTGTCAGCAGCACACTGAACCTGCTGCCCTTTGCCCTTTTTGAGAGTGTTGCCTGGCTCAATCATCTGTGCAGAAGTCCTCAAGAGGGTTAAATGCTCCTGGAGTGCTTGACCCTGGGAGCAAATATGCTGCAGATTGTGAAACCAGCAGGCCCTGTCAAACGTGCTCCGAGAGCCAGGTGATCATTCCCACTTTCCACGGGGAGAAACTGCAGGGTGTGGTTGAGAAATGAAATCAAGGGAAATGGCACAAACTCTGCTCCTGGGAAATACACTGCAGAAGGACAACAAAGCCACAGGCTTCTGGGTGTCAACTTGAGATGTTCTCAGCCTTGTCTTCTCATCAGATGTATGAGACCCAGGACCAGACAGAAATAACTTGCCTTCTCTGGGTAACTGTGTCTCTTCCAAGCTATACACTCTGGGCTCAGGTTTTGTTGGCCTTATTTTTCTTCCTTAGCTTTTTGCATTTTCTAGCTGTAGTTTTGCTTCATATCTAACCCTACAGGCAGAAATTATAACTATGTCTGATGGAAGAGCTTAGTTCTCTCAGAGTGGATGTGAATGAGAACCTGTACAATTTGCAGCCTGTGTCTGAAAATACAGAGGACAACTTAATCATAGAATCATAGAACATTAGAACCAGCAGGGACCTTGAGAGGTCCTCGAGTGCAGTACAGGACCAAGCACCATCCAGACCAGGGACTGGCAACCAAAATAGGAAGAAAGCCGTTTTTTCCGAATTCAGTAAAAAACTGAGTAATTCAAGAGCTGCAATGTGTGTGTATAGAAAATGGTCCCTAATAAATAAAGTCAAACCATATGTTTTGTAACCCCTGGTTTAAGAGCAGAGCACACACAGTGATTTCTAATGTGATACATATTGACTGCAGGATGTTCACAACTTTTAAACTATTCTATTTCCTCATGTCTTTACACGTGTCTTTGTACCACGGTCTTCCTCACTTTCACTCCCGAACTTTCTCTCTCGCTGGAGGACACTAGGGGAGTTACCCACTATTTCTAGATCACATGTCATTTGCTATTTAGATTCTAGTTGTTTGTTATTGGGCTTTTAGACATTCACAGTTTATTGAAAATAATCAGGACATTTGGGGTTTTGTTGTTTGTTTTACTTTGCAATTATAGCATCAGGAGACACAAAAAAGTCCTTAAAGAACTAGAGGTTGCAGACTGCTGATTTAGACCATCCCTGTTAGACATTTACCTAACCTGTTCTTAAATATCTCCAATGATGGAGAGGCTATATAACAACCCCAGGCAAATTCCCTTCAAAAGGGAAATTCCCTTTTGAAAAGAAAACTTCCTGCTTTATAAATATTAATCGTGAGTCCACACTATGGAGAGAGACCAGCAGCCTCCAGCTTTTATCTGTGATTGTTTGACCAATGCTGGAGACCATTTAAACGAGATAGTTACTGCTTGATATGACTCTACATTAGAAGGTTCAAGCTTCATATTAAATGTTGATTTACTTAGTCTGAGAGTCGCTTTATTCTGTAGGTCCACATTTTTTCAGCCTCGCTCATTTACAACGGCCTTGTCATTTAATTCCATGGCACTTCAGTCCATTAGAAGGCTGCTGGTTTCTGGCCTGTAACAACGTCTCTGAGCTTCAAGTTCTTTGTAGGTCTGGAGCCAGGGAGAAGCAAACTGAGGCAGGAGTAATGAGAATTTCTGCCAATCAGAGTCTTTGATCTTTCTAGAGCTAAACACTGTGAAGGGCTGGCATGTTTGGAGCTGTTTCTCTTCTTCTATTCTCTGGTTTTGGACTAAACAAACCACTCCCCTCCCCCGCCCCCGAAGGCATCTGCTTGGCTCAAAAAAGGATTTCTTTTTTTTTTGGTGGAAAGCCAAAACTATGAAAACTGAAAATGAAATTTGGGGGGGTTATGGGTGAAAATTGTCAGGCAGTCCAGGAAAAGGTGAAATTCTCCATGGAAGTATCAACCCAACTGAAATGATGCCTGGTTCTGGGCTGAGCCCAGCAGACTCTGAGGACTGCCTGGCCCATGGAACTGAAACTCCGCTCTTGCTCCTTGCAGGGTGACTCTGCCAACCAGCAGCAAGACTCATTGAAAGGGACAGACTAGAAGCTGGTGCAGCTGCTGGCTGTGCCATCCCAGGGCGGGAAGGAGGAAAGTTTGCTTGCTGCCTGGGGCACTCGGCCGCTCCACAGAAAGCCTCGCTATCCAGGGCTGCCCATCCCGGAACAAAGCTCATGCTCATCAGGAAAGAACCAACTTCACCTGCAGAAGTGTCTGCCAGGCAGCATCGCCTTCCACTCCTGCCGCATCCCTGCCCTCTGCACAAGCTCTCACCCCACTGCCAGGAATCAGCTGCTTAACAAGGGACCCCCGCCTGGTTTGCCAATTGGTTTGGATTTTTAAACTGAGGGGCGATCAACCATGGACACAGGGGCCTGTGCTTGGTTCTGATACAGCAGGAGCAAGAAACCTACTTTTAAAGCTCCAAAATCAATAGCCATTTTTACGAGTACGGCCGAGCCAGTTTTTGTCCTATAGCATCTTAACTGGCTATTGCAACGGTGTCCCATAGGGATACAAAGATCGTCACACTCCTGGTTGTCGTCTTTCTGCATTTGCCACATTATTCGCTCTCCCAGCCCTCCCAACCTCTCTAAACAAATGTCCTTCCCCTTGCCCAAAGCCTGGCACCCTCCGCCCCCCCGTTCTAATTCAATGCGAGTGACTCACCAGAGCCCTGGAGCCACTGCTGGGGTTGCCGGTGGGTTTGCTAGTGCTGCCACCACACATTTCTCCTGCCAAGCAGAGGGGCGCATGCACAGAGCGGGTGGATGGGTTGGCCACCCCCATATTCGCCACATGGGTTTGCCATGGGTTGGCCACCCCTATATTGTCCACAGAGGGTGAGTGGTGAACGTACTGCACACTGTGGGGCTATTGCTTTTACACAGGTGTATGACGTGCAATGGGAAATATGAGGCATGATTTTTGTAATGGTAAGCAGTGTCTCAGTGCTTTGTTGCAAGGCAGGTTTGGATCACACATGAGTGGGCATTGCCCTGCCGGGGCTATATGCTTCCAATTTTCTGACAACTTTTCTTTGAAAAAAACACAAAACAAAACCAAAAACATGCTGAAAACACAAAACCCAAACCATTGATAGGGAACTGACCCCTTTCCATTAACTGTCCATGCTGAAAACAAGGCTGGAAAGTCCAAGTTGCCATAAGAGTCTCTATAATTTGGTGTCAAACGATGGGGCATTAACAGGATTTCCATCACTGATAAACAGACTAAACTGGGAAAAACAGAATTAAGACACCCAGAGCAGATGCAAGAAATGACATACTAGATAGCAAGACTACAGGGACTGTGTATTAGACAGGGTGAATCCACATCTGGAAAATTCCTGGAATCTCTCAAACCATAGAATCATAGAATCATAGGTCTGGAAGGGACCTCAGGAGGTCATCTAGTCCAGCCCCTCACTTCAGGCAGGATCAACCCCTGCTAAGTCATCCCAGCCAGACCAAAGCAAACACATAAAAATGTTAGAACATCCTCACTGAGTCAGACCAACTGGCCATCTAGCCCAAATGTGTTGTCTTCTGATATTGTCTGGTGCCAAGCACTTCTGAGAGAATTAATAGGAATGGGCAGGTTTGAGTAATCCATACCCTGTTGTCCAGTGCCATCATCTAGCAATTGGAGACTTACGGACACTCAGAGCATGGGGAGAGGTCCTGACCATCTGGGTGAGTGGCCCTATCAAAGGCTCTCTGAAAGTCCAAGTACACTATGTCCAGTGGCTCAGCCATGTCCACATGCTCAAAGAAGTCTAATAGACTGGCGAGGCATGATTTCTCTTTCCAAACCCTTCTCCTATAGATTGTGTTCATCTATGTGTCCAGTAATTCTGTTCTTTAGCATATATGTAGCATATCAAATAGCCTGGCAATGGACACAAGTCTGTCTGGATGTCTCAGAAGGTCTGCAACCTTCACACCTGGCAAACTATTCACCATAAGGTTCTCCCAGTCATCACAAACCCAACTATCGATATTACTTATAATCAGTTCCCCAAATTTCTATTGTCTGCCTCTTCCTAATAATGGGGGTTCTCTCCCAGGGAGGGGGATCTTCTGTGCCAAAGGGTATCATAATATCACCACAGTTTGATCTTCTCCTTCCCTGAGACTTTCATCTTCCTCAACAGCACAGAGGCTGTCAGATTCCAGAGGGTAACGCACAACTTGGTCCCAGAAAGTCTCGTCAAGGTACCTCCCCGTCCCCTTCGGCTCTTCCAGTTCAGTTCTGCTGGGCTCAGGATCTTGTACTTCATCTCTGAGGACCATGAGTTTTTTGTCCTAACTGCACACTTATTCCATCTGCCCAAAAGGCAGGTAATTGTATGAGCTGAGACATTGAGATAAGGCTGGAGAAAAAATTTTTCTGTGCCTTTACACTCTTTTCTTTTCTCCTTTGCTTGATTCGTGTATCTCTAAGAGGCTCTGACACAATACATTCTTAATCGTGCCCAGGAAGAGGGGCTCAAAAGACTCTGAGATGGATCAGAACTCCTGAAACTGTAGAGACAGAAGCATCAGAATTTTAAAAGAAGAAAAAAACTAAATGTATTATGAGACTAGAGTCACTGACTTGAAATTTTACCCTCCTCAGCACAAGGAGAGAAGAGATACAATTTATTCATAGCTTAACCTGCATTTGCCCAGTGTTAGCTGTGTCTACATGTGCACGCTACTTCGAAGTAGCGGCACTAACTTCGAAATAGCGCCCAACGCATGTAGCCGCGACGGGCGCTATTTCGAAGTTAACTTCGACGTTAGGCAGCGAGACGTCGAAGTCGCTAACCTCATGAGGGGATCGGAATAGCACCCTACTTCGACGTTCAACGTCGAAGTAGGGACCGTGTAGACAATCTGCGTCCCGCAACGTCGAAATTGCTGGGTCCTCCATGGCGGCCATCAGCTGGGGGGTTGAGAGATGCTCTCTCTCCAGCCCCTGCGGGGCTCTATGGTCACCGTGGGCAGCAGCCCTTAGCCCAGGGCTTCTGGCTGCTGCTGCGGCAGCTGGGGATCCATGCTGCAGGCACAGGGTCTGCAACCAGTTGTCGGCTCTGTGTATCTTGTGTTGTTTAGTGCAATTGTGTGTGGGAGGGGCCCTTTAAGGGAGCGGCTTGCTGTTGAGTCCGCCCTGTGACCTTGTCTGCAGCTGTGCCTGGCACCCTTATTTCGATGTGTGCTACTTTGGCGTGTAGACGTACCCTCGCAGCGCCTATTTCGATGTGGTGCCGCGCAACGTCGAAGTTGAACGTCGACGTTGCCAGCCCTGGAGGACGTGTAGACGTTATTCATGGAAATAGCCTATTTCGATGTTGGCTTCACGTGTAGACGTAGCCGTTGAGAGACAAGCACAAAAGAGTATACCTTTTGTTTTTAGCCAGTTTGCAATTAAAAGCACAAGCCACAATGAGCCAGAGTCAAAGTGTAAGTGATATTACAGATATTACAGCATTTCTAAAAAGACCAAACTTCACAATACTAGGACAGTGACCTTTATCCAAAGCTACTTTTATTACCATGGAAATGGAAAGCTAGCACAGAGAAGTCCAGTAGTTTCCAGAAGATGAAGTTGAAGAAGCCAAAGAAAGGGCACATCTTTATGAGGCTGTGATTCTCACTGAGGGCGATGGACAAGACTGCCAGATATTTGAGGGTGTAGCTGGGATGCTGCTAAAGGATATTGAAAATTCTTTGATCTAGAAACCACACAAGAACAAGATTTCCCATGAAATCGCTGGCGCTTTCTAAAGTTGGCCAAACTTCCATTTCACTGCCGAGCCTCCAGGAGCATGACTGAGCTATTCAAATAACAAAGAAAAGTCAACATGGGAGGGGTGGGAACACGCAACTAAACAAGGAATAAGTAGACTAAAGAAACATGTTGAGTTGAAGTGGGAGGGAGCTGGGACAATCCAAGATCTGATTCCCGAGGTCCCATTGAAAAGAAGTGAGCAAGATGCCATAGAGACTGGCCAGAAATGAAGTGAGAGGCTCCTGAATGGAGATACCTGCAAAGCTGACAGTCACTCGCCTGAGCCAGGCTGCGTTCAGGTCAAGGAGCTAGTGCAAGGGGTAAGACAGCAGGTTAATGCTACAAATTGCACTGTTGCTCATTGGAATATATGAGACTGAGGATTTGCGTACCTACTCCGGGCAGAGGCAAGCACTGCAGTGGGCATTTTAGTAGGCAGCATGACTCATTTTCTTGTGCATGTTCCCTGCAAATCTTGCACTTCACCTCGTGCTTTTATTCCAGCTTGTACTTTCCTGCCTGGTATTAAATCTTCATCTCGTCAGCACTTGACTGAATTTGTAGAAGTGAAATGGAAGGGGGGAACTCAGGCATGAATTAGCAGTTTAAGATCTGAATACGGTTCACATAAATCTCAACTCTGCCCATCCATCATAATGTAATAATGTGAAAATACCAACATGACCCATTGCTTAGTGACTGTCACAGCCATTTGCACTGTGATGCCCTTTTCTGCTTCAAGCACTCATCTCATTTCACTGGGAGGTGTGCAGTCCTGTGGTGGGATCCCTGAACTCAGAGCTCTGTCTGGAAATGGGGGGCAAAGAGAACGACCCTTTCATCCTGGGATCGGTGGTTTGGGAACTGAAGATTTGGCTTTCCTTTCCAGACTGGGTGAGTGGATTTATCACTCCTACATTAATGGCTCCTCAGCTCGGGGAGAACCAGTGAGCATGTGCAGTGAATTCATTGCTTCTCTGCAGTGTCCTGGTGTTGCACTTAAAAGTACTTCACGGGACCTTTTTTGGGGAAAAGGCAAAATGCCGCATTTATTGATGATACACCTATAGCAATCAAAACTTATCATATGCATATGATATATTAAACACACACACACACAAGCACACTCTGTCTTGTTGCTGTTGCTCCCCCAATTGCACTCGCCAGGTGAGTTAGATGGGGAACGGGTGGAGCCAGGCTTCTGCCGATCCGGATTGGTGGGTGTTAGGTATGGAAAGCAGCCTGGGTTGCCTCTCCCAGCTGAGAAGCTGCCCATCTGGCCAGCAATCTGCCACTACACAGCACCTTGGCTTTCAGAAAGCTCCAATGTTTCCCTTCCGTAGTGTGCAGGTCAGGGTCTGCTTGAGGCAGAGTCTTTGTACTAGTCGTCTGGATCATGGAGCAGAATATGAGTCACTTACAATGAGGCAGAAATGGAGACACTTGAGCACCGGGAAGCCTGTCTTAGGCTTGCCCTTAGACTCCCCAGATTGCTGCCTGGTGAATGCCGCAACTTTACAAGTTTGTGTTCTTTAAAAGCTCTGCCAGGAAGCTCAGGCTACCAGTCTTCCACGAGGTCAGGCAGCTGGCTGGACTTGAGCCCAAGTTCAGGGAGAAGCCAGGCTAATGAGACCAGGAAAGAATTACAGCTGCATGATGTGGACAGTGGTGTACACACCTGTGTTTCCATTCCCAGCATGCTTTGCTTTCCTGTCCTGGAAAGACCAGAAGTCAGTGCCCTGTACAGCTGTAGTGCGGTCATTTCTGCCAAAAGACATACAGGTGGTGATCTCAGGCTCCATGTGGCTTGGTAGCACAGTGATGGGGAGTTGTGAGGACGACACAGGTTCCCTTTAACCACGGCTTTAGAACTACAGAGGCATAGGAACGTTTCCCAGCTCCTCCTCCACATATGCCAAAACCAGATTGTTTCTCATTAGCATTCTAATTTAGGGAACGTGGCATCCTAGTGAATTTATAGCGTAATCGGAGCTGTCTTGTCTGAACTTAAATCGGCATACGGGCAGCTTGGCTTAGCGGCTGCTGTTCCATTAACACGGAGGTCCTGTGTGCATGACAATGATGCTTGCAAAAGCTACGTGTGCAGGGAAGGAGCAGTCCGCACATGAGAGTTCTGTGTTGAAAGAAAGGTGGGGTCTGGTTGCTAAGGTGCTGCCCTGGGATTCAGGAGCTCTGAGTTCAAGTTTTGCCACAGACATCCTTGGGGAAATTGGGCTGAAGCCCAAACTCACGAACGAGACTCCTTCCAGAGCTTCGGGCTGTCTTTCCCTATTATGTTGCCTTTCTGCCATGTTCCTGCCTTGCTCCCCACACACACACACACATTCACCTGCCATCAGCTTGTCCCTCACTCCTCACACAGGAGAAAAGCCCTTACCTGCCCGCTGTCTCCCCCTGGAGCTTGGTTCAACAGCAAAGCACCGAAATGTCAGTGTCTCATCAATGTGGTTGTTTCACTGTGATGAACTGATATACAGCAAGATTAGCTCAGAGCATGAATTAACCTGGTGCCACTGATAATCATACACGTTTTGTACAGGCTCCTGCGGCCATGCAAAGGGTGAATGCTGTCCAAGGATGCATTGGTGAGATATTCTAGTAGAGAGAGAGAGAAGAGTTACTAGCCTTGTACAAGGCACTGGCTTTGCAAAGCCCTGGATGGGATGATTTAGTTGGGGTTGGTTCTGCTTTGGGCAGGGGGCTGGACTCGATGACCTCCTGAGGTCTCTTCCAGCCCTAGGATTCTGTGATTCTATATTTCAGCAGAGGTGGCAGGACCCAGGACTGTTTGGGGCACAGGAGTGGTCTAGCAGGGGATGCTGGGCAATGACACTAGAGCACATAGGCAAAGCCATGTGGGGCGGTGCGGGTGAATCCAGATATGGAGGAGGCATGGAGCTGTAGCTCAGAGTTGAGGTGAATTGCTGGAGCTGCTGGAAGGATGCTTGCACAGATCTTGTCTCTTCCATGCCTTGCATGGCAACTGCACCAAAATCTACCTAATTTCTTACCCTGCTAAAGCCATCAGAGGCATTCTGAAAAGCCATGGCGCAGAGCTCTTTCTGACTGCTCGCTGTGCAGCCGGGAGACCTGAGATCTCCTCTCTCCCCCGCCCAGCCCAGCCAGCTGTGATCTGCATCAGAATCGCTGACTTCCTTCTGTTGCTTTTCACTCCATTATTTCTCTGCATTTTTAATTAATATCAATAAAATATACATTGGACTGGTAGAAATCATGGAAATGTCAAATGTATATTTCTCTCTTTGGGTAAGAACTCTGTCAAGTACCGAATGCAAATGTGCAGCTGGCGCCTGACATTTGGGTTCCTTCGCTGGCACCAGCTAATCAATTTAGTTTCTAATTTTAATTTTATCAGCAGCAAATCTGTTAGATTTCTAAGGGCTCTGCTTCAGGCCAATCATTTCCTAATCACATTACCTAGGGTCTGATAGGTCTCCGCCTCCAGGGTCCCAAACAGCTGAGGATTCCTATCACAGGTTCACAGAATGGTGACCTTGCAGCTGGCCCATGGAAGTGGCTGTGCTGTTCCAAGTTCTGCTTGGAGAAGTAACGTCAATTAATCTATTACCAGTCAGATCACTTTGTGGTGTGATGTGCGGGGCACTGGAAAGCCCTGGTCTGAGCAGGTGAGGCTGAAGGCACATGCCTTCTGGCACAGGCCGAAGTCCATCTCCTGTGCTGTAAGTATTCTCAACCCCTAAAAAATGCTTCCAAGGGTAGGTTCTTATTTCCATTTGTAGTGTCTGAACCTAGTCAGGCTACAGAATTGTTCTGGCCAATTTATTGTTTATTTTACCCCCAGTGTGCTTTTACCAACTGCAGATAATTGGACGAGGTGCTAAATAAAGAGGCCAAGAGTGAGCTTATGGTTACAGGTTTCTTCTCAGGGATCCCAGCATGAGGTCTCACGAGTATTTTACTGTGGGAGTCAGAGTGCTGCACTGGGGAGCTCTGGGATGAAGAAAACACATTGGAACCAGCTGCACTTGTTCATTGTGGAAAGGGCTGTGCAGACAGGCTGGGTTGCACAAGCCTCATGTGAAGCAGAGAGAGAAAATGAAAAGGGGTGGTATCCAGGTCACATGGACATAGTCATACCCCATAGGTCAAGGATGGGCAACCTCCAATAGTGGGGGGGCTGCATGGGTGGGCCTCCTTCACCTCACTAGGCCTTGGCACCTGCAGCCTACTGGGGTTCCACCTGCCCCCCCTCCATGTGCCTCTTGCATGCTGGGGAACTAGAGCCTGGCGTTTACCTGCTCCCCCGCCGCTAGCTGATACGCGGTGTTCCAGCTCTGGGAGGGACTGGGACAGAGCACGAGTCAGGAAATTGTGGCTCCTCCACAAGTGCTGGGATGGAGGTGGGCAGAGTAGGAAGTGCGGGGCTCCGCGCCCTGGTATACGAGAGCTGTGTGGGAGAGGGAGCAGCTGGGGGGGTCCACCACCACAGGTGGAGCTCAAATGCGCCTGCAGGCCCCAGGTTGTGCACTGCTGCTATAGGTGGAAACAAGTATCCTGGTGCGAGCCACAGCAACTGCACCTCGTAACCTCACAGACCCCGCCTGCAGGTAATGCATCTTGCTCATGACCGCCCTCCTTCTGAGACTCATTCGTCTCTCACCCTGGCTTGCGTTCTCCCTCAGTTTGGCTTTCACCAGCAGCTGTGTCTTCATTTGATGCTTCATGGCAGGGCACCTCGCTCATGTGGAACATCATCCCATAAAGTGGCCTGACTAAGATGCTCATGGGGAAGCCAGCAGAAGTTATTAGCTACCTTTCAGTGGTGGTTACCTGCCAATGGTGCCTTGGAGGCAGAAGAAGGGAGTGCGGCTGTGGGAGGCTGGCATGGAGGGAGGACGTGTGGTAGTTATGCATTGTTTTGCCGGCCAGCCAGGGGCCAGAGAGTAGAGTCACTCATTTGTCTGCATGGAGCTGTACGTGTCTGCGGGTTGCCAGCGCTGATGTGTGAACTTTGCTGGCCAGGGACAGAGCCCACTAACGGAGGCTGTGTTCTGCCTATGCGTGTTGTGAACTATATTTTTCTTTCAAAGCTGGAGACCAGTGTTGACCTTGACAAAAGTCAGGTTTGGAAGTTGCAAATGCTGCGCGTAATACAGGGGTGAATGCTGCTTATCTTCCCACTAGCATAAACTGGGAGCAACTCCATTTACATCAGTGTTGTTACCAAAATGTCTCCTGAAATTGTCACACTGGAAATGGACCCTGTAATCCGGCTTCAGGTTTGGGCCTGGACTAGCACTCTAGAGATCAGGGTTCAATTTTTCTTTCTACTATAGGACCGCTATGCGAACCCCACGGGCAAGTTTCAGGATCAGTCTGTGCCTCAGTTTCCCAGCTATAAAGTGGGAGTATCCCTTCTCTGCTCATAATGGGGTTGTGAAGATAAATTCATTTAGAGCTGTGACAAGTTCAGCTCTGACAGGCATGGTGATATAGATTTGCTGAAAACATGACTGACAAAGAGGTAAAACTAATGGAGAAATAAGATGTCCCAAAGCAGAGTAACTCCCAAGCTTCAGCGTCTCACCTCTAGGTGGATTTCCAGAAATTAAAACAAAAATTTAAAGAATTAATCAACCAATGAAAAGTGCAGCAGCTGCAAAGCTGACTGGGAGTGAAATTCATGTATTATTAAATAGAGAAAATGATAAAGGAGAATATTGGCTATACTTAAAAATAAGCAATAGAAATAGATATTGAATATCTAGAGAAGCTAATGTGGCTCATAGCTCATCATTACAGTAAACGCTTTATTTTGTTAATTTTTAAAATAATCCAGGAAGTGTAATAAACTCCTCTGGGTCCCCAGCTAGAGACAGATAATTGATCTCTATTAAACCCAGTGTCCCCCCTAGAGTCATTTTAGCTCCCTGTAAAGAATTTTTTTCTCTCTGACTTGGTAGGGGTAAGTTTCAAGCATGCCTGATTTTGCCCGGATTTGGTGGGAGATTCATATACTGCTTGAAGTTAACAATGCAAAATTGCCAGTTTAATTTTTTTTTTTTTTTGGTAAATGACAGCCCAGAAATGTTAGGTGCAATAGAATTTTCCTCATCAGAGTCTGCTTATCCTCTTGGGTATATATGGAATGTGAAAGGTGCAATTCACCTCTTTGTAGAGACCCAGCATGAGCTCCATTTACTGCTTATATCCCACTTTGTATATCATGGGTTCTAACACACAGCCCCTGGTGCATGCCACTAGAGGTCTCACAGATACTTAAAAGGATACACTCCTGTTCCTGAACATTACAAGTTGTATGGTAGCTTCTATGTAAGCTGCATAGTATTAAGGTGTAACATACATTTCTCCTGTAATCTCCTGCTTTCAGATCTTTTGCAATCATTGATGATTGGGCTGACAGTTTCCGAGCTTGGTCTCTGAGCAACGGTTCCATGTGGGGGTGGCAATGGGCGTGAAAGTACTTATTTTATTGAGAATGAAGGGAATAAAAAGTAATGCACCTTCCCAATTATTCCTTTTCTTAAAGTACCTTTTTCTAAATGGCTTTATGTCCAGAAGGAGCTAGAGGAGACAGTTGAAATTTGGCTTGGAAACCACCAGGACTGAGAAGACCCTTTGTGTAATGTGTTGAAAACTGTTGCTGTTTCATCAGAGTCAAGAATTTTGGCAGCTCACACTTGGCAAGTGCACGCAATAGAGCCTGGACTACTCCTGGTTGCTTTTCCATATGTCTGGACCACCAGTGACCTGGCCATGCACGTTGGGTTCCCTTACTGGTAATGACCCAGTTACCCCCTTTGTCCCAGGAGGAGTTGTGAACTTTGAATCCTAATGGTCCTGGGAAATATGCTGTGACTTTTCCCAAGGAACAGATTACATCTGAGAATGAAGATCGGAGTGCAGAAGTTTCTTATTGTGCAGAATAGTGATGTTTCCACTACACCTTTGATCTCTCCGGACACCATTCTTTCTACATGCTAATTACCAAATTAAGGCCCTATTCCTCCATATCTCATATCCATCTTAACTTGCTGATGTGGATGCTCCCACTGACTTCAGTGCATGTGTCAGTTCTGAAGAGGTTGGGGCTTTGTCTAACTGGAGAAATTTGGTACACAAAATCACGAGACATATATTGTTTGTTTATAATGTGTGGAAGACAGGGCACATCTTAATTCCAGCTAATTTACTCTTTATTAGAATTGAGGCTGATCTGAAAAGTGTTGGGCAATGAACCACAGGGCCTTGAATTTGCTGCTATCATTTAACTTTTGTAAAGATACTTTTTGTTTTTGCCTGAAAGTCTTTTTCAGTCAGGGTGCTGTCAGCCTAGCAATTAACCAACACACTCATCAGCGTTGTGCAATGCATCATTAAAGAAATCTCTGGAATGGTTTGCTTTGAAATTTAGGATAGAGATGTATGTTGACATATATATGTATATATTAATAACTACTTGATTGTCAAGTAGGAATGACTCACAACTGAAGCTTGATTTTTGCTTCAAAATAACATTAAAAGGAAACACACTTTTTCAGACATCAAAGTGGATCTTTCTCTTTTAGGATACCAAAATACTGTATTTAGAAGTAAAAGGATGATTGTGTGAACAGAAAAAACAGGCAGATGCCATTGTTCAATGCCTGGGTATTTGGTTAAATCAACTTTATTAAAGTAACAAGGCCTGGGATATGTCCAGTGGCTGAGGCATGGGAGCTTTGCAATCAAATAATTATGCATGATTGCCAGTAGTTAAAGAAATATTTATAGCAAAGAATTAAAAAAGAACTCCAGGGTTCTTTGATGCCACTTTGAATCTTGCAGTTGCAGATCATGATGCGAGTTTCATGCCAGAGGACATGTGCAGAGCCCTGTTGCAATCCGTGGAGCTGCGTGTGGATGGAAACACTTGTATTATTCTGAGTATCAGAACTTTGATTGTGTCCTATAATCGATACAGCGCCAGATCTTGCTCAGCTGCAAAGGCCAGAGCCATAATGCTTAACCTTCCTTTCCCTGATGTCAATGGGAGCTTTGTCATTGACCCCCCTGTGAGCAGAAGGGTTTCGTTTAAATGGAATATTTCAGCCCCAAAGGGCAATGCACTTGTGGGCTGCACTGCAGCACGTCCCATCACAGAGCGAGGAGGCAATGGCCCTTGTGTCTGGTCCTATCAGGATGCTGCACTCAGTTCCATGCAGTGACAAGCTGGAGCGAGTTCAGAAAGAGCAGCAAAATGAGACAATAGCCAGAGTGATTTACCAAATGACAGCCTGCTCCTTCCCTGGGCTCTGGGTGTGGGAGGAGACATGACAGATCTGAGGGTCTTTGTCAAAGTCTCGTACACCCAGTCTGCAAAGCTGGAGTGTCGTTACCTGCTGACAGAATTTGCTGTTTGATGGATCAGACATGGAGACGCTGGCTTTGCACATAGCCACATGTGGTCAGATCGAGTTAGCCCCTGCCACTTTGCCGCTGGGGTGTATATTTGAATCTGAACCTTCAGATTGGAAGCCTGCATATTCCTGAAGTTGAAGAATCTAGATTAGCTCAGCACACATCCCTGATAGACCTGGCAGGATGTCACTGAAAGCTTTATTAGCAGCTGCTGTTTTGCTTGAGTGAACAAACAGGAGAGGCATATCCAGGCCCTAACCTCTCTGATAGACGCCTGCTCTTTCTAGACTCCTGTAGGCAATTTACTCACCACGGAATAGTCCCTCTCAGGGTGTGTTTTTGAGTCAATTTTTCCCAATAAGTTACAATAGCAAAAATACAGCTGTTGACTGATTGATATCTGTGCTATGTGCTTACATCAGCGGCACAGGACTGGCTTCTTCCATCTACCAATTTACAAGGCTTCTCAGTTAACAATTCAAAAATCAGGAGAGGTAGTGTGGGAATCCTTTCTTGCCCTCAATATTCAGCTGGTGGACGATGAGCTGGAGAAGTTACAGGCTTGGTTCTGTGTGAATGCACCAAAGTTGAGGTGAGTTCTCATATACCCTGTCCCGCGGGTTCTGTGATATTGCAGTGTGCTGCGTCCCACCCCCAAAGAGAATGCATTTCAGTGACAGCTGTAGAGAGGCTGTAAACACTTGACCTTCAGCCATTCATCTGGGGTGACTCGTGTTGCACAGTTTCGGGCACTCATGGAAGCAGTGTGCTTCGTATTGACTTCTAGTCCTTGTTCTCCTTATTGGCCCATTTGACCAGCCCTGGACACAGTGAGAAACAATACACTCTGTTTTCTAAAGGAAAATGCCTGCAAACGGTGTTCTTTGCTTTGATCAGAATACGGCTGTTGCAGCACAATTTGTCGTCTCATTAAGAACACAGGAAATGATCTCATCGACCCTGGTGCAAATCTGGATTCATGCCACTGCATTCAGAGGATTCACACTGGCTGAACCAGGCTAGGGGTTCTCACCTTTCTTTTCATTCTTGTTAAATACTGTAACTGCAGGGCTGATCTTTTGTCTCCATCTTGCCTTTAAACAACCAAATTAATGACACCATTGGCATGTAGTCCTTGCTGGTGTCATGTCTTAGCACTTGCTACCATGCCATTATTATGTAATATCTGCATGCTTAGATGACATCGCTAATCAGTGAGATGTTTCCTAAATGATAGCTCTTGTTCTCTTGTGCTATATTTTCTTGCCTTTTCAATATGGCAACATAAAAAGGAAAAGATAAAATCTAAGTGCACACAACCAGTGTCCTCCCTGACCCTACAATGAATAAACCAGTCGCAGCAGGTATGTCCAATGGGATTTGGCATGTGCCAGCCACCCCGTGTAGAACTCAAAATTCCAGGCAGGCCTGACAGCTTAAAGGTATCACAAAATGGTGGGTGCCAGCTGAACTGCCACCCAAATGCTGTGCTGCTTTTCCAGATATGGGGAGACATTAGTATAGATGGTGCAAAATGCTACAGAGGTGAGTTTGTAAAGATTTCGGGGCATAAGTGCTATTAAGGAGCTTTTAAAAGGGCAAGTCTTCACCCTGGGCTGGGTTGATGGGCAGCGATCAATCCTGTCGGGTTGATTTATCATGTCTAGTATAGAGGTGACAAATCGACCACCAGCCGCTTTCCCGTTCACTCTGGTGTTCCACCAAAATGAGAAGAGTAGGCAGAGCTGATGGGAGAGCATGTGCTGTTGACTTAGACACTGTGGTGAGGAACCCTAACTATGTCAACTTCAGCTACGTTATTCACATAGTCGAAGTTGTTTAATTTAGGTCCACTTCTTGCAGTAACGTAGACACGGCCAACATTTTTCTCCCTTCCAATCTTATGCTGCTTCTTTGCACCAATGGGAATTTCACCTTAGACTTCAAAGAACGTGGACTGAACACGTAGTAATATTCAACCTAACTGGGACCCCAAATGCAAACGTTAGGAGAGCTTCTATTTTAATAAGCTGTGAAAAGAAATACACATAGTGCTTTCCTTTTTCTGTGTGCCATGGGTAATTTAAATGCCAGCCAGTTATCAACTTTATGATCTTATTAGGTTCATTAGGGTTCTTTCCTTCCTAACCCCAACTAAAAGAAAGAAACATTACATCAGAAATCTTGAGAGCCACCCAAGAAGAGATAAGTGAAGTACCTGCTGGGTTAATGGCTGGAGCTGGGAATACCCATTTGGGCCGAAGAAGGGCAGTGTGCAGCGGAAAGGTGATTGAAATAGTGGCTTTGTGAGATTTTAAGAACTATTCATCCGCCTCTGGGGTGTTGAGAGGCTCTTGCCAGTTAGGAAGGGATGTGATTATCCTCAGGATCAGTTTCAGGTGAACTCAGGGGGCCTTGTCCCCTCCCCACTTCCCTTCTGACTTTTCTACATGTCGCTAGTGTTGTCACATGTCTGAAGAAATATATGAAGGGACTAGTGAAGCTGGGGGAGCAAATTGTGCCTCCTGGAGCACTGGGGATGCTCCTGCTTCTGCTCCAATGAGCTCCAAGAGGCTTTCTGACTCTCTAAGCCCCACAGGGCAGCTTGGCTGTATGCCAACCCTGCCCCCCACCCACAGCTGAGCCTGAGCAGCACAACTGCAGGGGGGTGGGGTGGACCTCAAAGAAATGGACAGGACAGCCCTTAAAAGTAAGCCAGCAGTCATGAATGACAGAGGTCCCAAATTCAGCCCCCTCACTGGATGTCACCGGCCCCTCCCTGCACGCCAGTAAATTACATCCTGCTTGATGTAATCCTGCTCAGGATTCACAGCCCTCAAGGTGTTTGCTATTATAGGGCTTTCCTTCAGGAGGGGATTCCTGCCAATAGCACCAAAGGTGTTACTGATGGCTGACACCTCCTGGGGGAGGGATACTGGAGGTACCTCCTGGAGTGGGCATGCAGGGAAGAACAAGGGAAAGTTTCTTTTTTGTAAAAATACCAATTGCGTAAGTGCAACCACCACCAAACCCTCAGGTTTTGACCCAACTGGTCTAAGGAAAGGTATAAGCCAGTGCTGGAATCCAGCAGTCAGTAGTGAGCCTCCAGGGTGCGTGGTGCCTGGGGAACACCTGGCGGTCAGGGCTGAGGCACATCCATAGAAGCAAAGGCCACGTATAGTGATGCTGCCCTTCCATTGCCTATGCTTCATGCTCTTGTCTCCAGGGCAGCCCACTGGGTGCCTTTCCGGAACTCTACCTTCAGTTTAAATGAAAGCGAGTGAGGGGAGAGATGCTGTAGGAAGTTTTACAACCGCTCAGACTGTGAGGCAAAAACCACGGCAGACCATGGGAGAAATGCTCATCCTAAGCAGAAGTGACACCAGCTCTTCTTAGGCAGAGTCGCCTTTGACTTGGCTTTCTCTACAAGTCACTCCAACTCCATCCCAGCTTGCTGGCGAGAGGTTAGCATGGCTAGTCACTTCTGCTCTCACAGCCAGTCTTTCAATTGCCAGGGAAGACTGTTCTTTTTTTTTCTCTGTGCAAATGAAATGGAGCCAGCACCAGGGCAGCTCTGTGTCCTATTTATAGAGCACCAAGTGTTCTACAAACACCAACAAAAACATGGCTGTGTGCGCTCACGAACCTGTTCAACCACCCGCGGACATCTGGAGGGCAGGATGAAGGTCTGAGGATATTGGCCGTCCTGTGACAGCTTTTGGGGTCCTGCTCAGACTGGGATCTTCTGACTTTGGTAGCTCCTATCATCATGGGAGAGCTTCCTTTCCTCAGAGGGCCACATTTTCACACCCAGGCACTCACATTGCAGCTGTAACTTTGTGTGTGCGCCTGTTAGCATAGCACGCCTGCCAGGGCAATTGGTGCATCCCAAAGTCCTTGTTAATGAATGAACAGATCCTACAGGGCCAGTTTAGGGGACTATTATGATTTTTTGCCCATTTATATCTTTATCCCTACATGCCCCAGAACGGCACTAGGTGGTGACATTTGATGGTGGTGATGGAGTGTGTGGGGGGCTTGGAGTGGGCTAGCCGGGAAGTGATTAATAATTTCAGAGGGAGGAGAGAGGGTTGGACTTCTAGGTCTGTTTATATGAAGTCTGTTTCCTTTTAAAAAGTCGAATTCCCAGTCTGAGACAGGGGTGGGGTTGATTTTATTTTGTCTTTTTTTCCGTCCTAAATAACCCGGGTGTTCGTACAATGGGTAGTAGGTTCAAAACTAATAAAAGGAAATTTTTCTTCACACAGCGCACAGTCAACCTGTGGAACTCCTTGCCCGAGGAGGCTGTGAAGGCCAGGACTCTATTAGGGTTTAAAAAAGAGCTTGATAAATTTTTGCAGGTCAGGTCCATAAATGGCTATTAGCCAGGGATAAAGTATGGTGCCCTAGCCTTCATAACAAGGGCAGGAGATGGATGGCAGGAGATAAATCACTTGTCTTCTGTTCTCCTTCTCTGGGGCACCTGGCATTGGCCACCGTCGGCAGATGGGATGCTGGGCTTGATGGACCTTTGGTCTGACCCAGTATGGCCATTCTTATGTTCTTATGTTCTTATGTTCTTAATGGGCTTGGGGCCCCAGGGCTGGAATCAAGGCTACGCTTTGTCATGCTACCTGGCACTGGTGAGACCCCTGTTCCCCTGTGGCAGGACATTTTTTGTGCACTCCCCACCCGTGGGTTGGTGTTTGTCAATGTGAGATCTACACAGAGTTAAGTGTGGCAGAGCTTTTGCAGCCTAGGTCCTGGCCTAATAAGGATGGGACTGAGCTCACCAAACCCAACTCGTGAATAAGCCAGCTGGTGACTAGCGGAGGCAGAACTCAATCCTTGCTGTGGCTGGAATGCTACCCTCAGTGGGCTGCCTTCCAAACCATCCTGTCCCACGTACGTTAGGCTGTTCTACACTGCATGCGTGCTTCTGTGACAGGGTAGTGCCGACTCCACTGGAAATGCAATTCTGGTCCATGCACCTTAAAGAAGAGAATTTAAAAGCAAAATCTTTATTGTTTCTGGCCCTGAGAAAAAGAGATAAGAGCACGTCCTACCCCTGCATCAGGTTTTTATAGGCTCCATTGTTATCTGCAGCCCCGTAGTAATCTTTCATCTTTATACTTTAATTTGTAAGTGAGACAAAGCACTCTTTCATCTTTGAGCGCTAAATGGCGTGCTTAGCTACTTCCCTCTGGCGTCTCCTCGCTGACTCACTCATTAGAAGCTGTTTAAAAATGTGCTAATGACAAAAAATGTGTTTTGATCTGTACTTTTATGAGTAAATAAAGAAACTTCCCTTTGGGATAGTTTGAAAGCCTCACATTGCTCTTCTTCTCTGCCACAGATAGAGAAGCCCCTGCTGCAAACGGTGGCTATTCTGGTTAGCGTGTTCCACCTGTGATGCAAGGCTGCAATCATGTCAGCTTGGTGAGGGCCAGAGGTTAGGAAGGACCATGAGCCTGTCAGCACAGAGAATATTTATTTGGTATGAACTTAGTGGACGCTTTAAATGTGGGTCAGGTTCTTCCTGGTAATTTCAGCTGAGCTCTTACCTTTCAAAGTGACACCAGGAGAATCTGTGAGTTCTAGGCAATGTGGAAGGGACGGGCTGTGACAGAGCAGGGGCTTCTGCTCCTCTCATATCTCCTAACCCATGACTTCTCCCAGGCCAGTGCTGCCCCATGGAATACGTTTGTGAGCATGCGCTATTCCCAATCTGCTTTCGAACTCTGCTCTGCAGATGGCACGTGCACCCCTGTCCTGGCAGTTGGTTTTAATGACAATAACACAAACACACAACCCAGGCCTACAGCCCAGGCTGGGCCACTGCTGCTAAGGTTCCTCAATCAGAAATGCTCAGCCTACACCCTAGATCCCCCCTTTTTCAACAAGACCCTCTGACTTCCCTTAGCGGGCTGGGAGGATAACAAGCCGCCTGGCTCAATGAGTCAGTTGAGGCCACATACCTTGTTACCAGCAAGAATGACATCTGCTAACAGGGTGTTGCCAAAAGCAACCTGTGCCAGCAGTGAAATCCCATTCCCCTCAGCTCCATGCTCGTTCACATCCCTGCTACTGACTCAGCTCCATCACAAAGGCCATAAGGAACATTTGAAATCCTCATGCACTTGCTGTGGCTGCACTAATGTGGCACTTTGGAATATGCTAATGAGGCGCTGCCAGGAATAGCATAATGGCAGACGTCGAAAGCCCCTTCTTCCCAAAACCAGATGGGAAGAGGGGCTTTCAAAATCGGGGCCATTTTGAAAGGTCCCTGGCTACTCGGAACCCCGCGAGCACAATCCCATTCTGCTCTGTGTAGAATATGCGTCTTTCTTGAACAGGTCCCTTGAATTGTTTTATAGCTCTTCTCCCCCACCGGCCCCCGAAGCAGCATGGCAGAGGGGCTGTGACAAGGAGGATGGAAAGCAAGTCTCTGCAAACCAGCAGCTTTGCAGGAAATAAGCCATGCAAGTCAGCATGAAAGGAAAGCTAAGGCAACATTTCTTCTAGGGCAGTGGTTCCCAACCTGGGGTGTGCAGATCCCTGGGGGCCCTTGAGGGTACTGAATGGGGTCTGTAAAAATAGAAAAGATAAATAACACTGATCATAGGAAATAAGTTTTAAATAAATTGCAAAGTTACAATTAATTATTACTCTTAAATTAAGTATCCTCCAATGATGTTATGAATTGCTGTGCAAAAATCTAGGCGGTGGTTTCCTCTCTCATTTAATGAAGTGTACATAGTAGCTAGAACTGGTTTTGATAGGGGTCTGCAAACAGTCTGGGAGTGACTGGGGGTCTGCACTGGTGAAAAGTTTGGGAACCCCTGTCCTAGGGAGAGCTTCCCCAGACCACACAGGGAGGGATTGTCAGGAAAGAGAAGGAAAAAAATAATACATTGGCTGGATTGTCATTTTGGGTCAGCATTCAGCAAGCAGCTGGCATTGGATGGCCAGGTGCCGCTATGATATTTCTGTGTGATGTGGCATTTAGGCAACGAAATACTTTCTCTTCCCCTCCCCCCTCTGCTGTGTTCCTCCCCTCCTCCCCTCCTGATGAAAAGAAGTTCTTCTCTGATTGAACTAATTATGCTGATTGAATTTCCTCTCTCTGGCGCTCTCTCTGGGAGAGCGAAAGGTTTCCTTAATTTGATGGGGGTAATTGTTATGCACACACTGTCAGATGTTAATGCGATTCCTTGATTGACAGGTAATCAGCACATCAGTTGTACAAAAGGAGTGAATAACTCTGTAATTTTATTTCCCCTGCTTCCAACATGTGGGATGGCAGGAAAATCTCAATTAGCAGTCAGGAGAGGCAGCGCTGTGCTCTTGGAATGAGCTGTTAACACTTCGATGGAGGCGGAAGCAGCAGCAAGCCCAAGGCCTCACTCTGGCCCTGACTCAGGTGCTTCTGGGGCTTCTCGTGGAATACAGCACTCAGGTCGGCTTCTCTTACTAGTCCTGATCCCTGGGAGAGCCTGCGGAGATGCCCCGTATTCACCAGGACCAGGGGAGTGTTCAAACCGCACAGGGCAGGCACACGCTTAGCTCTCATCACTGCAAGTAAGAGCTTCACAAACCAAAGATGTCTAACATCTCTGCAGCTCCCTCCCACCCACCTGCCTTTGACATGGGATATGGCCCATCACAGGGAGAGAGGCAGAGAGGCCACCCTCGGTCGCCTCTGCTCACGTCCGCTAAGCACTCCCCTGCCTTGGGAGGGCTGCACAAAGAGGTGCTTTTAGAAAGGAAGCACCTGAAAGCCAGGTGGGCTCCATTAAGGAGAAGGGTAGAGACCATTAAAGGAGAGCGTTTCACAGGCTCAAACTGCCTTCAAGGAAGGGATTGCACACGGCTAACAGCTGGCTCCAATTTATACAGCAGTGAAAGGAACCGGGGAGGAGAGCGAAACCCTCTACAGCTGGAATAAGCAAAGGTCATTGGTGACACCAGCGTGGGCCTGAGCCCTCTTCGGCGCTTTTGCTCAGCAGTAATTAAGCACAAGGGAGCAGGCTTGAGGACTCGTTTCTTGTCACAGTTTAAATTAGGGACGGGGGAGGTGGTTCAGAGACAAAGCAACAGGCCCTGGTCCCTGCCCAAACTTCCCTAAGGTGTGAAAAAAAACATCCCCAAAAACAGGTTAGTTTCTCCTGAACTGCGACGAACTCCAGCCAGGAAAAGCTCAAAAGGTACCAGACAGCCCTGGTGTTTCTGCCTCTCTCAGAAGCATTAACCGGAAGGACCACTTCATGTGAGATTCTGAGGGGACTTGAGGAGTCCTGAGGGTTAGGGTAAGATTCCTGCCAGCAGATGGATGTGTGGGACCATCTCCCGGCTGTTTGCCAGCTGTTCTGAGGGCCCAGGCTTTCTCAGTTTAACAAAATGGACGTGATTTCATGCATTGACTTTCCTGTTTGGGGTCCCAAAGGGCTGCGCTGCTGGAGCTGGGTGACTGGTGATGCCAAGAGTTCACAGGCGTCAGCTAAAGCTGACTTGAAGTTCAGTTTAGCAACATTTGCCCGCAGGCTAGGTGGCTTTTTTGCCAACATTAGGGAAGTGCCCTCATGGTGGAGCCAGTATATGTGTGGATGAACAACTTAATGGCAGTAGAAAGCACATCTCCCCTCCCCTGGTGCAGGCAGACGCATGCGCGCACACACACACACACATGCTGACAGTGTGTTTGTGGGGTGTAGGTTTGGAATGGCAGAGTAAAAAAGAGAGTGACTTTTTATTATATGCCTGGGAAACAGACTCATTTTCCTCTCATGTCCCCAGATCTGTATGGATCCCAACAAGTTTTAAATCTGTGCTTCAGGTACATAACCAGAGTGCACGTTCCCATGCTGTAGTAGGACAGAAGGATTCACTGTAATGTAGGCGGCCTAGAAGTATGAACTCCAGCTTGAAAAGGTCAGAGGTGGGACAAAATTAGGCAGATTTCCTTTACTTGGAGCTAAGTCATATGTGAAATAAATTGCAAAGGGCAGCAGCAGGAGCAGCCAGCAAAAAGCAGATTAAAAAATAAGACATAGGTCCCTGAAGGCAAAGAAAATATTTGACATTAGATTGCAGCACTGACTCACGATCCCAGCTGGGAAAGGGGCTGGCTGTGCTGCTCTCACTTCCAAAGCTGTCTACTGAGACTTCCTATCTGCTGAGATTCCAGCTGGGCAGAGAACAGTGCACCGGATGCACTCATTGCAGGAATGGTGCCTAAATGATCACATCTCCCTGCAGCTGAGACCGTCTGAACATCCTCCATTTTCAGGACAATATTTTGCAAAAAATTAACCTGGCATATATATTAGTTTTATTACACCATATAATGAAAGATTAAGCACTAATTAGACTGGACTCAGGTAATATAACTACTTTGGAGTGGTAGAGAGATAACAGGATAATCTTTTTTTTTTCCCCATTAAGAAAGTAATTTCCAGTTTATCAAAGACTTCTTTGGGTTTTTTAATGACCTGAATCAGATATTTCCCACTCATATACTCTGGAGTGCTTCTGAATCGATCAGAGTGCCAGACACATTAACCAAACTGCCTGTAAACCTCGTTTATTTTATTCTCATCCGAAGTCAGCAGTCCTGATGCAGGCTGAGGGTGATATCAGCACAGCCAGCATCTCTGGATTTCATCTGAACGTCACGCAACAGGCGCTCCACTGACCTGCCCCTCGCAATTATAGCCTGGGTAAAATCAGAACCGCTGCTCTTTAAACAGCGGACGCTGTGCAGTTCAATCAAAACAAAAAGCAGTCAAGTAGCACTTTAAAGACTAGCAAAATAGTTTATTAGGAGAGCTTTCGTGGGACAGACCCACTTCTTCAGACCATAGCCAGACCAGAACAGACTCAATATTTAAGGCACAGAGAACCAAAAACAGTAAGCAAGGAGGACAAATCAGAAAAAGATAATCAAGGTGAGCAAATCAGAGAGAGTGGAGGGGTGCGGGGGAAGATCAAGAATTAGACTGAGTTAAGTATGCAGTTCCTTCCTTGGTCACTATAGGGGCTTGTCTGCATACTTAACTCAATCTAATTCTTGATCTTCCCCCCCCACCCCTCCACTCTCTGATTTGCTCACCTTGATTATCTTTTTCTGATTTGTCCTCCTTGCTTACTGTTTTTGGTTCTCTGTGTCTTAAATATTGAGTCTGTTCTGGTCTGGCTGTGGTCTGAAGAAGTGGGTCTGTCCCACGAAAGCTCACCTAATAAACTATTTTGCTAGTCTTTAAAGTGCTACTTGACTGCTTTTTGTTTTGATAGTATCTAGACTAGCACGGCTTACTCTCTGTTACTGTGCAGTTCAATGTTTATTCTCTCTTATTTCGAATGGAAGTGTCTTCAGTTGACAAGTCAAATGATTCTTTTTAAATCTAACTGCCAGTGTCACATGGCACCTCCCCCAAACACCAGCTTGAAATAATCTAACTTTTTTCGTTAAAGGGACATCAGCTTTAAAAAAAACAAAAAACAAACAAACAAAAAATCACCCTTGAGTTTGAATGTTGCTGCGCTGCTCTTGTTAAAAGTAACTCCTAAAACGCCTAAAACTACATTTTATGGCACTTTTTGCATGGTGCATTTTACTGCTTCCCTTGGAGAGTATCTGTTCTAGAGTCTCCTCTTTCTGCTGTTGTTCATCCAGCAACAACAAAATGTTAACAGGAAATTGGGAAGGTAAGCTCACGAAAACTGCTTTGGCAGCTGAAGGACAAGCATAATGACCATTGATTGGACTTGCTAGGATATACCTACACTGCATGTCAAACGGACTGTCCTTTCAACTTTCAGTGTCAAGGGTACTGCCACTCACTCCATGCTGGCATATTAGCTCACTTTCATACAATTATAACATGACAGCTTGTTCCTATTACACTTTAGAACAAACTCACTGAGCAGCTGTTTGGAGTTCTGGCTTTGTGTTCACAATTTCTCCTTTTGTAGAGCTGAACGCTTTTCTGGATGTACTCTGCAAACTGCACGGTGTCTCCAGCCTCCCCAACACCCAGCAGCAAGATGCGCTCACTCATCTTAAATCTCTCACTGTGGTCTAGAAAATGCGACGAGACTAAAACTCTGCAGCCATCAGCAAGAATATGCAAGTTTGCCAGTACCGTCAGTTTTGCAATTTATTTCATAAGTGCCCCGTTAAAGGATTTTATGCAATCCATTATATACCAAAGTACTGATCAAAGCATCCCAACTAAATTACAATATTTAGGTTCTCTTAGTTTCCCAACTTAGTCTGTCACAGAGTGTTCCTGTGTGTTGCTTGATGGCTGTTCAGAGAGGTGACCGTGCATTTCAGTCATGTAGTGTCTGTGAATTGGTGCAAGGTCCCAGCTGGGCAACTGGATCCACATGGACAGATGCTTCCATCTGCATGGAGCACACGAGACACTGGAGCTCAACACATTGATCATTCTCGGCCATCTCGTTACAATTTGAAGGAAAAACTACAAAATACCAATATTTTATAAAAGATGACCATTATTTTACTGTTTTTCAAGCCAGAATTTATAAATTCCCAGATGTCACTGCATTTGCATGAGGAGCTTAAATAAATTTCTAGAAGGTTTAAATACTGCGAGCTCCAGAGTCTGTCCTTGGATCTGCAGTCAACTTTTTTAAAAAGCTTGTTTTATAAACTAAGTTCTGAAGTGCTTTGATACCCCTAAGGATGGAAGATGCTACAGAAAGGCAAATGCTCATATACCAAAATGTTAGTTCAAACTGCACACAAAGAGAAGAATAGCTTTTCTCATTCTGGTCTTTTACTTAGCAACAGACAAGGCAAGAATTTTGCTGGATAAACTATTAGGTTTTGCATTATATAAATGCACGGTACGATAAACCTTATTCTGCGTTGAGTGAAATGTGAGCACACTAAGCAAAGAGACATTATTAAAAGTGTAGGTGCTAAGCATGTGTCAAAGCAACTATCCAAAGCTTCCTAGCTCCACTAATAGCTGCATCAGAGGGAGGCAGTTTGGGGAGACAACACAAAAGCCCTTCCTTTAAAATACAGGGGTAGTCAGTATCCCAGATGAACTCTGGGCAACACAGATTATAAATTGCAACTCTAAGCAAGTGCAAAGCCAGGAAATCATTAAACTGCAAACCAGATTTTTTCCACCTTTGAAATCAAAAGTTTAAAGCAGTAATTTTAAGAAGATAAAGAACAAATCTCAACTATGATGACAACAAAACTATAGGAACACAGTCCTCTAGGATATCTAATACTGTAATCTTATCTGACCACCATTCTGTTTAGATTACATAAAATAGATAAATATTCAAGCTGCTGTGAGTGCCTAAGGAAAACTGTTTCTCCATACTCTGGCTAGGTCTACAGAACAACTTACATCTCCATATCTGAATCTCATCTTCACTCTCAATTTACTAAATACAGCTGTATAATCTTCCCTGGAAGACATGTTTGAAAACGCCTGAAATGACACAATCCTTTAATAGGATTTTGAGAGTATTATGCAATTGTTAAATACATTAAAAGTTGCTTTCAAGTGTTCAGGGATTTGCTATTCAGATTGATCATTCTGGGCAATCTAGTCACAATCTGAAGAAAAAACTACCTAATACCAAAAATTTATAAAAGTATTGCCTATATTTCACTGTTCTTCAAACTAGGATTAATGAAACCCCAGATGTCACTGCATTTGCCTGAAGAGATTAAATAAATCCCAGCAATGTTTAAATATTATTAGTTTATAAAACAAGCTTTTTTAAAAAGTTGACTGTATTTGGTAATTTAAAGTAAACATTGAACTCTATTATAGAGATTTCACCCTAATTTTTGCTCTTCCTTGAAACAAAGGGTGTATCCTTGTTTAGTGCCTCTGTCTCACTCAGAAGAGAGTCCCAGCCTTGGGGTACATGGCTACCCCTCCTCCTTAGGAGATGACTCCTCAGCTCTTCTACCCCAGGGCAACACAAGGGTTCTCCAGAACCACTGTGGGATGGTTGGGAGCAGGGATGGAACACTGCCTCCTGCAAGAAATAACACTCCTCCTGCCAGTGCCCCTGCTAAGGAAGAGCCATCCCCTCCACCAGGGGTGTGCCAGCAGTCCTCTGTAGCTGAATAGATACCTCAGCCTTAGATGTCTCCAGGTGGACACACTGACTGGGATGAGAGACAACTGTCCACTGAGTAGACACACAGCTCAGCCCCAGGTTGTGTCAGCGTCCCCAAAGAAGTCGCTCACGTTCACTCTGGTTGCTTTCTTTTATCTTGGCTCTTGGAATGGATGTCATTACAAATGACTTCTCTGCACTGGTGTATTGCTGTCACCAAATCACCAGGGAGTGTGGCCTGCCAAACCGAGTCACGTGAAAGAGCCGTCAGCGCCACAGAGGAGGTCTGTTTTCACACAGCTGTGCTGACAGATTCCAGAGTTAAAGTTCTGATGCTTCTTCAGAACTTCTCTGCAAGCCTCATCTGCAGGCTGGACTAGTGAAAGCTCACGAGGACAGGCTGTGGGGACTTTCCAGTAGCGCTCGTTCCTAGCGGATGGAAATACTACACCGCCAGCCTTCCTTGTAGAGTTTCAGTGTTTATTATTATTCATACTGGAGCAGTGCTTGGAAGCCCCAGTCCATGTCAGGCCCAGTATGCTGCATGCTGAGGAAGCACACAAGGAGAGACGCTCCCTGCCCCAAAGATCTTACAGTCCACAGAATTATCCCCATTTGCACAATGGGCACAGAAGTCAGGAGCGCTGCCGGGGTGCAGTTGTGTTGGGCTGACCTTTAAGTTGAGGTTGGGGCCTGTGTTGCATGTGGGTGCCTGGGCCTTGTTCTTGCCCACTGCACACAGGAGAATTCCCGTGATCAGGGCCAAGTCCAGGTCTGCTTCAAGCGAAGGGCTTCTTCCCTGAAGTCAGGCCCGGATTTGCCCTTGAGACCCAGCCCTGTGGCCATTCTGGGCCTCAGTGAAGGTGCCAGCTGCTGTTCATTAGCACCAGTTGGGCAATATGTGAAATGGCTGAAGCTGGGTGTGGTCCGGTGTTCCTAGCATTTTTTTCCACCCATGTGCAGAATAAATTTTTTTCTGTGCACTGAGGCATGTATAGATGTGCCACCACCGCTATTGACACACGGTGCTAATCTGCTGGGCGGCACCTGAATCTCTCCTGACTGGCCACTCCAGCACTCAGCTTATAGGGAATAGTGGTGCGGGCCACAAGGTGTCTGGAGCAACACCGCTATTTGGATAGTGGAATGAATGTGGTGTCACTAATATGGGTAACAAACATGCAGAACCAAATTCTGCTCTCAGTCACAGCCATGAAACCTGCTCTGGAAGGTAGCTCAGAGACCCTGTAGCTCATATGCAGACATACGTCCAACTAGGTTTGAACTAACCACGTGCAGCTGCGGAGTTGACTAATCTAGTCCAGACCTCTGGGTTTCACAGGCATCCTCATTCATAGTTTCCAAGGTCAGACAAATTTCTAGTCTTGATTTAAAAAAAATGTTGGTGCTGGGGAATCCACCACAGCTCTGGGCAAACTGGTCCAGTGGTTAATTAGCCTGACTTAAAAATACATGCCTTATTTGCAGTCTGGATTAACCTAGCTTCACATTCCAGCCATGTTACATCTTTCTTTGCTAGCCTGAAAAGCTCATTGTCAACTATTTGTCTTCCAAGTAAAGTACTTAGAGACAAATGAAGTTGCCCTTCACCTTCTCTTTGCCCAGCTCAATAGATGCAGCCCCTGGAGTCTGCTGCAGTAAGGTGGGTTTTCTGATTCCTTAGTCATGCCTGTGGTTCTTCTTGGAAAACCCTCTCTGGTTCATCCACAACTTCTGTAGGGATGCGTCTACACTTGGAAATAACTTTGAAGTTATGCACTACTTTAAAGTAGCCAGCTGAGAGTTTACGCACATTTTCCCTTACTTCAAAGTGAAGTAGGGAGCCCAACTTAGACATTCTTACTCCATTCCAGGGAATGAGGTAGTGCCCTACTTTGATGTTTAACTTTGAAGTAGAGTGTGTGTAGATGCTCAGCTTCGAAGTTGCTTACTTCAAAGTTATTTTTGTAGTGTAGACACAGCCTAGGAGAAGTGAATTTACTACAGCTGTTAGCTAAGGGGTGTAGGTGGCAGGTTTTTAATGTATTTAGGCACCCGAGTCCCACTGAAATCAGTGGGAATAATGCACCCAAAAATAGCTTTAAAAACCTGACCCCTAGTTGTTTGGCTTGGTGCTCTGGGGGATGGCAGTCAGGAGTGTGAGTTCCAGACAGAGATTCCAGCTTGTCAATCAAATCCCAGCGCCCCAGGATGTTTCCTCCCTCCCCTCTCTCTGAAGGTGGACAACTAAATTTTTGTGTTTTGGTAGTTTTTAGCCAGCTAATGATGAACATTTTCAGATCTGAAATGTGGATGAACATTTTCAGATCTGAAAATTTGGTGAATTGTAAGTTTTTGTTTTGTTTTTGCCCAAATTCTCCCTGCAAGTCAACCCATTTAGCGAACAGTCCTAATAACTAAAGTAAAATGTCCAGTGGAAGACTTGGCCCTGATTTTGCTGTGTTCCCAACTCTTGTAATTTTATTCCAAGTCTCAGCATACTTGGCGATTTTTGAAATCCAGAGCTCCTGAGGCCGTATGTATATAGCAGACTCTCAGCTTTAACTTTCTTTCAAAGAAGATTTTGAACACTCCGGGTTGTGGAGGACAGCTTGAAAACAGGCCCTAAAAGCTCAAAACCCAAAAGCTAAATCAAAGAAGCCAAAATTAAGAGTTTTAAAAGTCTCACAATTGTTAGACTTATCTCATAAATCAGGTTGGGGGATGACCCATGATTCTTGAGCACATTTCGGTCTCTGGATACATCACCTGGGAGATGTGCTCCTGAACTGCAGGAGACACAAAAGAGACTTGAGGGCTGGGAAATGTTGACCTTCTGTGTCACGCTCGAGCCTTCACAGGCTGTACTCCCTGCCTGGGGAATGCCGGGAATGAGTAGAACTGAAAATTGTTACACCTCTTCTCTTCTGCCAGCTGCTAATGCAAGTGGGAGCATTTCCAGGACCATTCACTGTATCTCCTCAGAGGCACAGAATAGAACAACCAAGGGTGTGGTTTTAAAAGGGGGTGATTTCAGGCTCCCTCTGTGACCTCGGAATGCTCTCCCCACAAGCAGACAAACTCTGAGGAGGGATACGGCTGCAGGTGAGAGCTGATCCTCTCAGGGCCTGTGGTGTCCAGATGTGCTGAGCCTCCAAAACTTTGATGGACTTTGGTGGAAGCTGGGGTTGCTCAGAACTTCTGAAAACCAGACCCTTCATCCTGATTCCTGGCAGCACGGGCAGGACTGAAAGGCTGGAACTCAGAAACCCTGGCCCAAGGTGCAGGAAGAGATGACACAAGCAAGGACAATAACATCTTGGCCCCAGTGGGGCTGTAAAGCAGCCATGTGCAGGAGCAGCTCAGCCAGGCTGGGGTGAGCATGGCTATAAAGTTCACTGACAGGGAAGGGAAGGAAGGGACCAGAGTATTAACTTTTATTTCAGATCTTTTACAGCCTGTCTTGGAAAGCCAGACATTCTAATCCTATTTCAAAACCTGGTTTTATTGCATCTGCCTGTTGTTTGGGCTGAAAATCGCAGTCTCCAGAAGAGATGCTGAAGACACCAACTGCACTGCAGCAGACCCCACTGCGGGTACAGCTATACTGCAGGGAAATGCTTGTGGCTGGCCTGTGCCAGCTGATTCCTACTTCCAGGGCTACCTAATTCAGTGCAGGATTTTGGCCAGAACCCAGGCTCTCGTAGGATTGCAGATATTCTCTGCCACCAACCTGACACTCCCACCTCTCTGCAGATTGCAGCTGACTCCTTGCCTATGGACATTGAAGAATGCTATTGCTCTGCAGCGACCTGACCCTCCAAGGGGAGCTTCCTTTCTGCCCCACCTCACTGGACTTGGAACAGCAGACAGTCATGAAGGAAGACGCTGCCCAGTCCCTCCTGAGCAATTTACCGCTGAGGGCCAGGGCTGCGGACAAAAGGGTTTCCAGCAGCATTTCTAACTGTAGACAGCTGCTGACATTGCCACATTGCTGGAGCATGTGCACATTTGGCTGCTTTTGTAGCACCATGAGTCCTCTCTGGGGGAGCAGCTGCATGAACAAGAGATGCACCACACAATGTGTAGGCATCCCAGTGTGCCCCTGCATCCCCAGAGCACTGGCGGCATTAATGCTCCACTGCCATAAATTGTATGCAGATGGACTCCATACCAGCAGTTGTTTTAATAACAGTGACGTGCTAGAGAAGATTGGGCATGGAGGTCAATAAATCACTCTCCTGCATTGATTAAGCAGGAGTACTCCTTTGAGTAAGCGACTGTTACAAGAATGATCATTGCTTTACTACATTATCATTCCCCACGACAGAAATATTGCAAACAAAATTAAATATAGCTGTCAAGTCATAACAGTGACTAGACACTAATTAAAACCAAAAAAACGAGGCTCCCCCGCCACTTTGCCAGGGCGTGTCATTGACAGGGGCTGCAGGAAGCAAACGCAATCCAGCCAATGATCAGAAAGCCAACTCAGCTTGGGAGTGAAGTAGAGAGGGTGGAACATAGTCCAGCCTGCCAGCCATCTGTTGGAAAAGGCTGATTGGCACAACAGAAATGTTCCTGGGGAACATCTCAATTTTATCTAAAGTGTTGATGAAAAATTAGCAAAGCACTTTATTTCCAGACAGTCATCCAGGACCCCTGGCCCAGGGGTGGAGGTGGTTCAGAGGCAGCTTCCCATTACAGAAGTTCATCAAGTTTGGTTTAATGCTGGATGCTCAGGTCATTGCAAGCTTTTGCAGTCAGGCCCGGCCTTGGGACAAGGTGGTTGCCTTGGACCCCGCACTCCAGTTGACTATAGCAGCCACTGCCCACTGGCCAGGCCCTACTGTCAATGTGCCATCGTGGGCTCTGCCCACCAGCAAGGCCCCTCTGTCGGGATGCCGCCATTGGCCCCACCCTCTGGCCAGGTTCCGCTGTCAGCATGTTGCCTGGGTGCCACCCACTATCTGGGCTCCACTGGTCTGTCTCTGCTCTCAGTTGTGCAGGAACCCACCACACCGTGAATGATCTCTGTGGCTAACCTGGCTAAATGCGGAAGAAAGTGCTTCATGTCCCCTTTGTATAATGTGAAAATTGGAAAAAAAAAATCCCCACCAAACCCTCTGTAATAATCCTAATATAACAAACCCCACACACCGTCATATAATGCACAAAGCGAAATGACAGGTGGTCAGTATAAAGTGTTTCAATAAAGTCATTTTTATATTTCCAAAACCAGTCTCGGGAGATTTCATTTGGGGCACAATTTTGATTTTCCTTTTCTGGAATGGGCCAAGGGGCCTTTCAAAGTATTAGAGTATCCCATCACCATGTAAGGCAGGGTCAGCACTAGTGTTCTGGACACTTACAGGTTTGCAGCTCAAGGACTCTGCCTTGTATTACTGCTGTATTGTGTTACGGTTCAGGAAAACAAAGGGCTGAAAGGAAGAAGAATTAGAGGGAAAGACACCAGGGCAAAGCACTGTTATTATCATTATTTATATTTATTTATTTTAACATTTAATGAATTTCTCTGAGTATAATTCCTGGTACTGCTTTGAAACAGGTGCATTTTTTCCTCCTTCATAGCTTCTTCCTAGGTAATTATTGCAGCATGAAGCAGCTGATAGAAGTCCCTCAAGAAGAAGGCAGCGCCCTTGGGAGATAGCACACATTTGTCTTTAAAGGAGAGAAAAGCCCATATTAAAAGCACTTGCCACAGTAACTCGAATGATGCTTTCCAGGCAGTTATCAGCAAGGAGATGGGCGACTATTACACAAATGGAAATATCTCTTGATGAATTTTCTCAGTACCCTGAAGGTGGTGTCAGGAGGCCTGCAGGTACTCGGAGGAAAATGCTGACTGGGCCTCATGCCAGCTCTTCCCTCATCTTACCTTTAAGTCAGAGTTCACCTGCTCATTTCTGCTCCTAACACCCCCCATGGGAGGACAGTCAGACCTGGATATTAGGAAAAACTTGCTAAGTGTCAGGGTGGTGAAGCACTGGAATAAATTGCCTGGGGAGGTTGTGGAATTTCCATCACTGGAGATTTTAGAGAACAGGTCAGACACACAGCTGTCCGGGATGGTCTGGATAATACTTGGTCCTGCCATGAGGGCAGGGGACTGGCCTCAAGGACCTCCAGATGTTCCTTCTGTTCCTACAGTTCTCTGATTCCTGCCTGACCATACTGTTTCCTCCACAGATGCTGCTCAAAAAGGCCACAGGAGCAAGAAAGCAAGCCAGTGATAGGAGCGAAGCCTCTGGCCACCTTTTCCCAGGAAACCGATTTCCCTCTCTGTCACTCCTGGGAGCTGTGCACTCCCCTGCTTGCAGCTGCACAGCCCATCGAGGTCAGTATTCCGTTAAAGAGCGAGAGCCCCAAACACCTCATGTGCAGCTAGCGGTCTAGCAGCTTTTGAGAAGTGCCCTGAGATGCTGGTTTCCCATCATCCCTTTCTCTTGTCCATTCCAAACAAACTGCCCATTCATCAGAAGGGCTCCCTCCCCTCAGGGGCTTGTATTCATGGACATTGGAAGTACGCAGAACTACTCCTGTCTCTCTGATGTATGGAGTGGACTGGGCTGGGCCTTTGCAGAGCACATGTTCTCAGTACTGTTCTGTAGCCCAAGCGACTGTTGACACTACGCAACTTCCAGCGACAAGGGTGTGTGAATGCTGCTTGCCAGCCCTTTTGCAGACAACATACTCCCTCCCCCAGCGCAAAGTTTTCACTTTGTTGGCAGCAGAATGCTCCTGCCGGCAAAGAGGCATTCACTCTTCCAAATGCTGCTGCAAAAGTTTGTCGTTCATCGCAGGAGGGTTCAGCACTCGTGAATGACAGAAGTTTTGTCAATCAAGTGCAAGCGAAGACACAGCCTTAGATACTGGATTCTGACTACATAATGAACACAAGCTGAAAGAAATTTGAAGCAGCTGGGGGCTCGAGGGTATGAAATATTCCAGACAGGGCTTCTGCAGCCACTGACTAACAAAAAGCCACAACCGTTTCCTCTGATCTTTGCCAGGGCATCATTTAACATGTATGTGCATTATGAGCTGGAGTCTCAGGATAATGCGCTCTCAGAAATGGGTTTTCTTATCATCTGCGCCCAATTAATTTTTTAGCACCAGCCAGCTGACGGGGTGTTAAAAGTCGGGAGATCATTTTGAAGAGTTGTAAGCACTTTGGGATGTTTCTGTTATTTATTATTTATTACTCCAGCTTTCGGAGGGTTGTAGCTAATACATGCAATAGTTTGGGAGCTTTTATCTAGTTTGGAGGCTGCTGCTTAGTACCCAAATAGTATATTTGCCAGATCCTTTTCTTTCTGTGGTAAAAGCAGAGGCACACCTTCAGGGACAGTCAGTCCAGTTTATGCTCAGCTCACTGGCTTACTGCCTTCAGCTTTAGTAACTTGGCTCTCTCTGTCTTTTCTCTCTTTCTTGTTGCTTTGCTCTTTAGTTGCAAAATTGATGTGTGTGTGTCTCTCTCTCTTCTGCTGGTGTTTGATGTTCCTTCTTCACCCTATCTCCTGATAATACTGATGATTTTAAGAACTCAGTTACTACAGGGAACCGTTTTTCCACAATTTGCCCTCTCTGCAGCTTGTCCCATCCAGAATATTACTTGTGAACCAGAAGTGGTAAGATCTCACTTCAGGGTTAGACATCTGTTGGGCTATCTTGAGATGTTTACAGATGCATCTGGTCATATTCAGTATCTACTTGTCTATTTCACTAGCATATTCTTACTTGTAGATATGGCAGCACCAGAGAGTCCCCTGACATCTGTTGGTTTCGCTTCTGCCTTTCCAAACACCACCAGTTATAATTCTCCATGTGGTGTAAAACAGAAAACAAAACCCTCCTCCCACAATTTTGCAAACAATTTTGAAACTGGTTTCATTTTGTCAGGTTCGAAGGTTAACAATTTTTCATTTCTTCAAAAATTTCCTCGAAGTTTTGGGCAAACATTTCAAATTTTCCTTTCTCCACTTTTCTTCACTTTTCCCCTGATTTCTGGTCAGGGCTACGAGTGAAGAGCAGGAAAGTAGGGTCTGTTGTGATAACCTGCTCTTGCTGTTAGGGATGTTGTACTTAGCCATGGTCTGGCTGCACTTGAATAAATGATTAGAAAATCTGCTTTACAGTGATAGATTCCACAAGTGCAATCTATTTAGCTTAACAAAGAGCAGGTGAAGGGGTGACTTCATTACAGTCTATAAATATCTACGTAGAGAACAAATATTTAATAATGAGCTCTTCAGTCTGGCAGACAAAGGTCTAGCAAGATTCATTGACTAGAAGTGGAAGCTAGCTAAATTCAGATTGGAACTAAGGCATAAATTTTGGAAAGTGAGAGAGTAATTAACAACTGGAACAAATGTACCAAGGGCTGCAGCGGAGTCTCCATCACTGACAAGTTTTAAATTAAGATAGGATTGGATATTTTTCTAAAGGATTTGTCCTAGGAATTATTCTAGGTAAGTTCTCTGTGTTACTAGTTACTGGCTTCAACATTAATAACAATACACAGGATGTAAAGTAGGTCTTATTGGCCTTGAAATCAGTGTTCTCTATAAGCTGAGCACTTGTGTGGCTGCTCAGGAGAGATTCAGGTGCTTCCCAGATGATTAGCAGCATGTCCCCAGCCAGTGGCTTGTGTTTCTATTGGTGTTGCACACAACAAAGTTTATTCTGCCCATGGATGGAAAAAAATTAGAGGGGACACTATCTGGAATCTATGAATCTCTGACAGCACAGATTTTCACACTTGGAAATTTGCAAAGTAAAAATCAATAATTTTGCAGCTGAATTTAGATTTCTGATGCAACTGGGGAAGAGCAGATAACAAAACTGTAATCTTGCACATAATGCATCCTTTAATTCAAGCAGTCCAGGGTACTGGATTCTTGCAATGTGCTTGAGGTTAGCCATGAACAGAGCTAGCCACAAATGGTATTATCAAAGAAGAGTCTAATTTTTACTTTGGATGTGCAGATACAAGTGTAAGTGTAAGTAAGATATTTGGAGTGACTGAAACAATCATAAGCACAGACTAGGGAGTTGGAAGCAGGGTCAGCAGCTTAGGGTTCTATACGTTTCCACATCTGTAGAGAAAAGGATCAATTTTTCAGAAATCACGGGGAGAGATTTCACGTGAGAGACCAGCTCTGCAGATATATTTAACCGCAGGAGATGCTGTTTTAAAACTCCACTTGCATGAGATACTTGCAGCTCTAAAAATCTAACTGGCATAATAAATAATTCAAAGAACAACTGAGCACACAGTGGTACCCCTCTGAAGGTCTTTTGGATAGAAAAAGGTACACTTCAGCAAAGCAGTTATAGTCCCTTCCAAGAGTAAGCCGGCAGTAAGCACAGTCACAGCAACAGGAGAGCTAATGCCCTCCGACTTGTCTCCATTTTATTTTTGGTTGGAATCGCTGAAAGCCTGTAATGCCTGGGGCTGGTCAGCTATACATTGGAGACAGGTCAGCTATTTGTTATCTAAAATCAAACCCAAATTCCTTGTCTGGGAGTTTCTCTCTCTCTGTCTATTGTTTTGCTTGTGTATTTAATAGATCTTTGCTTATGTTTCCATGTTGTCCTATTACCTGACTTTTCTGGGCAGATTTCTGGAGTATGTTCATCTTTACTAGGAAGATTGTTTTCTAACCCATCTGTACATCCCACCCCCGGCAGTCCTTTGTCAGCGCTTGTTATAAAAGTTTGGGGAAAGTTGGTGGGTAGCTTGATGCAATTTGCCAGCAGTTTTCTGGTAGGAAAGGGTTGGAAAAAGTTACTCAAAGTCTCTTTGATCAGCCCAGTCTCTTTGCGCCAAACACAGTTCACACGTTGAACCTCTCTCATACAGCACCCCCAGATCCTGACCATTGCTGAACCACAGGAGGTCAGTATTGTCTAGCAGCATTACTGACACTTCCACGGCTGACTGGGCTCTTAGAAGACATTTAGAGGTAAATTACAGCTAAATAACATCCCAGAGTACAGAGAGCCAGGACAGATGGCTATAAACAAACTTTATGGGACCACAGGAAACTGGGCAATACCCATGATAAGTGATCCTCTGGCTAACTAAAATCATGCCGGATTGCAGGTGTTGCCAGATGAGAGAGTTCCAGATCAGAGAGGTTCAACCTGTATTTGCACAATATATCAGCTTAGGTGAGACGGTGCAGAGCTGTACGCACATACAGCTGGGGACCATCATTACCCAAAAGTGCTCCAAATCTGAGCTGAAGGAAGGTAGCTGTTTTCAGGTTCAAAGTGTGAAACATGCTTCAATGAACTTAAAAATTTAGATGAGTTTTGTCCTTGCTGCAGCTTTCTGAGCTCCAAGCTTGCCGGGAGTGCCAGAAAAGGGCCATGAGTACTGCAAGTCTTTCAAGAGACTGAGCCACACACTCCTGAAAGTCTGAGGGCACCAGAGTGTTATAGAAGTAAATTCCCTTCCTCAGCTCACACTTGTGCAGGTGGGTTTCTGAAATAGGAAGTCCCAGGTAGCAGGGAAAAAGCACTGCTGAGGGGACATTCTGCCCTTCCCCAGCCATGGATCCAGGGCCTCTGTTTGGCCCCTTGAACGGTGCTCACTAAGGGAAAAATCCAGTTCCCACCAACTCCCAAAGGAGCTGGGTCAGGGACCCTAACAGCATCTGCATCCTGCTGGAAATAAACGTGAATTTCAGCACAGTCCTGGGATGGAAGGGAAACTTTGCAGCAGGCTGGCTAGGTGGGGCCACAGCCATTAACCACACAAACAGGTCACACTGCCCTTGTGGCAGATGATCCAACACAAACATTCAGGGGATGTTTCAGCTGGAATCAGAGACAAGACGTTGGAGCAAGTCAAGTAAAAGGGGAGTCATTCACCTGGGCTAATATACGAATAATCAGCCATTCATCACTTGTCAAAGCCCAAGTGCGCCCTCTCTCTCTCACAGTCACTCCTCTGTCTCCTCATCCTCCTCCCGCAAATGCCCTCTCTTGCTACCACTATCTCTTGTTCCCATCGTTCTTCAGCAGTAAAAATCCAGATATTGCCTTTCTGCTCAGTGAACCAAGTGATAGGATTGCAGTTAATGGTAATTTGAACATGTTTGGCCAACTAGAAATACATAACGAGATTGAAACATGAAAATGCCCTATGAATTTATACAACTGATGTATTTGAACTCATTCAACTGTTAACTTCATTGCAAAAAGGGATGGTAGAAATAATTTGCAACAACCTCATATTTGTTTATTGAACCTTTGCAAATAGGAATATTAGATCAACTGCACCTGTCCATCTGCTTCAGACCTAGATCTAATAACATCTGCCAGAGGTCTGGGTATTAGCAGGTGTCACTATTCAGGCTCAGCATTTCACTTACAGAAGGTCTAGAACCCTCTGACCTTGCTTGGTAACTTGGAAAGCTGTCACCAGATGTTTACAGATGCATCTAGGCATATTCAGTATCTACTTGTCTATTTCAATACCTTATTTTTACACATAGATTTGGCTGTGCCAGTGAGTCCTCTGCCATCCTTTGGGTTTGCGTCTGTCTTTTCAAATTGACCTTTCCAAACACCACCTGTTATAATTGTCTATGGGTGCCTCTACACTAGCTGGCTATTTCGAAGTAGCTGGCACAACGTCAAAATAGCACGTGTCACGTCTACATGCGCCGTGTTCTATTTCGACGTTGAAATCGACGTCAGGCGGTGAGATGTTGAAACCGCTATTCCCATCTGAAGATGGGAATAGCACCCTACTTTGACGTTCAACGTCGAAGTAGGGCATGTGTAGACGGTCTGCATCCCGCTACTTCGAAATACCGGGGTCCTCCATGGCGGCCATCAGCTGAGGGGTTGAGACATGCTCTGTCCAGCCCCTGCGGGGCTCTGTGGTCACTGCGTGCATCAGCCCTTAGCCCATGGCTTCTGGCTGCTGCTGCTGCAGCTGGGGATCCATGCTGCATGCACAGGGTCTGCAACGGCTTGTCGGCTCTGTGGATCTCGTGCTGTGCAGGGCAAGTGTGTGTGGGAGGGGCCTTTAAGGGAGCGGCTTGGGGCTTTGCTGGCCCTTATTTTGATGGGGAGCGCTTGTGTGTGTGGACGCTCCGCATTTCCTTCCGGGGCGGCTCCTTTTGAAGTTCCCTGTTGCTACTTTGACATTGAACGTCGATGGCACCAGCCTGGAGGATGTGTAGACGATACGCATCGAAGTAGCCTATTTCGATGTCCTTACTTCGAAATAGGCTACTTGGACGTAGTGTGCTAGTGTAGACGTAGCCCATAAGGTTTGCTGGGCAAGTGCAAGTGGAGGTGCAGCCAGTGTTTGTGAGTGGGGAAGTTTTTCCTTCCAGAGCTGCGCAGGGATCAAAGTGTATTTAATTTCTCCAGGTTACTGGTACTGCATTGTCAAAAGCAGAGGTCAGCAACCAAAATAGCAAGAAGAGCCATTTTTTCGAATTCGGTAACAAGCGCAGTAATTCAAGAGCCGCAGTGCACGTGAATACGAGACTGTCCTTAATAAATAACGCCAAACCGTGCTTTTTGTCACCCCTATTTTAGCACACCGCACACACAGGACCCCGCAGCACGGCACAGGAGGTCTAGGTGTTTGGTATCGACCGTCCGGGGACAGGCCTGGCTTCAGAGACATTTCCGGGTCCATTTCCAGTTGCTAATCGGTATAGCACAGGAACAGACAATTTAAGTGACCACCTGAGGGTGACTTTCGGGCGGGAAGCCTGCCCTGTGGGAGGCTGCTGAGCTGAGCCCAGCCTGCTGTGCCCTGTCATCAGAGCTACCCCATTCATAGGATAATTTAGAGCAGCTGCCACAGGCCCAGTGCATCAGGGGGCCCATGGAGGCTGCCTCGTTGTTCCTTTGGACGGGAGAGAGCCAGGGGATTACGGGAGCCTGGAGCGGGGCAGCAGCAAGGGTTGGCCCCCCTCCTCCCCCAGCTGCTCCACACTCACCATGGCGGTGGGATCCGGAGTGGCCGGCCAGCCTGCACTGCTCTGCCACGCTGCCCCCTTCCACCCGCTGCGCTCTGCTTCTCTGTGGTGGTGGCAAAGCAGCTGAGTGTGGGGGACAGGGAACGACCCCTGCAGCTCCCCACACCGAGTCCCCCTCATCTGCTGGCTTGTGTTGTCTGGGGGAGGGCAGGGGTGGGACTTGGGGAAGGGGTGGAGCAGGGCTGGGGTGGGGGAAACGCAGGCAGGGTGCGGGAAGGGCCTATGTCAGGGGGTTGTCTTGGACCCATGCCTGGGGCAGTGGGAGGGGTTGTCCCAGGCTCCCCTAGGGATGGCCCTGCCCACTGGGGTGTGTGCTGCATGCCTGCCCACCAAAAGCAGCTGCTCTGCTGACGCTAGTGATGCTGAAGAAAAGTTCAAGCTGGAGGCAGAGAGAAGCAGCCCCCACCTGCCAGCAGCAGGTCAGAGGGAGCCCCATCCAGAGCCTGTCTTCCCCATCCCTGCCCCGGTACTATAGACTCCCTGGAGCTGCTCTGTGGCACAGAGCTCTCTCCAGGGCCAATGGGGAGGGTCTCCTCAACTCCACTGCAGAGTTGGTGGGTTTTATTGCTGTTCAAATACTTTTATGCACAGGTCCAGTTTGAGCTCTTTGTTACAGACTGGTTGTGCATTTGCTGGGCACGGGCAACCCTGCATGTGCTATTAGTAATATCTGCACAACTAGTGTTGTATTACAAGGGTTATTAGTATGTGTTCTAATGATACACATTTACAGTAAAAGCCTTATTATCCCCAGTTCCCTGGGGAGGCCAGATAATAAAATGTGCTGGCTGGTAGAGCTGGGGCCAGCACCCACTTTGCTGTATCCCTCCACCCCTGCTTCAGCAGAACACCAACCCTGCAGCCGCTGGATCTGTGGCAGCCAGCCCTGCATGGGAAATTGGCCTATGACTGGTGGCCCCAGCTGGACATGCTGGTTCATTAAATGTGCCGGTTACCCAAATGCTGGGTAACTGGGCTTTTGCTGTGCTCCCTTGGGAACTGTGTTATGATGAGTGTCACAGAAATGGTGCTTGATTGATGAGCCCAGAACGTAAACAACCATTTCCCCTGGATTATGCTTAAAACCAGCTGACCGGCCATATTTCAACATACTGCTTGCCGGTTTTTGACTTGAGTAAGGAATTAGGTTGCTCATTGGTTTGAGAGGTTGGAGCCCAATGAATTGCCAATAAGCTTTCTATATTTATACATCACTATTTTCTTTCCCATCTTGTTAAAGGGGATAATTTATGTTGTGTGTGTCCATTTATCAACCATTATTTCCTTAATGGAAAAGGAGCCTAAACATATTTTCTATTTAAGGCTTCCAAAACAGGCCTGATTAATACATCGAATTGATTGTTCAGCTGTTCCACTTGTTAATCTGCAAAAAACTAATTAGGCAAATGGCAAACCAAAATACTGGGTCATTTCCATATTGTGCTAATGAACATGCTTCAGCGTAGAAAATGTTTTGTTTCCGTAGTGGAAAAAGAGTAACACTGAAACTAGATTTGCCTTCTGCAGGCAAAGCTGCCAGCAGTTGGAGCCATGATTTACAGGCCCAGAGAAACTGAGCTTGGAGAAGTATAGTCTGACTTGAAACAAACCCTATCTCTGGGCCAGACTCCAAAACTGCTCTGGGGACTGGCTCAGCTCAAATAAAGCTTCTGCTTCTATCTGTGTCCCAGAGCAATGTCTACTCTTTTCCCTATTCCTTGCTCTAAAGGACCCTGTCTCCCTGCCAAAAGGATCCCTGTCTAGAGTGATCGAGAGAGACTTGGAAGATTTAGTATCATCCTAGAATTACTTCATATCCAGAGTGACTGGAATTGTTCCATCCCTCTTCAGGTCCGTGATGTTTCACTGAGGTAACAGGAAGACTATAACTTCTTGTTTTCAGACCCCTTCAGGGTGAATGGGTTTGGTTCTGGTACTTTTGGTCACATACTAATTACTGAGAGGCTAAGGAAAGAAAGGTACAAATTCTCCTGTGCATGTGCTGTCTATATGGATCTTTAGTTTGTTAGTTCCTTGGGGCAGAGACTCTTTGCTACTCTGTGTTTGTATGGTCAAGCCCCAGGCTTGGTTGGTTCCTAGCCACTATTATAATAAACACGATTAACAATGCATAAAATAGCCAAAGGAGAGCTAAACAGACAAAACTGCAGGAAAGATCACCGGAAATGGGGTGAGAGGTTGGGAACAGAGTTCTGGTAGGGAGATTTCTCAGTCCAGGGGCCAACTTGCTGCAGAGTTATTTGAAGCTCCTGCAATAATAAACAACTTTCTGCCCTTTCCAAAAGCAACTTCTGTGAGTATAGGATAGAAATTAACATCTCAGTGACCCTGTTAACTGTCAGCTTCACCATTTATGTCCTTGTATTTAACATCAACTAGAGGAGCAAACACGTTCAGTTTGTAAGCGTTCTTTCCACTATTGGTGCTGGGTTTTTCTGTGAGCACCTCCCGTACAGCAGCCAGGTGCTCAGAGACCAGGCCAGGTTTCCATTGGGAAGTTCAGTCATGGCTAGTGTATTCTGTACACTGCAGAATTAAACAAAGGGAATCTATATGCAGAATCTGGGTGGTTCTTTCCTGAAGATCTTATGCTGTCAGAACCCAACAAGACAGCATGTTTTTCTTGCACGTCTAAAGAAGCAAATCAGGTGAGGGCAGGTCACAGGAATGCTCAGCCTGCTCTTGCCAGAGCTGTGCATCTGGGCATACCTGCTTACTTTCACCTCTGAAGGAAACCCAGATCCAATCTAAAAACCCAGCTCCATATTCTACAGTCACTACAGCTGCTCTGGATCCAGGCCAGCCACTATGATGCCTCCTTGTATCTGCAGAGGGGACATTTCCTCGTTCTAAGGTACTTCTGCCCAAGAATTGTCCTCAAACATTCAGGTGATGCACAACTTGTGACTAAGATGCTTCTGCTGCTATCAGGACTTCATTCACAGTAATGTGTCACAGAAGATGCCATAGACCCCATGCACATTTGCTCCACAGTGAGTTTTTTATCAGCAATAATTGTGTTCTTTTTTCATTCAAGTGAACCACTCAAAACTAGCCACCAAAAGGAGCCACACATGTTGGAGAAGTTGCACCTTACAAGGCCTGAACATCTGTGGCCTGATTTTCAGAAATGGCAAATATCCACGACCCCAGCTGAAGTTCGTGAGAGCTGCAGGAACTCACCCCCCCAAAACTGAGGCACCGCAAACTTGGGACTGTGTTTGAACATTAGGGCCCAAATGTCCAAATGAGCTAATTCCATCTACTTCAGGACAAGTCACCCACCCTTCCTACCTGTGCATGAGCTGCAGAAATACCCACAACTTCCACCACTAAGAGGCCTCAATTTTCTTTGCCTTATGCACGTGAAACCAGGATATGATGGATTGGACCCCTTAAGACTGTCACCCATTGTGCTGGTCCAGCCCTACGAGTCTATGATTCTAATGGCCCTCATTAGCACAAACAGATTTCTAAACAGATCCACACTTCCTATTTCTAACTTCACATACAACAGTGACACAGGAACAGAAATAGATTACACACATTCAGCAGATCATAACTTTAAAAATGATGTGTTAGATGATGCATTTTGCCTAAGCGTCTTCAAGTTATGCCTATGCATATTCATAGGCCAATTTTCATAACGCATGGAGGTGGAGGGGGGACTTCTGAAGCTAAAAGCAAGTGCTGTTCCTTCTTGAGCTAAAAACCCAGGGTTGAGCAGTGTGGGGCTGTGATAGCACCTATTGTCTGTGGATCTTCACAGAGCCTGGGACCTGTCACCCACTCACCAGTGGACATACTCAGCAAAGATGTTTAGGAATCTACCTACAATACGATAACAAGGAGGAACCTGTCCCACACTCTGATGATCAAAGTCCTTGCTGTTTCATTAGGCCAAGGAACAGTTGTTTGAGGTGCAAATACATGCACGTAATAAACAACCCCTTTAACTCCAGGGTAAGGCTAATTTCTGGAATCCTAGGCAGTGGAGAGAATTAAAGTGAGGCTCAGTTTGTGCCTTACATGGGGTCAATGATTGAATCACAGCTTCTCTTCTGAAGGAGCCCTCCCTGGAGTAGTTTCATCCTCTCCTGTTTGATTTGGAATCTACATAATGAATACTAACTCCAAAGCACTCGGTACCTGGAACTCCTTAAACTTAAACAACCGATTCCATTAGAACAGCATTAGAGATGTACTGTGGTAATTAATCTTCTCAAGAGGACTAAGAGTACAAAAGACTTGTACAGACCAAGGACATTCTATATTGCAAAGCTGCTTTATCCTAATTAATTTAAAATAATCTCTAGGACGGGGATTTAGAGAGCCCCCACAGCACTTTTCTACCCTGCACAGGAGGAAAACAAGCAGCTGGGTGATGACGGACCAGGGAAGCCATCATGCCAAGCCCTGGGAGAGAGAAACCAGCTGCACGATTTATCTAGAGTCAGAAAAGATTTTAGTGACTTTTACTGTGTGTATCCAGATTATCCACAGGGCAATTTCATACCATTAGCTACCCTGTTTGGTCCTGCAGCTCCTCTCCTTTTCCTGGCACTTACATAGCATTCAGAGAAGAGTGCACTTCTGAATGCAAGCAGGATCAACTCTCACCTCCTGGGGCAATGTTATTTACCAGCAGACACGGCAGGGACGGGGTTGGGCTTTGAGCTGCTGTGAGCAGAAGTGCTGTGATAATTGCAGCTTGAGTCATTCCCTCTGTACTGCGCTCTCAGGCAATTTGCTCTCTTACATTTCCTTTGGTGTCATACTAAGCGAGGATAAGTGTGACCCCACCCCAAATTGGAGAGTTATAAGTAGCCTCCTTCCTCTCTGTCTGGGAACTTCTTTGGGAGACAGTTTTCCCCTGGGCAGTTCCCACAGTTGGCAGCAGTGACTGTACATGTCCTGTGCAGCATTTCCTGTAAACTGGGCACTTGCTGGACACCTGAGAGAGAGTCAGATGCCCCTCCAGCTGATTAGCAGAGCACTCACAGTGTGGTTTTGTTTCCACAGGTGATGCACTTGACACCTACCTCAGTGCAGGTAACAAAATCATTCCCCACATGGATGGAAAAGATTAGCGGGAACATTGTCCCAGCTCCAAGCCCCCTCTCATGTTCCCAGACCCTCAGCTCCACCCCTGCTGCAAATTGTCCAAGTGCAGAATGAATTTTGTTATATGCACCAGTATGGAGGCAACGTGTTTCACATGTCATCCCCACACTGGTGCAGATAACAACATTCATTCTGCACAGGGACATAAGAAATCGGAGGGAACACTGGTCCTGGGGCATTCGACAGCCTGGCCCAGGGCTGCCTGCTCTTTTCGTATAGCGTGGTACAGCCCATGCTGGCTACAGGCCCCAGCCACAATTCCACTGTTGTAACTGGAACACGTGCCAGAATCCAGCGGGGACCTAGCATGGTATGACATCAAGGGCTCAGGCCTGCAAGGAGGGAGCGTAGTGTCAAGCCTGCTGATGGTGGGTCAGGCAAAGAGGGCAACTGCACAGCAGCCCAGTGGATTTAAGGGGCCCGAGGCTGCTACTGTGGCTGTCACTGCTGTAGCCCTGCTTGGATGCTGGACCCTTTTCAATAGTGCTGCTGGGGAGCCCCGGAGCTGGGCTCCATTGATCTGTAGGGTGGAGGGGCTTGGGGTTGTCACCATGTGTGTGAAGGGGATGGGAGACCCGGGCTGGGAATGGTGGGGGAAGGGTGGGAAGAGAAGGAGGGGCTGTGCTCTGGGGTCGAGTCGGGCATGGGGCTGTGGGGAGCAAGGGACGAGGGGGCAGAGGAACCAGGCTGGGAAGGGAAAGGTAGGCAGGGACAGCTGGGAGAGAGGAGCCAAGCAGACAGAGGCTCACTGGGGGGCAGAGACGGGAAGGGGACAAGCTGCACAGAACCACTGGGGGAGATGTGTGCAGGGGTGACTGGGTAGGCAGAGATGGGATGAGAGAGATGGGGTAGTAACTGACCAGGGGGTCCTCTGATTGAGGGATGGTGCTTGGGTTTCCCTGGGCAGGGCCGAAGGTGGCTTGTGGCTCTGTCTGAGGGAGGGGAACAGGGGCCCCATTGATCGTGCTGCCCTGGGCCCCAGAATTCCTCTTGGTGGGCCTGCACCGTGTTAGTTACCAGATAAACACAGGCCCCTTGGGGTGCTCAGTATACATTTCTTTCCTATAATTCCACTTGCCTGCAGCACCAGCTGATGCCAAGGGAAAATGCTGTCATGTACAGGTTGGTTATTATGAAAAACTATTTCACTAGGTGGTGAAGCACTGGAATGTGTTACCTAGAGAGGTGGTGGAGTCTCCATCCCTAGAGGTTTTTAATCTCCCCCCTTATTTAGTTGAAGAAGGAATTAGTAAAGATGCCATAGCCAGCTTTTTAGAGGACTGTCTCAGCCACAAAAATCCTCCCCACATTGCCTCAGACACTGGGCTGAGCAGGCTACCCAGTCCCACTTGTGACACTGCGCTGACTGGAGCAGACACATCAGCCAGCCCCAGATATCCAGCTCCCAGAAGGAACTGTTAGTTGCTCCACTAGAAATCACAAAACTGACTCAGGCTATAAAAGAAATCATGGCTGGTAAGACTCCTAGGGCAGATGGCTTCCCAATGGAATTTCACAAAATAAGTTCTCTGAAACATCGACACTAAGATTATTGAATATGTTCAATGAGGCTAAGAATGAGCAAATGCTTTCACCTATTCTAAGAGAATTACAAAATCACAGAACACTAGAACTGGAAGGAAACTCAAGAGATCACTATGTCCAGTCCCTGCCCTCATGGTAGAACCAAGCACCACTCAGACCACCCCGAAGGATGTTTGTCTAACCTGTTTTTAAAAACCTCCAGTGATGGAGATTTCATAACCTACCAAGGCAATTTATTCCAGTGGTCAACAATTCTTCTAATTAGGAAGCTTTTCCTAATGTCCTACCTAAAGCTCACTTGCTGCAATATAAGCCCTTTGCTTCTTGTCCTATCATTGTTGGTTAAGAATATTTTTTCTCCTTTCTCCTTGTGAAAAGCTTTCTAGGTACTTGAAAGTTATTATCATGTCTCTTCTCAGTCACCTCATTTCTAGACTAAGAGCTCCAATTTTCTCCAGTTTATCCACATCTCTCCTGAAATGTGATGCCCAGAACTCCAGTTGAGGCCTAATCAAGTGCAATTTCTGTAGCTGTAATCTCAGGTTTTTTTCCAAACCTGAGAAAGACCTTGGACTGTATAGTAATTACAGGCCACTGTCTTTAGTCAATTGTGACATTAAGATTTTAGTTAAAGCTCTTGCTCTGTGATTGGATAAAGTTCATTACACATTATACACATCTCTCAGATAGGCTTCCCTCATAATAGACCTGGCTCAGATTATTTGTGTCAACTGATTCATATTATTGCCCCACCAAGACATTAAAAAAATCCCTTAGCTGTCATTTTAGATACCAAAAAGGCCTTTGAGCTCATAGCCTGTGTTAGTAAAATTTGGATTAGGTAAACAATTTATTGTTTGGACTGAACTTTTATACACTAACCCAGCTTCCAGGATAGCTACCAACCATTTTAATATTGTCCCATTCCACTGCAGACAGGCTCTGCTGTTTGCTTTAACACCAGAAACAGCTCTCTGGTTCTGTACTAATGGTATAAGTGTTTGTGCAGATACAGGCTAACAGGCTGCCCCTCTGATACTTGATAAGCTGCTGTGGATCACCCAGATGTGGCTTTCATGCTACCGGGAAAAGTTTTAGTCAATTCCTAATATAATTCTGATACACATGTCTAAGACCTGCTGGAGGAAACGTTTATCAGGAGCACAGAGCTCTGTGTTGCTAATTACATCAATTACTTTCCAGAACATGCTTTTGATCCCAATACTGCTTCACTGGATCAGTAAATGGAAAGTGTTCTCAGAGAAAACTTATTTTTTTAAAAAACATAACTCTGGAAAAATGCTGTTGTTTCTGATGAGACAAACCACCCCAAGGGTAAGGTATGGCACATCTGATACACAACTTACCAGAGGTATCATCTGCTAAATTGAAAGCCATAATGTTTGCTGTTAAAACTAAATATGAACAGGGCGTTCAGTTGCAATAACACTCTTGGGGGTGCTAACTCAGTTGGATGTGGCCATCATATTAAAGTAACTTGATTAAATTTTTACTATGGGAATTAAGAAATGAACGTTTTTTCAAAAAGTCATGCCACAGGGAAAGAAAAGCCACAAAGTCAGTGCTCCAACCAATTCCTTGTTGCACACTTGACCCCGGTCAGATGAATCGGTAGAAATTCGCAAAAGAATCAGGCTATTTGTTTAGGGAGGGGCTCCCACTCAAGTTAAACAAAACCCCATAAAATGGAGGGATGATCATGTTACACCACCATCTGTCAGGAGGGATGGTCTAGCCTGGGAACAGGCAATGAGTGACCAAGGTCCAGATGTGGTTTGCCAGGGCTAGGTCCTGACAGGCCACCAGCCCTTTACCTGAGCGTCTCCAGGTACAGCTTCTTGCAGCTCCTAATGGCAGCGGTTCATTGTTGCTAGCCAATGGGAGCTGAGGGCGACAGTGGCTCTGCTCCCTGCCACCATGGTGAAGCAGAACATCATCCCTGTGGTGAATGGCAGGAGAGGCCTGACCCCTGCTGTCACCACATGCCAGGCGCCTGGTAAATTCCCAGTCTGTGTTTTTCAGGGAAGGGGCATTTGGGCATTGGAGCAGAGAAGGAGCAGGGCTTGTGGGGGAATGGGCAGAGTTGGGGCAGGGCCTGCAGCAGGGGAGTTGTCCTGGGTCCTACACCCAAGGCCCTGTGGGAGAGGTGTTTCTAGGTCCCATGCCGCCCTAGGGATGCCAATGGCCAGATTATCCTGCATCTGGTTTTTGATTTCTGGACGTTGTCATATTTCTCTCCTTTTCTGCACCTCTTACTGTAAACTGGATGGTGGCAACTTAAATCAGACAGGACAGGTTTGAGTGGATCCGAAATCAGCCAACATTCCCAGGCATCGCAGCCCCTCTGGGGAGAGGGCTGGGGAAGGGCATACCATTCTGGGGCAAAGCTCTAAAATCCTCCCACATTATGTCAGACACTGGGCTGAGCAGGCTACCCCGTTCCCCTTATGACATCGCCCTGAACGGAGCAGACACATCAGCCACCCACCTGGGAGCTGGTTGCTCTGAGCTCTTCTATTAGCACTGAAACAATTGCCTTACATTTTCAAAGCATTTCACACTGTTTAGCTGCTGGACTACCACTGACGTTAACGCTTTGAAAACGTCCCCTGAGTCACTCCAGCCTAATGCCTAACGGCCTTTCTCACAATTACCTTCCTTGCGTTTTCTCCTGTCTGGGTCAGACTGTTCATCTTCACACCATCACTGCCCTGTAGGCCTAACGAGGGGCTGGATCCTTTTTGCATATGTGCACATGCTGTGACTTTGTCCCCAGATTGACGGTCAGACCCTGTTGCTGCTTCTTCCAGGTTTTGAGCAGCATTCTGCTTGCAGATGTGGAATTAGTCCTTATGGAAACAAAAAAAGCCCACCCAAAAAACCAACCAACCAACCAATAAACTCAGCTCTTTCCCAAGGACTCTGATATGGCCTTTGTGTCCACAGGCACCAAATAAACGTAGAGGTCTGAAACAGGGCCAGCAAAACAGCTGGTCTTTTATCCTGTAAGCACTGACACTCATTCCATGGTCCATCTCATCCAGTCACCTGGCTGTAGAAGTTTCAAATGAAGCTCAGCTGTGCCAGCTGAAGTGACAAGCAGAGAAAATCCCCTTCCTTACCAGGCCCAGCAGTTTACACCACAAAACCTGAGATTTTAGCAGTTTGTTGTGAATTCTAAAATCTGGAGCCAGATCTTGAAATGCAGGTATCTAAAGTTATACGAGAGCCTCAGGTGCTTATGAGACATTGCCAGAAGCTGACAGGTTTACTACAGGTCACTTGGTTCACCAAAAACTACAATTGTGGAGAATTTACTGTTGACCAAAATCTCTGTTCAGTTCATCCTTAATCTCTACTTAAGAGCCTGTCCCCCAGTGCAGCGTTTTCCTTGTCCTCATTTGCTTTCCAATCCAGGGGTGAGTAACTTAAACTTTCTAACTGGTACAAATCATTGTGTGCACGCAGTTGTTAAAATAGGGGTTACAAAAAGTACAGTTTGTTGTTAGGTATGAAGGACTGTCTCGTACTCACACGCACTGTGGCTCTTGAGGGATTGATTTTGTAACTGAATTTGCAAAAATGGCTCTTCTCACCATTTTGGTTGTTGACCCCTGGCTTAGTGCAATTCCGTGGGCCTGGAAGCCTCTCTGGAGGAGTAGCACAGTGGGTGGCACTGCCCATGGCTGAGGTGAATGGTCAGAGATGTTTGGGTGGTGGACTAGACTTGCCACAAGTACTATGGTGGGGTCACCAACTTTGTGACTGAACAAAACCGAACATGTTGGCCCCGCCCTTTCACTAAGGCTGTCTTGCGCATCCCACCCCCCCTTCCTCCATCGCTCCCTCTCCTCTCCTCTCCTCACTCTTCTGTTTTCACCAGGCCCCTTTTGGTGGGGTGTTCAAGTGAGGCTGTGCTAGCAATGCAGTGTGATAGAGATTTGCAGAGTCCTGTGACACTCTCTGGCTCTAATGAGCAGGTACTCAGAGGACGAACTCCAAGATGCATACACATTTGCAAGGGGCGTGAACGGATGTATGACTCTCCCTCCCTCTCTCTCAGAATGGAAAGGAACTTGAAATAAAATAGGATTGTTCTTCCTGCTCTGTATCAGAAATTGGATTAGAAGGCTCCAGACTCTATTACAAACACACTCCCTTTAAAATATTGCCAGAAAGGAAGGACAGTTCTTAATAGTTTCCCTCAGATGCTACGTAATGATTTTCAGTTATTTAATTCTCCAAGAGGTTTGATAGTTTTCCATAAGTCAGGGTTTATTTGCTTTCTTGTGAATGTCACATATAATTCTTGTGGAAACGATTATTTGCCTAATGCAACTTTTAGTGTCCGAGTTATTTATTCCTTCTATTTGTCAGCTAAAAAGAAAGCTACCTTTAGCCTCCAGCCTGATTACTTAAAGTAATACAGTGGCTCCAGCTCTTTCATCTTCTCAGTGTGACTGAAAGGCATTTGCTGCTCAATAGTTTATCATAAAAAAAAAGAGAAGAAAATCTAATTTTAAAAAGTACAGTATGTTTTAATAGACTTTCGATTGCACAAAAATAATCTGCAAGTTAAAACCTGACCAGAAACATCTCTTTTGTTAACTGTGTGAGGATTGTTGACTAAGGAGGGAGACAGGGAAAGGAGGAATGAGAGAAAACCAATTTCTTTCTGTTATCATTTGTAGGATGATAGCACCTGATGGCCCTGGCTGAGATCAGGAGGACCCCCAGGTGTTAGATAGTGAACAAACACATAGAAAAGGACCCTCTTGGTCTCACAGAGCTCATCACGTAACCAGAGAGGTCGGGAAGACAGGGGTCAAGAGTGGGGAAGAGCCTAGTTCAAGGTCAGACACAGGTCAGGGGAGAGCTGGGAGCCTGAAACCAGGTTTTCTGAGACACAATCATTGCCCTGCCCTGCCAGACCCTCTGCTCCTGCACAGCAACTTACCACATCTCTTCAAAGCCAAATGTGTGAAAGGCAGGCTGGAAATCTGGACGCCTGCTTTTCAGAGGTGCTGTGCACCCACCCCTGCTGCCAGCTTCCCAGGAGCTCCTCTGAAAAACACACACTTTTACTGATGAGCCTAAGGAGAGGTGAGGGGCCAGGTCCGCTACTGGTGGAGGTCAGCATAGCTCTCTGATGCTCACCGATGGGATGAGAAGGGAACAAACTTAAAGCATGTTCAGACCACTCTGGGTTGGACCCACTTTGTGAAGGACACAGTATCCCAGCACCAATTCCCCACACCCCCACTAGCCTACACATTTATCAAAGTGAGCAGGGGTGAAAAATATTAGCCTCATTTGTGCAATGACACAAGTCATCTCAGTAGCGCAGGAGAGGAATGGAACTGGGAAGCCAAACTGGGAATCATCCTAAGTTTGCACCAGCTGAAAATGTCACAAAGTGCTGGCCACTGCCTCCTCTTCTGTATGCAAAATGTGAAGCGGAATTAAAAAAACCAGAGGTTCCCCTGCAGATCCAAGCAATAGAAGGCAGGCTTCCCTGGAGGGCAAAGTCCACAGAGACTGCACACCAGCTGCACAGCTGGGCGAGACAGTTTTCTACTGGCATAGCTGGTGGACAGAATACTTTGCACAGCTCTAGCCCACAAAGTGCTCTAGGTCAGATCTGAGCTTCATGCTGGAAGGATCGATTTTCTCAGGACACCATGAGGGTGGGGAGGGGAAACTTCCCAGCAAACCCAAGCCGGGTCGTATTGTGTCATCTTCACGCAGTGGAGCAGGGCTTCTTGTGTGAGGAGTCGTTGGAAGGCCAAGGGCATTTAATCCCATTCTCAAGCGCTCAGCTGGACCAAACCCTTTAACAAGGGAGCAAGGGATGTGTGGTTGCATCTGTTGCATGAGACATGACCAGAAACAAGATGCAGGTTTTGGTACTATCTGAAAGTCAGCCCAGTGTAACTACAGCAGTTACGGGTGTGGCTTTTCACCAGTCCAAGCCCTGTTGTAGAGGTAGTTATTCTGGCACAGCCAGGTTGGTTCCAAGGCTCAGCTCCTGTTTGGAAACAAGCAGCATGTGGCTGAGCCATGAGACGTGCGGACAACGTGGCTTCGCAGCAAAGCCCCCTCTCTGCTCCTCCCGTTACAGGTGCAAATGGCAGCCCGACGCTCTAACAACCCCCCAAAAGCTAATCAGTCCCCGGTACCCAGATTTCAGTTCCAAAAAAGTCTCCAGAGAACAAATGATTGAATGTCAGCAATGATCCTTTGCCCCCGGACTTTCTGCTCCCACTGCGACTGAATCATCCACTGCCATTAAACAGCCGCAGCTTTATTATTAGCAATCAATATGGTTAAAATGCACCTAAAACCTGACTAAACACAATTACAGCACATCAAAGAATATTGTTGCTCAAAGCGTTTCCATGGCTGCTCGGTGCTGCTCTGAAGTCCCAGGCTCCCACTCCTTGTTTCCCAGAGGCACTGAGGTGGTGAGCTAGGGCAGGACACCTGAGGAGATGGGGGAGCAGCTTTTGGAGGCAGCTGGACGTCATGCAGGAAGTCAAGCTGGGAGTGGTTATTTTGCAGTGGCAGGTGACAGACTTGAATCTGACAAAGGGGACAACAGGGAACGGGGTGGCCATTGCTTTTTTCTACATTTCCTCCTGGGCTTGCACTGAACCCTGCTTAACCAGTTGCTCCCTCACCATAATGCAGCAGTGAGCAGAGTTTCACATTGTCCTCTGAGCAGCTTGGGGCAGGGACTGCTCTGACCATGTGTCTGTGCAGCAAGCGACGCAATGGGCCCCCACTCGCTGTCCACAAATGGCTGTTACCTGGAATGGGCAGGGAGCATGACCAGCAAGGAAAAGGTGGGATGGGGGGCCTGGCTCCATGCCCCAGGAGGGGTGGGGCCAAGGACAGTTAGCTTTCAGCACTTCTCCCCACCGCACACTCCTTTACTGCCATGTGCAGCTGGAGCAGCACCTGCCACGTCATTGCAAAGGGGCCCAGAGCTTTGGCTGCTGCCAGGGCCAAAATAACAGCAGTGGTGGCTGGAGCTCCAACCCCCTCTGAAATGCTGGACCCCAGGACAACTCTCCCCTGGTCAGCAGGCCTGTGGGCAGGGGTGACATCCCTAGGTGCTATTTGTCAGAAGCTGGGAATGGGCAACCCAGGAGGGATCACTTGGTGATCAGCTGGTCTGTTCACGCACTCTGGGGTACCTGGCATTGGCCACTGTCAGAAGGCAGGACGCTGGGCTGGACTGAGTCAGAACAAAGGTCTGTCTAGAGACCTCACCAAGAATCTAAAGAACATTTTGCTTAGCAGCCAGGGTGATGGTGTGATGTCAGAACCTGAACACAAGAGGCACTAGCAGGGTAGGTCCCTAGGAGGCCTCAGTTAAAACCAGATCTACTCTCTTTATTGAAATTTACATATTAACAGCTGCATAAGTGGCGAGGAGGGTGGGGGTGGGAGGCTGCTTTGTGTGGCAGGAAAAGAGTGGGGCAAAGCTGCCTCCAGCTTCATGAAGAAATACACCCTTTTATCCTGTTCTCTGGTCCGGACAGCTCAGACACGGAAAGCTAAATTTAGACGTTCAGTGCTACTGAATTAACTCAGCTCATAATGACAATTAGCATAACAATCCTTCCTGCAATTAAGTAAAAAGTGGCTGTGTCCAAAAGGAAATTATAGAGTGAGGCCCTCTCATTGGTGTCTTTCAATATTGAACCAGTTTGAGGTGTCTACTTTTGTCTTGCTTTCCTTTTTGGATGGTTGCTTCCAGAAAATGCACATGCTGGGCATAGGGAGGGATTCTTCTGTCTATAACCTTATTCTGATGTGTTATTTGTGCATACATTAAAGACGCAGCTTTGTGCACTGAGCGAGAATGAATTAGACTTTGCAAGCAAGCTGTCACCTGCTCTGAGAGGTGTGAAAAAATTATGAGCGGCATTGTGGTGGAAACCACAAATAGCCTTTACTCCCTGAAGTAAACACACACGTTTGAGCTCTGGAGTCGAAATGAAGTTTTATACAGAATTTGGAATTGTTCGGTGGGATTTGGGGCCGGGGAGACTGCCAAAGCATCAAGTGTCTCCCATGGAAATCAAGCAGCTGACTTGCTTCATGAAAGCAAATGTGTCCATAACTTTTCTCCCCATGGACCCCGGGATTCATAAAACTAACTCCCCTCACCAGCCCCACTGCTCTCTGTTCAAATCTGATTGTGCACAGCAGACTCAGCCCACAGAAGGAAAGTCCCGCTTGAGATGCCCTATCAGTTCAACTCATCCCTGCTGAAGGTACCAAGGCCTGGAGTTAAAGGTGCTGGTAGGGTTTGCAATGGAGATGGCTAGATGGGATAGATGATGCATTATCATATCCCCAACTTATGCTTCAAACCAGTGTGAATTCCTGCCCCCACAGTGCCCTCAGGTTTGACCCCCACGCCCCCAGGCTTTTCACAGTTCTTTGCAGGTTCTTCTCCCTCTTCCCCATGCATGCTGACCCCTTGTCTGCACAGGCCTCAGATCCAGCTGCTTCTCGTCCAGGAAGGAAGGGGCATGCTACCGTCGGGAGGTTGGCTTTCCTGGCCTGGGGCATGTTGCAGCTGTGCGGCGAAGTGTCCTTCCATCAATCCAAGTAGGAGAGTTTCTCCTGACCTGTCATTGCCCTCTGACTCACACAGTTTCTTTGGTCTGTGCCCTCTCCCCAGGCAGTTTGCTTAATGGCTCCCCTTCCATCATGGGGAGACTCCCTCCATCTCCTCAGCCCCGCTGCTGCCATCACTGCTCTCCTCCGTGGACCAGGGAATCCAACCAAGAATTCTCACTGCGTGGACCTTTCCCTTCAGCTCCCAAGCCCGGCTGTTAACAGCCAGTCCCCAGGGGGCATCATGACAGCCAGGCTGGAGTTCTACGACCCCTTCTCAGCCTCATTGTTCTGAGATCGAGCAGTTCCGTGACGGAGCCACTGGCTGCTTTGTGTTTTGGCAGATTTGGCCTGCTGCCTCTCTCCTTAGCAGCACTTCTGTGTGCTGGGCTGATGCCTTCCTATTGCAGAGAGACAGTGATACAGTCACAGAGACCCACGTGCTTCACCCTGGCTTGGACAGTACGGTGTGTCACGCAGGAGGGAGATGGGGACAGTGGTTCTCAGCCCATCTCCAGTAGCTCTTTCAGTGCAAGGGCCCTGCTCCCACCCAGAGGGCCTGAATGCTTCCCCGGGGAGGTTAACGTCCTGGGGTACATTTCTGGCCCTTCCCCATCCCGTGCTTTTCTCCATATCTCTGCCCTTTCTCCTCTCCTCCAGTTTCCTCAGCTGCAGCAGCAGACAGATCTGGTTTCATGCCTAGTTTGCTTTCTGGGCTATAACGCAAGCAGAACAGATGGAGAAATGTTACCTATTTTTAGAACATTGTGCTGTCTGTAGCGTTTCCTTTGAATAAATGTGTCATGACGTCCACTCTTCACCCTGCTGTCTGGGACACTGGGGTCCAGGGATTGCACAGGTACCCTCACATTCCCCACTAGGAATATTGCAGACCTGCCACCGTTGGGCTGGTATGAGGACAGTTTTGTTGACCTTTAAGTGGCTCTGCTGGCATTGTGGCACATCTCCTCCCCCGATTCCCCCCGTTCTCTGCTGAGTTAATGTTAGCTCCACTGTGGGGAAATGGCACAAGAGCAGCACTTCCCATTTGAGCAAAGTGGGAAATCTGCCACCCTCTTCTGGAGAGAGGGAAAGCGAAGCCGCTGTGTGGCGCCAGCAGAAATAACAACATTTCTGTCCTGAATGAAACTAAAGAAAATGTTTTCACTACCAGGGATTGAGTTTTGCAATGCCCTGCACTGCACCTCTCTGCACGCCTTCTGCAGGGCAAACCCTTTGTCCCTGGGAGAAAAATGGGGTGCTGGGACCAATGTTCCTGCAAATCTTTTCCATCTACAAGTGGATTTTTCCCTCCCTGTGTGGAATAATTTTATGTGCACTGAGGCATGTGTGATGTGCACCACAAACCTAGCTATTAGCACTCCGCTAGCCAGCTGGGCAGCACTGGAATCTCTCCTAAGCAGCCACAAAACCACACAGCGTACAGGAAATACTGCTGTTACCCCTTAACCTGCCTGCTCTGGTACATATCTTTGCAGTTATAGGTCAGGCTTCTTGCTATATTATTATCTGTACAGGTTGAACCTCTCTAATCTGGAACTCTTTTGTCTGGCAACATCCATAATTCAGCATGATTTTAGTTAGCTGGGTAACAAAGTTTCTTGTAGTCCCATAAAGTTTGTTTTTCAGCCACTGGCCCTGGCTCTCAGTGTTCTGAGCTGTTATTTAGCTGTAATTTACCCCTAAAAGTGTTCTAAGAGCCCAGACAGCCATGGAAGTGTTGGTAATGCTGCTAGACAATATTGACCCTCCTGTGGTCTGGCAAATTCTCTCACCTGGCACCAGTCAGGCCCTGAGGGTGCCAGACAAGAGAGATTCAACCTGTACCAATATATGTAGCAATGCATACAGCAGTAAGAACACCTTGGGATGTCTGTGGATCCAGAATCTTTTTTGTCTCTCCTTAAGTCCCAGTTGTGCTGCAGTGACACAAATGCACGTGCGCGTGTAGAGAGGGTTCCTGTGGCCATTTCAACACTACAGTACTTCAAATCTTTTGGTCTTTTTTTCCCACAGCTGTGGTATGTGTGGTCTTGTCTTGCCCACACAGATGGAGACAAACTGTGTTGTAACCATGCTAAAGGAAGTCTGAACTCTTCAGGACAGCATCCTGGCTCCCGCCCCACCCCATCCCATTCACTGCCAGATGACTAATAACTGAGTGTTTCTCCAGGGCTGTGTTCATTATGGAGCACAGGTAAGGCTCCATCTGCCTGATAAATGCCATCATCCCTGGGCTAGGAGGCAGAACTGTAAACACATTCTCTGGCTTTTAGGTTCTGTTGTGGTACAGATGAGACTTTAGTGGCTTCGGAAGCTGGATCTGGAGCCCATTTAGGCCAAGGGAATTTTTCCATTTGCTTCAGTAGACTTTGAACACAACCAGCTTGTGTAACACGCCTACTGAATGTGAGGTGTCTCCCTGTAATGGGTCCATCTGCTTGTGATCTCCCTCTGTGGCAAAAGGATTCTGTGTAAAGTGTGTGCCTGATTGTATTCTGGGGCTAGGATCTGCCTAGCCCTGCCCAGGCTGCTGTTGGTTCTTGTGTTAGGCTTGTGGCCAGTCTCTGGTCTCAGTGCCTAGACCTTACCCAGGTCTAAGTTCAGCTTGCACTCAGAGCTGTCCATAGTGCTTCTGGGCTCCCATGCAGTCTATAGACCTGCCTGGGTCAAGCTCCTGTGAGGAACTGCCAAGTCCTGGCCCAGCAGCTTCTTTTATATCAGCCTGCTGGTTCCTGATTGGCTGCCATAGAGACAGCCACTCTATCCTGCCTGGAGTACCTCTTTTCTGCTCCTCTCACTGGGATGGGGTATGGCAAGGCCTCTGGCCTCCTGTAGGGAGCATTGTGGCTTAATCCACCCCCATCACTCTCTCCTGTGGCTTATGTCCTCTTCACCCGCCTGGCTAAGCATCCATAAAGGGGATGAACACCTGCTGCTTCTCACAGCTAGTGACGTTCTTCATTCAGCTCAAGGGGAAGAGGCGCGTGCTCTCCTTGTCATACTGAAGGTCCCAGGACCCATTCCTACAATTTTACCTTCATGGCCAAGATGCACCAGTGGCCATACAATCCCACAGCAACCCTTTGAGAGCCCAGGGCCTGGCCCAGAAGTTTGGGCCCAAAGTGACGTGATGTGATGTGGTGTGTGCGCCATGATGCAATGCCACAGTCAAAATGGGAAAGATGCTACCTATTGCTGTGGAAGCCACTGGAGGAGGGGCAGCTCCCCATACTGGCCCTGCAAGGGCTGAATTGGGCCAAGTTGGCCCAAGCGGTCAGTCAGGCTGCAAACAGGACAAAGGAAGCCGGTAGGAAAGCAATGAGTGAGGGGAGTCTACAGCAGGAGTCAGCAACCCCGGCTCGGGTGCCAAGAGTGGCATATGAGCCGATTTTCATTAGTCCTCCCCCCTGGCATGCAACTAGGAGCTTGTTCAAAGCCAGGCCACCTGTGGGTTAACAAAAGACCAGCTAATGCTACCAACCACCACCTCAACAGTAAAGCTCTGCATCTTCATTTGTTTATTAATGAAGCTGTTGTAAGCAGGACTATTAGCAACTTTAAAAAGTATCACCGACATGCAGACTGTACATAGAAGTCAAAAGGTCAACTTTCAGCACTCAGCCTCGGAAAGGTTGCTGACCCTGGTCTACAGCACACACCAAGAGGGAAAAGAGGTAAGGAAAGTGCCTGATTGTTTCTTACCAGCCGTGTAAGAAAGCAAACACACTCTTACCTTTCTCCTTGTTTTGATTCAAATATTTTTCTGCAGCTGGTCACAAAAGAACACAATTAAAAATACTCCACAAAATCCATGAAGCCTTTTCTTTCCTATTCTTTAACCAGACAATGAGCAAATGATTGCAAATGTCCTAGTTTGACTATTAAAGCAAAATTGCTAAAAAAATCAATCAGGCCTGCAGCAAATGTGCATATCAAGGACTGATTTGAAGGCAGGCAAATGCAAAGCAGTATTATTTATAAAAATTATTGTGGAAAAAAAAGCCATGCATCTTACGCATGAAGGCAATCTCTATGAACACACACCATGTTGACAATTTTTAATACTAAGGTTTTTTTTCCTCTCCTAAAATCCACAGAAGCCTGGAGCTTAAAGGGCTTGGGATTGTGTCATTTGGAAAAGTACAGCTAAGATCAGAGCAGAGCTGGGAAGGAGGAGGGATGAGAACTGTGTGTTCAGATGCTTTGAAAATCACCAGATAAAAAATAAGACCCTGAGCTCTCCCAGCCTGTGGGGAGTGGTGTGTGAATAAGCATTGCTTTCCCAAGAGCCCACTGCACAAAGATCAGTCTGGAAATAAACTTTCTTACATGGATTTTCCATATTATATGGGCTTCACTGGGTTCCATTCACCCAGTGAGAGCAGAAGAAGGTTTTGAAGGAGAATGCCAACAAACCCACTTCAACCTGAAATCTGGAGAGCACAAAAATGTCACCTTCTTGTCTGTGCTATGTAGGAAAAAGTCCTGGGGGCTCAGAGAGAGATTAAATGTCTAGGGCTCAATAGAAATGTAATAACTATTACCCCCAGACCCTATCACATTTGATAGGGTGAGAACCTGTCTGTAGTTTTATTTTATCCTTTAGATTTCCAATGGCGGGATAGAATTCTCTAGCCAGGTCATTAGAATTGATACAGATGTATCAAAACCAGTAGAAAAATTATAATTCTCTGTCAGTTCTTTGGGGCTGACCCAGAAGGTAGGGAACAAAAGAACAGCCATACTGGGTGAGACCATAGGTCCATCAAGCCCAGTATCCTGTCTTCCGACAGTGGCCAATGCCAGGTGCCCCAGAGGGAATGAACAGAACAGGTAATCATCAAGTGATCAATTCCTTGCTGGAGGTGAGGGTATGTGTGCATCAGCCTGAGCCTCTTACACATGATGCGCATTTATCACTCTTATCTGCACTGTGATACCTCCACCAACTCACATGAAGTTATCTGCTTGTCAAGCAAGTGAATGCATGCTCTAACGTCTTCTGGAGGACACATGCCTGCTTTGCACTGTATGCACCTTGTGTACTTGACAGCTAAGCAGGCGTATTCCTGAATTCCCTCCCATGGAGAGTGCAATGTAGTGAAGAAAATGCAAGTTTATTTTATGAAAGTGTGCGTGACTCAGTTTCCCAGTTCAGTGGCACACTGCTGCCCAAGTGCCAGGAGCTAATGCAAAGGAGGATATGAAGGTGGTTGTTTCAGAGCCCAGGAGAAGTAAAACAATGACGGAGATAAGAAAGTCCTACAGACTCAGCATCAAACTTCTCAATGGCTGGCTTGCCAGCTGGGAGGATGCTTTACCCAGCTGACTCTAAGAAGGCTACAGTGTTTTACTCCTCATGAGGAGCAAAAGGGTCCACAAAGAGCCCCAGGCAAAAAGGGTGCGTGGGTGTTGGGTGTGCAGAGAGCTGTCTCAGTGATAAAGCTGACAAGCTGACTGGCATACTCAGAGACAGCCCGAGAAGGCTGTAAACAGCATAGACTAATTCTCTGCTCCCAGAGACAGGGAATGAGCCAAGCCCAGCTGAGGTATAGATATAGAAGTTGAAGCTAAATAAGGGACTATGTGTGCAGCTCTCATTGGCTGGTCTGAATCTGCTTCTCTGAGCACTCTGCACCTTTCGGGCAAAACAGATCATGCACTTGGAAGAAGCTGCTTTTACCCCTACACACAAATCCTCTGTCCTGGTCTCCTGGGGTGACCTTCAGGTGCCAAACTCACTGGCTTGTTAAATAACAACTGGCAGCCAGGATGCAAGGCAAAGACCCAGTTGACGAGTTGGTGTATTGGAAGATCCCATCCTAAAGAGAAGTGGAAGTACAGAGCTGCCATTTGCAAGGGTAAATGTAGGTGTGCCCTCAGGAAGGTTAACACAGATGCCAGGAAATGTCCCTCATAGCAGGTAAAAAATACAATGGGATTATTCACCCAACCATGCACCTGGCTCTTCAAAGACCCGTGGAACCAGCCCATTGCAAACTGGCCTGAATTCTTGGGGGCGGCAGAGTTCTAGATGCCATAACTATTTTAAAACATTAAATTGAAAACAAAAAGGGGGAAAGGAAGCTGCAGTTTTGCTGAGGGGCTGCTGTGTAATTAATCTTTAAACATTAAAAACCACAATTATATCTTCCTTATTGAAAACAGGCACTTAGAAGCTCACAGCCCTGAGAGTACCTCAGGAGTAATGGCAACTACTTATTAAAACAGACAAAGAACACACTGATTCTAATTTGTTCTGTAGTCAACTGTCCTGGTGTTAAAGCCCGTAAAGTTAGTTAGAAATGCTAGTGGAGTAATAAGGAAATTAGAGGGACTTTAAATTTAGCTCAAATGACTTAACATCTGTTGCAAAGGGCTAAGCTAAATATAAACAGCAAAGAAAAGAACATCTCCTACATTAATTACCTAAAGAGTAAGAAGTTTTAAAAACAATCTTTGGACTTTATTGTGTAATATTGTTATTAAATAATTCTCTTCTATTGTAGCAACCAGCATTTCAGCACAGGTCTTTTTTCATTCTAGCTTTTCATTTTGCTAAAAATAATGCATGTAAACTGGTGACCTGAATTTTTATACAGCACAATTATTACAATTCCTAATCAGGGAGATGTAGCTGGACCATTTTTCAGCTTTCTGCAAACAACAGATTCATCTTTTAAAAATGTCTCCAAACTCACAAATGGCTGCGGATGGTTTTAATAGAAATCAAAACCCTCCCACAGTCCAGCCCTCTAGTACTCGGCTGATTTTGGTACAGGGGGCTGAGGCTTCTGCTCACACCAGCTGCTTGCATTCCACTGCAGAAAATCTGATGAGCAGAGAAAGTCCAAAATGTTAGTATTCTGCAGGTGTGTCACCCAAGCAAAGAGAGGTTTTTCCTGGAGTAGGATCTCATTGATTAAGCTAAATATTGTACATTTTGCCCAGAATTCTAAATGAGGAAACATCCTGATGAACTGCTTCAGATAAATGAACACAAGTCACAAAATATAAAACTGAATAGGAAAGTGAGAGAAAGTGAAATCATCTGGGTAACCCTGAAAGCAGTCTTGCGATCTGGGCAGCAATGCATCTCTCAGGGTACAGGTGAGTTTGCAGGCTAGGTACCAGCGCCTCAGGTCATTGATGTGTTTAAAGATATGCTTAACTTTAAATCCAGTTAACTCCAACGGGATTGCCCACATGGTGAAATTAGGCACACACTGGGTACGTCTAAATTATGCAGAAGATCAACCCAGTCAGAACTGATCTTCCAGAGTTTGATTTTGTGTGCCTGGTAGAGACATGTGAAATCACACTGAGGTTGGCAATCCACCCCTGTACTCCTTGATATTGCAAAGAGTAAGGGAGATCGAGTTTCTCCCATCAACCTACCTCAGTGAGGATGGCCAGATAAGTCTATTGCAGATAAATCGATTCTAGCTATGCAGTTGCCATAGCTAGAATTGCGTATCTACAGTCGACTTACCTGCCTAGTGTAGACCTGTCACCTACCCAGCTGAAAGGATTTGCCAGGTTGGTGCCCTAGTGCCTGGGCTGAGGACAGGTTCCCAGTAAAGCCAATGGCTGTTTGCCATTGACCACAGCATTTGCTGTAAACCAGGCACCTTTAACAAGGCTACTACTTGCTTGTGAGCAACCTCTTCTGCTAATTACTGCAACTTCCCCTTAAGGGGTGAGGCAGGTCTCCAGAGGTGACCTTAGCCCATTCTGTTATCTCTGATACACATCACAGATGAAACTCAAGCCCGCAGTCGTACATTACGTCTGCCACCACCCCCCACCAGCCCCGACTCCTTGCTTTGTGGTTTTCTACTCAGACACCACAAGGTAAATTACTTGTTAAAAGATGAGCTCTTCGCTGCCAAAGAAGAGTCATCAAATGGTGCTGTCTGTAACTCCCTGGCTGAGATTTCTGTGGCAATGTTATTATTTGGTCCAAATGCTTCCTGGGATCCACTTTCTGTTGGCTTTGGGGGCAGTTCAGCACAGGACCCACACAGGGGAGCCAACAGACTTGCCAGGCCCCTGTGCAGTCGCCCCCTTTGCTCCACCCCTGCAATCAAGTGGGCCTGGAATCTGTGTTCCCTGTCAGCTGAGCACTTGGGCGGCCCCCCAGGAGAGATTCAGGTGCCAACCCGCTGATTAGCAGAGCACCCACAGTGCAAGCTGGCAGTGTGTGCTTCCACTGGTGGTGCACATCCACACATGCCTCAGTGCACGTAGCAACATTTATTCTACTGGTGGATTAAAGAGAATAAAGGGTACATTGCTCCTGTACCCCACCACCTGTGGCACTAATGTTCCTATTCACAGAGCTCCTTCCCTGCATATGCCAAATAAATGCTCTCTTCCTTGCCTACCCCAGGTGAGAAGGGGAAGCAGCATGACTGGCTTTCAACAGGTGCTGACCATTTTGCTCAGCACCCCCTTGTGAATAAAGCAATATATTAGTTTTTGAAATCCATAGGCTTAAAAAGGTCTGTATGGATTTTCTCTTTCCTTTGCCAGTCCAAATGGAGATTACACACATTTTCCAGACGCCGGAGAGCCATGCACAAAAGCCTTAACAAGGCCTATTGTCGGGGAGAAAAACATCCCCCATCCATCTTCGATCAGCTTCATCGGAGCCCTTTGAAATGTGTGATTGCGCTCTTGTGCGGCAAGGAGTGCAAGATAACGGGGGATGGGATTAGGGACTGAATCAAGAGCTGAACCTTTCATTAGGAAGAAAATATAAGATTTTCCCTGTAGATAGCCAGGACCTAGTCTCTCCCCATTGACAGCCTCTAGGTCACAAACATTTTTTCATGCTCCATCCAGAGCCAGGCCATTCCCAGAAGCAAACCTGTCCCGTGGGTAAGTGAGAACAGCTTATGGCTAAGTGGCTTTTTTTGGAGGGAAGGAGGATCTTGTGGTGAAGCCACTGAATGGGGGGTCAGGGGAGCTGGAGTCTCTTCCTTGCTTTTCCGTGACCTTTGGGAATCACTCAGTCTGTCAGCAGCCCCCTGGCTCGCCAAGAGATGAAGAAGCTAAATGCATTAATGTTTGTGAACTGATCAGACTGTAGAGTGATGGCACGTTGCAGATAGCCCCTAACTAGACCAAGTAACTCAGGCTGGAAGCACGCCATTACTTGTGCTTTTGTACCACATAGCTATACACTTTGTATCTTCCAGGAGTTGGGGGGAGCAAACTTCTTACATTAGGCCCCAATTTTTGTCCCTGCAATTAGCACCCCCTTCCATGCCCCCACCCACCCGCTGTCTGCACCTGTCTAATGTCATCCAAACCAAAAGACATTTCAGTTCTGTTCATATGAGAAAATCCCCTTTCGGCACATATAAGAACATAAGTCTGTAGAATGTAAAAACATTATTAGTCGGTATATCGGTGTGAATACACAGACATAAAAACAGTCACATATTTCCACATTCCTAAAGAGAGGGATGACCCTGAGACCCAGCAGCCAGTTGTTCTGCGCCCCCTGAAGAAATGTCACCCCCCAAAGGGGGCACTTCCGCTACTTGGCACATCCTGGAGTTAAGGCTAGCTGATAAAACAAGAATGGCCTGATTTGGACCTTCATCCACAATTCACACAGAATCATTTTTGAAGATTGAAAAAGTTCGGCAAAACTTTGAAAAGCTTAGTCCTAGAGAGCCTGTTGCGGAAAAGTTCAGGGCTGGTTGTGAGCTGTTGTCTCTAACCTGCTTGGGGAGCTGTGTGGGTGGAGATTGGGAATAAGCCAGCACTTTACTTGTCCCTCTTGTAGCTGTGTTAATATTTCAGCAAAACAATTTTTCTAAATTGCCTGGGACTCCTACTAAATGCTGTGGCTGTGAGCCAGCTCCTATTGAAATCTCACCGTTGAGTTCAGTGGGAATTGGATCATGCCCTTTTGCAGCAATTACAGTAGCTCCTCTGGAAAAAAGGCAAGAAAGAGGCTGCAGCTTAGAGAAGAATGTGTCAGAAATCCAAAAATGTTGAAGTTTGGGGCTAAAACATGAAAACCTAAAATGATCAGTATCAAAGCACAAGCTGCAGTGCTAAAGTAGGAACAAAGGGTTCGCTTTTCATCTCGTCTACACGGGTGTAACAAGTGATTCCAGTGGAGTTACTCCTGCTTTACCCTGGAGTAAGTGAGAGCAGATTCATGGCCACTATTGACTTCTGCAGAAATACATTGGTTTATACCAGCTGGGGATCAGAGCTAGAATTGGAGCTATTTTGCTTCCGCCAGTGGGTGACCTGGCCCATTCAATATAAATCCAACATTGGATGAGTCTTAGGGACTTGGAAATGCTCTTTGCTACCTTAAAGGCTGCAAAGTGCCATCACTCAGATGTCCTTGTTTTCTGTTTCCAGATAGCCGCACTCATATATATAAAGGGGTTCACTCCGTCCCGTCTGCTGCTGGTCCATTCATTAGTAAGTTAGTTTGCCGCTCATCCTGCATAAACGGAACATCACCTTTGTATTAATGCTAAATTAATTCTTCACGCTTAGTACTGAGAGATTTAAGGATTGGCTATTTGTTCTAAATTAATTATTTTATTGTGACATATAAAACTAGCAAAATAATGAAGCATCAAGTGATGGGATACTCATTATTAATCATATACCACCACACACTGATAACAACAATCTAAACAAAGTGTGGGACGTGATAGAATACGTAACAATTTATTTCTGTACTTAAGGCAACGACCTTCATGACTCATTCTGGAGTTATAAAATGGGCCCATTCCCTTCAATGGAGGACATAAATTGTGTTCGGTGACTAATGACCGTTCTGCCTTTGCTCTCCTTCTCTCCCTTTCACAGAGCTCTTATGCTAGAGCCGAGGGGCTCTCATCGTAACACATTTTTGGTGGCTTCTGAGTGTGGCCACTAACTCTTGCAGGAGATCTTGCTGACAATTTTTGCTAAAATACTTCAGGAAAAACAAATAAATTAGCACATACACTTGCTTAAATCATTGTCATTTATTTAGCCTTCTTGACTAACAAGGAGTCCTATGGCACCTAAGAGACTAACAAATTTAATAGGTTGTGAGCTTTCATGGCTATGACCCACGTCTTGAGATGATTGGAGTAACAATAAAAGTAATGTTCAGTAGTCTCTATTCTTTACTCAGCCTATGCAGAATAGAAACACAGAGAAGGTGTGTCGCATGTTCTTGTCTTTGTTGTTTCTTTGCTTTTGGGATTGCTTTTATTTTTAAGACTTGTGGGTTAGTAAGGCTGGTGCTGTGAAAAGTGACATTAACAAATCTACAAGCACCACTTTTCACAGCAACCGATTTACTCAGCCCTGGAAACATGGGGGAAAATTAAGCCTTGGGTGTTGGGGGAGGAGGGAAAGGATGACAAGGGATGGGAAGAATGGCTAACAGGGAGTGGGGGTCATGGATAATGGAGGGAGTGAGCTCTGCAGCTTTATGATGCAGCCCTATGGTCAGTGCCTGCTGCTCACTACCCTAGAGCAGGAACCTGACCCTCCTGTCCCCAGGAAGGTGGGGAACTCATTAGCTGGTTGCAGCATGTAGCCGCGGTGGCTGCATTTGAGAAATACAGTGCTGGAGCACAGGCTGGATTTACATTTGGTGCAAACGAAGCATAAAAATGAGGTGCTTCATGATACTTCCTGGTCAGAAAAGACCCTCAGTCCCTTCCAGCTGTGGTCATGGCCAAGTTCTAACTTGGCTGATTATATTCCACCTTCCTAGCTATTCTCCACTGTCACCTCAGAGCAGGTACCCTTCACTTATTAAGAAATGCCTTTTGTGCAGAGTTGCTCTGCCTTAGAGAGGGAGAAAGAGAGAGTGGCTGTGTGCATGTTAGTGGCTATTAATCCAATATTGCGTTATTGACACTGATGGCTGCCAGATATTACACAGAAAGGTGTGAGAAGCTCTGGAGTGGACACTTAAAGAGCAGCTTGCTTCTCCAAGATCATTAACTTGTGTCAAACTTCTCAGACTCAACAGCAGGAGCAAATTGTTGAAAAATGAAAGTTATGGTCAGGAGTAATCAGAAGTTTTGCTCTAAAAGCCTCTTTAATTGAGTTCATTTCCATAAGTTCTACAGCTCAGCAGAACAGGTACCCTAAAAGGTGACAGCAGCTGTTTGTTATTTAACTGTGTCAGAGGAGGAGGAAGAGTGGGTGAGCATAATTAGCCAACAGTTTGAGACTGATGAAGTGGATAATGAGAGGTGCAATGACATATTTTTGTACCTTGGCAAAATGCGTGCAAAATGAATGCCTCTCCAGCCCTACTGGTGGAACCTCTGCTGTGCAACCTTCATTTCAAGCACTAAAGGTGACTGGTGTCAGAGCCAGATAGCCTTGAATGAGAAATATGCTGTGTCATGTTGCCTTATTTCTAATACAGGGAACTGATACAGGCACACTCAGGGAGCCTAATTCTGCAGCTGGTGAAAGCTGGAGTGAGTCTGTTGACCTCAGTGTAGCTTAGTGGATATCTATGGTCATTGACCTCCCCACCCACAGCTTTACGAAAATTGGCTTATGAATATGCATAACTCAAAGATGCTTTAGACAATGTGACATATCCCTTTTAATGCTACAATCTGCTCAATGTGTCTACCCTATGTTTGTGCATGTCTCATTCTTGTATGTGAAGTTAGAAATATGAAGTGTGAATGTGTTTATAGTTCTAAACATGTTAATGAGAGCAATTAGAGACATTTGAGGTACTTAATGACTCAGTTCTCAAACCAATGACTTGTGAATGGTCGTGTTTGTCCTGTGAGGCAGAACTGAGGCTGGTCCTAGAAAGTCATGTGACCATGCTACCCGATACTGGAATCCATCTTGAACCTGGTGTTTTTCCATGGGGATGGGGATGCCAAACTAAGGGTTCTTGCCCCTGGAGAAGAGGGGGAAAGAGAGCCTATTTCTGCAATGAGAAGCCATCAGTCTTTGATCTTCAGTTGGCCTTTGAAACTGCCTGGCCCACCCGACAGCATACAATGAACTATGAAAAAGCTGCTGACCCAAGTCAGAGCCCAAGATCAACTCTGATTTGAAGCTTTCACCTGAGATAAGAACAGCTGTTTAGTTAAGAATTTTCATATGACAAGTTTCTTATTGGATTTGAACTAGCTAAACACTTGTGTTCATTTTATTAACTTACTTTGACATATTAGGTGACGAGCTTTCGTGGGACAGACCCACTTCTTCAGATCATAGCCATACCAGAACAGACTCGATATTTAAATATGCTAAATATTGAGTCTGTTCTGTTATGGCTATGATCTGAAGAAGTGGGTCTGTCCCATGAAAGCTCATCACCCAATAAATTATGTTGGTAGCCTTTAAAGTGCTACTGAACTGCTTTTTTGTTTTCATAGTATATAGATTAGCATGGCTATCTCTCTGTTACTTTGACCTGACTGTTTTCACTTGCAAGCACTTAAATCTGCTGCTTTGTATGTAATAAAAAAATGTTTATTATCAAGCCCAATGTAAATACTAGTTACATGGGGTTGGTGGATGGGGAAGTAACCATGGTGCATCTCTCCTTTTCACCAATAAAAGAGTCTGGCTTTATAAGCTTCCTCTGTGTAAAACTTTTATACAGGGTAAGGCAGATTTTTTGGGGGTTGGTTTTCTGAGTGCTGAGCCCTTACAGCTGAGCTCTCCCAGAACTGAGCTATTCAGTGTCTGCGTTGCTTTGCAGAGGGGTAGTAACCCCAACTCTGTGCCTTGACTGGAGGAGACTAGAGGACCTGGCCCAGCAGGACAGGGTGGAGGGGAGCCCCAGGGAGCAGGAAGGCAGGAGTCAGTGGCCCGATCAGCATCCCAGGGGACAACCCTTAGGAGACTGCTGTGATTCTAATTCATCAAAGGTACCAACACAGGATCTTGCCGAGAAAAGCCCATTCCTGGGAGCTAGTTCCAGGGTCTGCTAGGTTCCCAGAGTCCTACTCTATGTCAGATAACCACATCCAACAACAGAGTGAAGGTAAGATTGTAACAGACTGGAACCTATAGGTTATAATCACAGAAGGGGAAAAAAAACAAACAACTTAAAAGATACTAACTTTACATTCAGGCATCAACTGAACTAATCCAGCTTGGTATACGGCTGGAGGGTCACATCCAGATAGACTTGAAAAGACCAGCCTGAGGCAGCTCCAGTGACAGAAGGTGGTTTGTAGTTTGCAGCATTATTGACCTAGCGTGGTTCTACTTGCCTTGCTCTGGTTAAAATTTCCTGACCTGCTATAACTTGGATATCTTTGCAATACCCCTCTCTCATTTGATGAGAGAATTCCCTGTCTGGAACCTGTCGCTCCCGTGATTTCAGTCAGGAGGGATGAGACATCCCCTACTCAAGGAAAAGAAAAAAGATTGATGAACATGTTGGTAGTACCACCTTAAAAGAGAAGCTTTGTGGCTAAATGAATAGCAGCAACCAGCCCCACAAATCACTTTTTATGCCCATTCAGGGGTGTGAAATTCTTTTGTGCCCCATGTTTTCAGAAAGCAAATGTGGGACCCAAATTCCAGCTTTAATTTAATTGCAAAATAAAGTTCATTTCCACCCTATAATGTGTCAGTCACTTATAATGGTCAGGACAGCCAATCAGAAAAAAGAAACAGTACCATTTAACTTGGGTGGCCAACCCCAGAATCTAAATATGGGATTGCAAATATCCAGTAGCCGGAAAGATCTGTGGGTAGATCTGTCTGAAATGCGTTCCCATAAAATATTCATCTATTTAGTGTGACTGGACAAATGAGAAAAAACCATGGAGAATTTGCATAGGGGAAATCTCTCAATTTGCCTAACTAACTGCAAATTGCAAATTTCCCATTCAGCTCTATTTCTCCCAAATACTGTACTGGTTTCATTCTTTGTGGGTTACAATTTAGGGGCTGGTATGAAAACATCATATTGTTAGAATTAATCACAGATTTTCTGTATTGAAATGTCACTCCAGAAGTCTGGGAGCTATAGGGCAGGCTGGTGTGGGGTGGGATGGGGAGGGGAAGACAAAATAGACAATTCTGACTGGTCCCTTTTGCTCTGTAAGCTATTCAGAACAGCAGGAGTCTCAGTGAGTTTTCTCCTTTAGGGGATCATTAATTCATGTGGTTACCCACACCACACTTCTATCTAGGTCAAGATTTTCAAAAGTGACAGGTGCAACTGAGTGGTTTGGGATTTGCATGCCAGACTTGAGAAAGTGTAAGAGGCCTGTAAGAGTGGGGGAATTGGCACTGGAATTTTTTCAGAGAAGTTCTACACGCTCTGTTATACAGGAGGTTAGACTACATGGCCATCATTTTTCCTTCTGGCCTTAGATTCTATATAAAAAAGTTCTTTAAAGACAGCTTGGGTTAGGAATCCAAAACCACTATTCACTTTCACAAATCTTGGCCATGGTAGCTAACATTTGCCTGCCCAGTTTACAAACTGGTTTTGTTGTTCCTATATTCTTTATCCTTTTAAAGAGAGACCATCTTCCCTTCAGAAACATCAGGCTCTGAGAGTTCATAGGTGCCACTGAGATCATGAATAACAGCCCCTGGGAACTCCAGAGAGTGCAAACTTCACCGACCTGGAAGTATTTATCTGTTTGGGACTCAGGAGAATTAGGAGATTTGCCGAATTCAACCGGTGGCTCTGGAGACCTCACACTGAGAGCTTTCAATACCTCCCCACATTTCTCCACTGCCTACTTGTACTTGAGTGTTTGCTGATTTACGGTTGACCTGAGCAATCTGGGTTCACAGGATTATGTCACATGGATGATTTTGTTCTTTCTTCAGCCTCCACTGATTTTGTTTTGAGAAATTTGGAGAGATTCTCTTTTACAACCTCTGCTAGTTTCTGTTGCTCAGCGCATGCATCCAACACTCACTTATCACCTCCCTCCTAAGTCATCTGTGACCTTGTATCAATTCTGCCCAGGTTCTGCTTATAAACCAGGGATTTTCTCTAGCTGGGTATTTACCCACAGCTGCTAACTGCATATGAGAGAAGTGAGGAAGGAAAACAAAAGCCCTCACTCAGAATAGCACAAGGCTGGGGGAATCATTCTCATTGGAAATCACCTGTCCAAATCGTTCAGTCTCTAATCCCCAGAAAACAATGCCTGTCACTGAAGAAATGCTAAACCTGCTTGGTAGCTCTTCAAGCCTAAGGACAAATATCGTGCAAAATGAAACATTCTAAACTGTCTAGTAAGACTTGGCCGTGAGATGCTCTACCAATGAGGGTGCTCTCTGGCCTGTTGAAATACATGCCGCCTCACAGCAGGAGAATATAATGCCTCCACTAGCTGAAACTCAGGAACTGTTACCCGCACTGAGCGCATCAGGCTGACTGTCCTGATCTTCTCTCTGCAATTGGAGGTTGAGAAAACTTTGTCTTCTTCCAGCTCTGTCATGCCACGAGGCGATCCAGCTCTGAATGCTACATATTTCCTACCACTTTCTCCTGAAACAATAACATTTAAATCCAATCCAATCCAATCCTTTAGCATCCCATGAGCCCCAATTAATTACAGTAGCAGGCGTCTGTTCATTCAGTACAGTAACAACTGTGCTTACTGCCTCATGCCACCTTGCGTTTTTTGTTCCCTTTGGGTATGTCTACACAGCAAAGTTACTTTGAAATAACTTTTCTTGCATCTACACAACATAACTGCTATTTCAAAATAATTTTGAAATAATGGTTAGCTTATTTTGAAATTGGTGAGCCTCATTCTATGAGGAATAGCACCTGCTTCATAGTGGCTATTTATATATTGGCACTGTTTAGACAGGGTATAGAGCCTATTTCGAAATAAGCCATAGAGCATCCAATGGCTTTATTTCAAAATGGGGTCTATTGTGTGTAGATGCTGTATTTCAAAATAGCTACGGTCTATTTCAAAATGCATTTTGTGTGTAGCAGAGTTATTTTGAAATAAGCTATTCTGGAATACCTTATTTCAAAAGACCACTGCTGTGTAGACATACCCTTTCACTTTAATAGAAGTCATAGTAAGAGATAATGACCCTCCTTGTTATGCCAAGAAATGCAGGGTATCACTTATTTAGACTGTATGATGGATGTATTTTGGATTAGTAAATTTGCAAATATCTTGGGGGCACGCTGGGTTCTGCTTTAAGAGAGTCACTATCCTCTGAGGAGAGCTCCACCCAAGAGCTACAGTGACATCTGACACTGTCACTAGCCCCTTAAAGATGGTCACTGATGACTGAGACTCAAGACTGGATCCCCCTCTGCTGAGTGCCAATGCCCAGTTCAGTTGCGATGCTCGTTTTCAGGGCTTCTGCCTTGTGGCAGCCTCTTAACTTGCAGTGACATTTACAGCCCTCTGAGGTTTCATATCTTCGTTATACATGAGTTTGCTGTTCTCAGCTAATCATCTCAGAGGCTTGTGTTCTTTCAGCAGAACAAGAGGCCTGGGCAGAGTGTAAAGGTGGATAATTTCTAGGCAGTAAAGGTTTTCTTCAAAGATTTGCTGCCAGAATGTCTAAGAAAATGGCTAGCTCATTGTGAAAATCCAATCTATAAAACAATAGTAAATAATAATGAGCTGGGCCCCTTTGTGAATAACAGCTCCTGAGATGTGCGGGGTGCCTGCTTCTTCCATTGCCACTAAGGGAACATGTGAGAGCCCCACAGGAAGAGGCAAAAGGAGAGGAAGCAGTGGCGTTATCAAGGCTGCGTCCTTTCTTCTGCTGCGGCTGGAGTTGCACTGCTGAGGCCAGCGCGTGCTCAGTGAAATGTACAGGTGTACCCCGCCTTGACGCATCGCCTCCTTCCCAGAGGATCCCAAAAGTGCTTTGAAATCACAATAAACGGATATGAACTATGCACAGGATTTGCAACCACTGCCAGGGGTGGGGGGCAGAAAGCAGCAATTGCCTGTCTCCATGGAGAAGCACTAGGCAGTGTCTAGAGGGGAAAGAAGATGGTGAACAGCCAGGGGAGCCAAGAGATGCATAGTGGCTTGGAGGGGCTGAGCTGGGATCCTGGACTTGACTCTCACGCCCTAGAAAGTCACAGTCTGGAGGAAACAACAAGAAGCCCTGTGGCACTTTATAGACTAATAGATATTTTGGAGCATAAGCTTTCATGGGCAAAGACCCACTTCTTCGGATGCAGGTCTGGAGGACAGCAGGACGTGAATACTGCCCCGTGAGTGGTGACTGACCCCACTTTTGGTGTGGCTGTGAGGAATGGGGGAGCCATGCCTGGCTAGCCTGAGCTCAAGAGAAAAGCACTACAATGGGGTGAGGGGAAAAGTGGTGAAATAAGGCACCCCGCAACACTGCCCTCGAAAGACATGACAGAGAGGAATCGACCATGTAGTTTCCAGGCTTTCAGTGGTTAGTAGAGGTGGGGAAAGTACCCAAAAAATTACTTGAGTAAAAGTGCAGTTGCTCTGTGTGTGGGGGGTGTACTTAAGTAAAAGTCACTGGTGGTCCCTCTGAAAAACTACTCGAGTAAAAGTACACGCACAAGTGCACCCCCATTGTACTCACATACCAAAAATGAAAACAGCTGCACTTTCACTCAAGTAACTTTTTGGGTACTTTTCCCACCACTGGTGGTTAGTGCATTAAACTTCTTAAACTCTACCTTATTCATGCTAAGTTTTCTCATGGAAATTTACTAAAAGTTAATTTGTTGTGACTTTTGCTCTTTGTGCATACAAATTCTGTCAAAAGTGACATGTTACTGAAGTTTCCTCAAAGCAAATAGCATGCTAGGCACCGTTAGTACAGGTATCGCTACAGTCTACTACTGTCTCAAATGTTCTGTATGAAACCTAGGTACAAAAAGGTGTGGCCTCTATGGGATTTTCTACCTGTCTTAAACCAGGCAAAATGAATATGAGCAAAATTAAGAGCATAATTTGGAATGGGATGATGACGTAATGGCTGAATTGATAATGTATTAACCATTTTGTAAAATGCTGACTTTACTTTCAACCCATAAAATGATCAAGCCTGGTTATTTGAAGCGAGCGCACAGAAAGCACGCTAAGGACTTGCCAGACACCCACCACATCTGCAAAAGATGCAGCAAGGACTGTCACTCTCGTGTGGGTCTTCATAGTCACAGTAGACGCTGTAAATGAAGTCCTCAATTGAAACTATAAAGGGCGCAATCCATAGTCTATGCAGACTGAAGGATGCCTACTGCTACTACTACTACTCACTCACTTACTACTTACCCCTGAGAACTGACAGTAAAAAAGAATAGAATAGAATAGAATACCCTGTTTTATATAATGCTTTTCTTCCACAGTTCCTAAAGCATTTTACAAAGGAAGCGAACATTACTATCACCCCCTTTTTAACAGATTGAAAAACTCAAGCACCGAGAAACGAAAAAATCACCCAGTGGCAGAATTAGGAATTGAACATGCATCTTCGATGCAACAGCTTAATAGCCTAACCACTAGACACCCTGGATCCCAGTGTAGCTGAGGACTGCCTCCCAGTGTAATCTATGGGTTTGGGTATTTGGTCCCTTATAACAGTTGGATAAAACAATGAGGTTCATGAGGAAGTTAATAGAATGAGTGTTTTAGCCTGAATGATAGACTCTTGTGTGCTTAGCATGGGGAGGTTCCCTGCCTTTGACATCAATAGAACAGGTTGGGGGGGTCCTGTAGTTTGCTGAGAGTCAAAACTATGAGAGCAGGTCAGCATCTGCATTTTTCATTTTCTTTTTAAACTCCAGTGGCCTTTGCATCAAAACTGAAATTTCCATGGGACTCACCTGGTTTTGACTAAATCATTTAGGTTGTTTGTCAAAAAACAAAATATTGGTCTGATTCGCTGAAATTTTTCCATTTTAACTTGTAAAAACAAACCAAAAAATTGGAATCTATTTTGCTTTCAGTTGTTTAAAACTGACATTTTTTCAATTTTCATTTTTGATGTAAATGAACAAGCAATGAAGGAAAATGATAAAAATGAAAAGGTTTCAGTTTCATCAAAATTTTTCATGGGAAAAAAACCATTTCCTGAACAGCTCTAAAAGCTCAGGTTAAATTGCCTCTTTTCTCAGCCTTACAAAGCACTTCAGCCGCTTCCATTCATCATCAGTGTCATAATATACCTCAGTGAACATGCATCTAGCATTTATCACTGTATATTATGGTTGGACTGAGTAACTCCCTCTAATGAAAAGTCTGTGAACATCCACGGCTTTAATTCAGTGGTTTTGTTCTATATAAAATCACCCCCACCCCAATTCTTTATTAGCAGAAAAAAATTCCCAGAGCTCTGGATAAAATAAATATGTGAAGAAGAGACAGATCTAATAAACCTGATTGGAATTTATGATGTACTCAGGCATCATTTTGCAAGAGATAATGTCATAGTAATGCTGATTTGCTGGAGTGAGAACCATATAATTTATCTTGTCAATGTACATAAAAAATGTTATCTGTGTGAGGAATGACTGATGTTCTCATGAAAACTGGCAGGGAAACAAATAAAATAATTTTGTCCTTTAAAATATATCTAATTATCACATCCACCTTTGTTTGTGACAATGCAGCGTGGGGGAAAGCACAGTGACACAAATGACTCCTGTTTTTTGCTGAAACCTGCACTTCAGTTTGGCCATTCTAAAGCTGTATAAATTTGAAAACTCATAACCTGATATAGGCCTCTCGCCAGCAAGACAGATTCATTGAGTCACTGATTTTAAGACTGTACCTTTTGATCATTTGACTTGAAAAACACAGGAATTTCATCCAGTTATCCCCATGAGTCCAGTAACTTATGATATTTATTCAGAGCTTGAGTTTAAAGTTAAACACAACCACTCGGGGAAGCAGGGCCACTCTGAAAATATCACTAGCGTCCCCTGTAAGCTGAGCGAGCACTTGGGCAGCTGCCCAGAGGAGATTCAGCTGCCACCCAGCTGATTAGCAGAGTGCCCAGAGTGAGCAGCATCTCTTGCTATGGGCAGTGCCCATCCACACATGCGCTTAATAAAATTTATTCCACTCATGGATGAAAAAAAAATAGACGGAACATTGTTCATCACTAATGAGCTCTGTCCCCATTTACAGATGAGGAATTGAGACGAGGGGAAGAAACTCATTCCAGGATGTGGAGAAATTGAAGAAGGGCCAGAGGAGAGCAACAAAAATGATTAAAGCTCTAGAAAATATGACCTATGAAAGAAGATTAAAAGAACTGGGTTTGTTTAATTTGGAAGAGGGAGGACTGAGAGGGGACAGGATATCAGCTTCCAAGTTCCTAAAAGACTGTTACAAGGAGGAGGGAGAAAAATTATTCTCCTTGGCCTCTGAGGATAGGACAAGAAGCAACAGGCTTAAATTGTGGTAATGGGGGTTTAGGTTTTCATTAGGAAAAATTTCCTAGCAGTCCAGGTGGTTAAGTACTGGAATAAATTGCCTGGGGAAGCTGTGAAATCTCCATCACTGGAGATATTTAAGAGCAGGTTGGATGGGCATCTGTTCAGTGCAGTCTAGGTGGTGTGTGGTCCTGTCATGAGGACAGGGGACTGGACTCAATGACCTCACAAGGTCACTTCCAGTCTAGTGTTCTGTGCTTCTGTGAAAGTGCCACAAGTAAGTGGCAGGCCAAGGAGCAGCCCAGGCCTGACTGGTGCCCTAACCACTCAACCCTGATAGAACTAAATGACTGTTTATCAGCTTCAGCTTCACGGGGTGGTGAAGCTTTGCTCAGTCAGACATGATTCCCACTGACCTCATTGGTAAGTTTGTTAGTAAGGAATCCAAAGATAGTTCACCTGCAAATTTCTGTCACCTGCTATATGCACCTAGGGCACCCAGGTTAATATGCTCATCAGTGACATGGTTTTTGTCATGGTATTACTTTATAATCTTAAATTTCAGAAATATTCATCAGTTGGTCTGGGTTTACATAGACAAAAGTAGAACTGCTCAGAAAAACATCAGTGGTCTGAAGAAGTGCGTTGGTCCCATGAAAGCTCACCTAATAAATTATTTTGTTAGTCTTTAAAGTAATACTTGACTGCTTTTTTGTTTTGATCAGTGAAAGAGTTTTCCATTGGAAAATGCAGTTCCATCAAAATCAAAATACTTCATGAAAGCACATCAATATTGCAGATGCTTCATTTCGGAGGAGAAAACCCTGGAAAAGTGTTTAGACAAATGTTGAAACGTCTGATTTGGACATTTTTGGAATGGAACATTTTGATTGTCACCTCTCCAAATAACTTTTGTTTTAAAATGGTTTTAGATTATAATAAATACAAAACATTTTAAAAGAAACAAAACATTTTGCTTTTGTATAAATTAAATGTTTTGATTGATCTGTTTTTTTTTTCAAAAGTTTTCTTTGTGGAAAATTTTTTCAAAAGTTTTCTTTGTGGAAAATTTCACCATTTACAGGTTTTGCGCTGAATTGGGATGAAAACAAACTTCGAAATCTCAAAATTCTCTGTAAAATGGAACTTCTATTCTCTGCCCTGCTGCAGCTAACAATTAACTCACTATTGCAGAAACAAGTCCTGTACAACTGGAAGAGTTATTCAAGAGAATTTATGGTACATGTAAATAAAGTACAAGATGTCAGTTGTTCACAGGGACATTTCTGCGGCTTTCATCACTGCTGTGGTATTTAAGCATTAAATGCATCTAAATGAAGAGCTCATATTAGAGCCGTGCCTTCTGCTCACTTGTCCTATGCATAACTTCCATGTTCTTCTACTTGCCCAACCCCACCATTCTACATGAGAAATTCTGTCATTGTGCTGTTCATACTGAGTGTACATAGAGCTTGCATTAGAGGCTGGTGCTGCATGAGTGAAGAAAGGCAAAAATGACATTAAAATGTTGTCAGAGGAAATTTACAGCAATAGGTAAAGATAGTGCTGTGTCTAACTAAACACAGACCCAGCAGCAGCGCACTCCCCTTCCCTCACATTTTGTCCCCAGGAGCCTTTGAAGACAGCATATGTTCTGTTTGAATTATATCACTTTAGTGATCACAAGACAAAAGTGCAGTTTGCCTCTGCAGTATAGTCTATAAAGTAATATTCTTGCGTGTGTGGGGAATGAAATTAGATTTTCTGACTGACAAGGTTTGCTCCTTTGCACTGAGCTTTTGTAGAATCAAAGAATACTAGAACTGAAAGGGACCTCAAAAGGTATCAAATCCAGTCACCTACCCTCACAGCAGGACCAAGCACCATCTTTTTCATCCCTGTCAGATGTTTATCTAACATGTCCTAATGTCTCCAATGATGGAGATTCATTGCTTCTTGTCCTATTTTTAGGGGTTAAGGAGAATAATTTTCTCCCTCCTCCTTGTAACACCCTTTCAGGTATTTGAAAACTGCTGTCATGTCCCCTCTCAGTCTTCTCTTTTCCAAACTACACAAACCTGATTCTTCAAATCTTCTCTCATAGGTCATAGTTTCTAGACCTTTAATCATTTTAGTTGCTTTTCTCTGGGCCCTCTCCAACTCTCCATATCTTTCCTAAAATGTGGGCCCACAACTGGGCATAGTACTCCAGCTGAGGCCTAATCAGTGCAGAGTAAAGCAGAAGAATTACTTCTTATGTCTTGTTCACAACACTCTTGTTGTTGCATCCTAGAATGGTAATTTCGGTTTTTTTGCATCAGCATCACACTGTTGACTCACACTCAGCTTGTGGTGCACTACGACTCCTTTCTGCAGAATGGCTAAACATGGGGCAGGTAAAGGACACGTGACTCTAGCAGATGATGCATGCATCCAGCCTAATAAGCTGGTTTGTGGCGCACTTCTGATCCTCTCTTCTGGTGCCATATGTGGGCACAATGGTGCTTTGTGGTTGTATTTGCTCTGTGTTTGCCATATTGCAGAGCTAGTGGAAATTTTCCTGCTGAAGAGTTGGAGTCAGTTAAGAACCATTTTTAAGATGAAATTTTGGTTGTGATTTTTTTTGTGTCAAAAATAGAAATTTCACCAAGTTTTGATTTTTGAAAATGGGAACTTTTTCAAAATTCTCAGCTTCTGTGTCCCCTTCAACGTTGTTCCTTTTTGGTTACCAAACTGTTCCTGACTGTATCATGTCAGTGGTTTTTTCCCCCCCCAAACAGCATTCAGTAGGTAACACCATATGAAGCATTTCAGATTGGATCTCCCTAGTCTGGCACCCTCAAGACCCGATCAGTCCCAAACCACAGAGTTTACTGGACTAGAGAAGTCTGTACCGCCCCTCCCCTACCAGCCTCCAGGCTCTCCTGGGAGCCCCTGACTCTGCTGTCAGCCTTGGCCAGGCTCCCTGCCAGCTTAGCTCCACTCCTGGTCTGAGTCTGCCAGCTCCCTTGGCACTGGCCTGGTAGTACTTCAGGCTCAGCCAGGCTCCCAGGCACTGGCCTGCCTTCTATCAGACAGCTGGCCAGCCCCAACTCCCAGATGCCAGGACTCTCTGGTCCTGCTGGACTGGAGAGCCCCAGATTAGAGAGGGTCAACCTGTGCATATTCATTATGGCCACTCTTACCAGTTCTCTTTTCACCCAACCCATGTGTATCTAAATGAGCTCGAGTGAACTCCCCATATTCAAGCACTACCTGTGGATTTCCAGGGAGATCCGACCTTGCGAGGCCAATCTCTTCCCGAAATTCTGGGCCTGCAAACTCATTAGAGAAGGTTTGGCATAACAATAACTCAGGGCCAATTTACCCAATCCACAATCCATCGAATTATCCAGACTTGCACAACATAGTTGATATTTTCATGTCATGGACAATGACCAACACTGTAAGTCTAAAGAGCAGGACTGACCAGGGATGAACACATCTATTTTCAAAAATGGTCTGAGACAGTTTCATGCAGACGAGGGAATAAAACCAAAGGAAGCAGAAATGGCAATGACTAAAAGCTATGTGTTGAAGAGAAATGTCATAAAAAAAATCACAGCTTGGCAAATGCCTGGAACAAGCAATAGAAAATACATTTATATCTTAAATATGGGTCTGCTGCTGAGAGCTTCAAAGGTCACAGGCTTTGAATTTTTTCTTGCTCTTGGAATCTCTACTAATCGCTATTTAAGCAGAGTTCATCAGTGAAGAATAGTTTCAGTGGCAAATCTTATTTCTTGCCTGGAACAGGAGAGCTAGGTTAATAACACCTTATTTAGCAGCAAATTCCACTTCACTGGAGCATGTTTGAGAAGAACTTTGATTTGAATGAGGATTGATATCAATCCTGCAAAGCAGAGTGACCAAAACAGCAGCAAAATGAAACATTTATAACCAACGTGCCAGGCTGCATGCACAATTGTAAACTTACCTGCCAGGCTGATTAGTTCAGCACTAAGCAGAAAAGGCTTACACTTGTCGGCCCAGTACAGCTAGATCATTAAGCCATAAAGTCTCTCCGGGCTTGGAACAGCATGTGTAGGATAATTGAGATGGTTAGATCAGATAGATTACAGAACAGCAGGCATTACTTATAATGGAACTCCCTACGTAACTGAGTGGAGCATCCTTGTATTTGGACAGAGGGCTGTCGAGGCTGGAACAACAGTGACCATAGGAGCAAGGAGCTTTGCAATATTCAAAATGCCCATGGCAGCAGAAGACTCATGACTGAAGTTCAGTTCCTTAAAGAGAGATCCTGAAGCTGGGCTGCCAGTCATCTCCTGCATAGAAACCTCTGGCTCTGCAAAGCTGTTCCCCAGGGTTAAAGCAAACACGAGATCTGGAGCTCCGGGAGACAAGTGCTTTAGCAAAGCCTTAGCAAGACAGTTACGTGCAGAGGGTGTATGGGGATGGCTGGAGAGGTAGTGAGATAGAAACGGGGAAAGAGAGAAGAGGACACCACTCCTGGAGTTCAAAGAAGGGGTGACTTTGGGCTGGATGCCAAGTACCTCAGTGGAATTCCTCCCTGTCATGACAGGAAAAGATGGAAGTTTCAGAGATTCTGGGTGCTGCCTGATTTGGCTCGTGTGAGAGGAATTACCACAGAACATCAGCAGAGGCTCTTGGCCCTAGTGGGGCCTTTTCCTGGGGAATGGAGCCTTTTGTGGTGGGACACGTACGTGAGGATGTAGGATGCTTGGAGGCTGTCTGGGGCACTGGGGTGGGAAAGGGAAGCAGCTCCCAGCTGACATGGCATTCTCTGAGCCCTTCTTCCTGGCTGTGCTCCAGTTCCAGGCTATCCCCCTGCCTCTGCCATTGCCCTGGAGAAATGGGCGCTCCTTGTAATGGCTGGCAAGGGGCTAGTGGGTAACCCACTGCTCCTGAGGTAGCAGCCCCCAAAGTTGCTCAGTTTACTCAGTGGAATCAGGCATTGGGAGGCCTCAGTTAGGCCATCCCGGTCAGTAGTATTGTCAGTTCTCAGACCTCTAACACAGACAGAACAATTCAGGGGCTGGCAGGCAGCAAGAAGCTCACATGGTTCATCCCAGGGACAGTCACTAGAGGCAAAAAAGTGATTCCCCCCCCCCCAATACCCAACAAAGTGAGCATTAATTAACCGAATGCCATCCCCTCAACCCCACCATGACCGGCTGTTGGTGCATGGTCCTGCCATGACAGCAGGGGACCGGACTCAATGACCTCTTGAGGTGCCTTCCAGTTCTCTGTTCTGCGATTCTGTGTTGTGACGCTGGCATCTGGCAGCAGCTTGCCAGCGGAGAAGGAAACAAGCTTCTCCCCGACCTCCTCATGCAAGAGGAGGAGAGGCACTAACAAAGCAGGTGGGAAACAAAGGAGGACTTGGGGCCCTCTGTGGCCCTCTGTGAAACACTGAAAGAAACAACCCTGCAGCAAGGCCACTCCCACATTCTTATCCCTATTCTGTGTTTCCTTTCCCTTGTACGTCAGTCATGGGGAAATTCACATGAGCAGCAATGATCTCCTCGTACAAGACTTTGATACCACTGTGGCCCCATTGACGTCAAGGGAGTTAGCCCTGATATACACCTGTGCAACTGAAAGGGAAATCATCTGCAGGGTCTTTGCATCATTAGAGCTGGCTTCAGACCTGATGCTCCCAGTCTTTGCCCCCCTCTCTGGGACCCACTTATGCTGGGACAGAGGGTTTGACATTGGAGTGAGGGTGGCATCAGCCACAGGCTCTTGTGGATGCTGAGATCCAGATGAGTGAACAAGTGGATTTTTTTTTGTTTGCTTGTTTGTTTTTATGTTGTTTTTTTTGTTTGTTTGTTTTTGGTTCCAAGGCAAAATCTGCAGAAAATTCACTTCTGGATTGATCCCAAATGATGATTATCTGGGTTTTTCTTGTTGAAATAAAAAACAAAACAAATATTGGTTTGGGTTGAACTAAACGTTTGTTATCTTTTGGGGCTGCAGTTGAACTCTTCTGCTTGTCTAAAAATTAATTTCCAGGTAAATTTCTAAATGAGACTCTTCAAAAGAAAAAGACAGAAAACTTTAAATTTACTGGAATTTTCTCTCTATTTTTTTCCAGGTGATACTATTCACTGAATTTGACCCAAGACAGCATTTCTGGTAATTAAACTGTTTCTAAAATCAATCAATCAATCGATCAACTAAATAAAAATGGAGAGCTTTACTCTGAGAAAGGTAACCTCCACCCTGCACGGCAAAGGACGAGACAGGCCAAGGGAATGGCACAAGCAGAATTGTCTTGAAAAAAAAAAGGTCTTGCAGGAGGCAGCAGAAAGATCTTTAATGTAATTTTAAAAACAGATTATTTGGGCATTTTGTTCTTCAGCAGCTATTTTTTTCTACACTCCTCCTTTCATATCAAAGTGGAAAATGACACAAATGTATTATATTGCCCTCTCTTGAATGTTTAAATAACATGAGACAAAGCAGGTGCACCCAGACTGAATGGAAGGAGGAAAAATGGAAAATAAAAAAAAGTGTACAATGGTGTAATAAACAAAGATGATTAATTCCGAACAAAGTTAGAAAACATCTGCATGGCACATCTTCTTTGAAGATTATGCCTTATGTAAAAATACATCCCTACTCCTTCAACATGGATGAAATTCAGGTAAATTGCTGTGTATCTCAACATTATATATTATAGAATAGACCCTCCTTTGGATTTCAGGCACATTTTGCTGCACAATTTACATACAGTCCTGAGAAACACATTTTTAGTCATAGTTCATTATGTTTCTTTATATATTGCTGTACCAGGAGCTCATTATAGTTCAGAATTTATTAATGATTTAAATACTCTTTTGTGTTCATGTGATGTTATTTTTTCTTGTGTCCTCTACAAGATTTGAGCTTCTGGGTCTAACAACACAAGCCTCCACTGTATCATTAAAACATCAGTGTGTAAATCCTGGCCCCATTCAATGGGAAAGCTGCTATTGATTTCAATGGGGTGTGTTTTCCCATCATGTACTTTAACTGGAGACAGCAGTGGGTTCCTAATATAATTTGCAGAAGGCAGACAGTAGAGGGTGACAAAGGCTCACACTAGTCTTTAAAGTGCTACTTGACTGCTTTTTTGTTTTGATAGTGTATAGACTAGCACGGCTTCCTCTTTGTTACTAGTTCTTGTGATTATGCTCTGTCCCCGCAAAGACCAGCATCCTCAGCTCTACTCAAAAGGGGAAACCTGGGTTCCTTCTGTGCTTTTATGGGCAAGTGTGAAAGACAAGTTCTCGGAGGAAATCACAAGTGTACTCATGAATCTCAGACTTCCATAGCTGTGCCACAAGGCAAAATATGTTCATGGGAAAGGAACCTTCAGAGGTCATCAAGTCCAGTCCCCTGCACTCATGGCAGGACCAAACACCATCTACACCAGGGGCCAGCAACCAAAATAGCAAGAAGAGCAATTTTTCCCAATTCAGTGAAAAAAACTCAGTAATTCAAGAGCCACAGTGCATGTGAATACGAGACTGGTACAAGACTGTCCTCAATAAATAACGTCAAACCATACATTTTTGTAATCCCTATTTTAAGAAGAGCACACACATAAAGATTTGTAATGTGACACGTTGACTGCAGGACATTCACAAACTTAATATATTGTATTTCCTCACACTTCACGTGTGTTTGTACCACCATCTTCCTGACTTTCACTCCTGAAACTTCTCTCTCTTTGGAGGTTGCTAAGGGGAGTTATCCAGAGTTTTGAGATCACATATCATTTGCTATTTAGATATGAGTTTTTCATGTTGGGGCTTTTAGACATTCCCTGTTTAACAAAAATAATTAGGAGGGTTTTTTGCATTGGGAGCCACAAAGACATCCTTAAAGAACTGCATGTTACTCTAGAGCCCCATGATGCAAACCACTGATTTAGACTATGTCTCAGAAGGCACCTATCCAATTCCAAACTGTCCAGTCCCTGGCACCATCAATGTTCCTGCTAATCTTTTCCATCCATGTGCGGAATACATTTTGTATGTGCACTAAGACATGCGCAAATGTGCACCACCAATAGAAATACAAAACCTAGCTGTGGGTGCTCTCTTAATCAGCTGGGTGGCATTTGAATTTCTCCTGCATGGCTGAACAAGCACTCAGCTTACAGGGAACACTTGCCAGCACTGGCTTTACTTCTGAGGTGTGACTCAAGGGGAGATTAATGCAAGCATGTGCTCCAGGTGTCAAAGACAGCCATTGGCTTCAATATTTTTATTGTCTTGAAAATTCATTATTTGGTTTGTCTAAAGGTCTATTCCTAAGAAGCAGAGCTGGGTGGAAACTGTCTTTTGTGTTCACTGATAATTCCAACGAACTCAAAAATACCATCAGTTTAGAGACCAAATGAAAACAGTTTTTTATTTTTTTCCAGTTAATTTAAAAGTTGAAAATGCTCCTGTTAGGTTTGGGCAATACCATAATGCAAAAATACCCAAGAGCAATAGCTGAGCCTGTCTGCTGGGGCTGCTTGTGGGGATTCCTTCTGAGGAGGCAACATGGAAAGAGCAGTGTCATAAGGACTCTAGTTTTGCTTTATTTTACCTTCCTACCAGCCTGGCCTTGTGCTCCGTGTGGTGCTCTGTATCATTTTTATAGGAGCTTATTCCAGTGTCTGTGGAATTAGTGGTGATTTACTTCAAGGAGAGATGCCATTTTCTATTTAAAATGAAGAACAAATTGACAGCTGTTTGGATTTCTATGGTGTTTGGTTAAATAATTACAAAAACCAAAATCGTTGCCTATTTGTTTCAAGTCAAAGTGGCCTCTTTATCGGTGCAATAATGACACTCTGCTTTGAAATACTTGGACAAAAGCTGCTATTTAAGTGCACTTATGCAGTAAATGAAATGAATCTCATCTGTGCTGCAGAGACTGCGGTTGGTCCACTAAATGAGGGGCTCTGCTCTCCTGGTGCATGAGCCGCGGCAAGCACTGGGGCCGACCATGCGGAGGAAGTGGTGTTTCCTTAGCGGCTGGCCCTTGGCTATGGAATGGTCTTCCATGAGCAACTGGGATCTCCGCAGGCCCCACTCCATGGGAAACAAAACGTCAAAGCCATTTGTAACAGCTTCCCCACAGCGAGAGCCCGACAGAAGGAGCAGCAGCACTGCCCCAGACCAGTCCGTAGTGTGTCTAATGGGCCATTTGGGCAGCATGTTCCCACCGAGCGGCACCCTGTCTCAAGCTGAGCAGAGAAGACAAGGGGTGTGTCAGCATGTAAGTAACGAAAACAATGCCAGTGGGCCTGACAGCCACTGCAAGGTGGAAGTGGGGCCTAGCTCCGTGCTCCCAGAAGGGGCAGGACAAGAGTGGGACTGGGGGGCTTAGGGCTGTCTGCTCTTTGCATTGCCAAGACTAGAGCCCCGCCCCCCCAAACCCTGGCAGACCAGTGGAGCTAAACTGCTGTGGCACTGCAGAGGGGCCCAGAGCTCCAGCTGAACCCATGGCCAAAGTTGCAGCAGATGGAGCTCTGAGACCCTTTGAAATGCCCCAGAGCAACTGTTCTCCATCTTCCTTCCCGCACCATCGGCTAGCCTGGACAACAACTACCGCACACGGTCATGAACCATCAGGTTCACCAAGCTGACAGCCCTGGCAGTTGTGATGTGAGGACCCCTGAGTGCTGTCTGCATCTAGGGGCAGGGGCAACCAATGTGCTAACACACAGCAGTGCCACCAGGGAAACCACGCTGGGGTTTCTGGGGCTGTGGCTGAATTCACAGCATGACCAGTCGCATGTGTTGTGGCTTGATTGATAATCTTCCAAAAGCATGGCAGGGAGATGGGGAGGGGAGGTGATGGGTGTGGGGAGAAGATCTCAGCCCAGGGTTCACTTCTCTGTTCTTCAATGTTCAAAAGCCCATTTCTGGGGCTCGTTTCTGCCTTCGCTCTCTGTCCGTGGTGCTGATTTCCTGGCAGGTTCTACAGGCCTTAGATCAGCTCCCTGAGCCACAGTGACTGAGTTAGCTGCTGTAGTGGGTAACTGGATTCCATGCAGACAGGTAAAAGTCACTTCTATTCACGTTGATGGCCAAGAGTCAGCAAAGCTTTTGTGCATCCCTAGTCCTTAAAACACTCATGTGAGTGAGTGAGTGAAGTTAAGAATTTATTTGCTTCCTCATAAACATAGTGCTGAAGGGTAAGTCTGTAAGTGAAGAGAGGCTCAACACACACACACACACACACACACACACACACAGATCATAAAGAGACACAATAATTAAAAGATTCATTTGAAGATGGTATATGTCTAATTTTCATCAATGAAAGCCCTGTTTTCCCTTCCTGATCTTGCTCCAGGCCTTGACATGGCTGTGACCATCTGAGGAGAAAGCTAAGGTACATTTTCCTTTTACCTCTCTCTTGTGCTGTCATTCGTTCACTCATTAAAGCCAGAGCAATATGTCAAAGGTAGCAGCATATTAGCAGCTCCCTGCTACTGAATTCCATCCCTCAGAGCGCATATTTCCCCAGCTAGCGCTTCATGTTTGTTAAGGTTCATTTTCAAAGTCACTGGAGCCTGGTATCTCAATAAAGTACAAATGCCGAACTTTCACCAGAGCGGCTGGAGTGGGGAGAGAAAAAGTTTCCCCCCTCATTCCCTCTTTAAAAATTGATAAAAATAAAATTAACAGATGCCGCTGGCTGTGAGACTCCATCACCAGTGAGTCGTGCCTGTGCTCAGCCGATCTCCATGGCAACCTGTTATGTGGCCTGAATAGATGAGCTGGGAAATTAGGGTTACTCCTGAATTCCCTGGTTATCTTTGGGGGATTGCAAGTGCAACGTAAATCAGGTACCAGTGAAATGAAAAGCAAAATGTGGCTGCACTAGCAGGATTCACTGTTTAGAAGACTGAAGGTTGAGCGTAGGTGGGTCGTACATTCCTGAGAACTGTCTGCCCAGTGGCCTTGACTTTAAATAAGATTCATTCTGAATAAAACTGGACCCTTTCAATATAAAGGGAGGGATTATTTTTGGCTAGTGTAGGTCCCAGGTGTTCCACAGAGGGATAGCTCAGTGGTTAGAGCATTGGCCTTGTAAACCCAGGATTGTGAATTCAGCCCTTGAAGGGGCATTTCAAGGGTCTGAGGCAGGTTAGATTTAAAAAAAAAATCCATCAGGGATGTTGATAGGTCCTGCGGTGAAGGCAGGAGACTGGACTGGATGACCTCTCAAGGTCCCTTCCTGCTCTGTGGCTACGTCTACACGTGCCCCAAACTTCAAAATGGCCACGCAAATGGCCATTTCGAAGTTTACTAATGAAGCGCTGAAATGCATATTCAGCACTTCATTAGAATGCGGGCAGCCGCGGCACTTCAAAATTAACGCGTCTCGCAGCCACGCGTCTCGTCCAGACAGGGCTCCTTCTCGAAAGGACCCCTCCTACTTCGACGTCCCCTTATTCTCATGAGCTCATAGGAATAAGGGGACTTCGAAGTAGCCGGAGTCCTTTTGAAAAGGAGCCCCGTCGGGACGAGACGCGCGGCGGCAAGACGCGTCAATTTCAAAGCGCTGCGGCCTCCCGCATTCTAATGAAGTGCTGAATATGCATTTCAGCGCTTCATTAGTAAACTTCAAAATGGCCATCTGTGTGGCCATTTTGAAGTTTGGGGCACGTGTAGACACGGCCTATGAGATATATATACCTTCAACAGGCCCCAAGAGCTTCTTCTTAAAGTCCCCAGAGAAAGCTGGGCTGAGGAGTCTGGATCAGTGAAAGTTCAGAGAGAAGAGAACTGACTTCCTGGTTACATCTGGTCCTAGGGGGTCACCAGGCCTTCCACATAGTCTGTATTGAGGTTGGGTGCTCTGGTTAACATAGGAAGGGAACTGAGCTTTTGTTTCTGTCCTGAAAGCACAGAACAACATAAATATCTGCTGGTTTCTTTTATTTGCCACTAGAGGATTTACCTGGTGCTGCTCAGGGCTTTAACTCTATTATTTTTTGTTTTTCTTTTAAATCATTGCTGTAGGATGGGGCTGAGGATGAGAGGTTCATATGCAGGCTGCCCTGGGGAGAGCAGACTACCCCAGCCCGCTCTCACCCCAGCAGCCTGGGGCCAGGTGTAAACCACCTTTCCATGGCTGTGCAGACACAGACAAAGGGATGGGTGCAAGCTGCCTGACAGGGTGATCCAAGTTTGTCTGTCCTCTGTGCTCCTCAGACAGAGTGAGGAATGCAGCAAACTGTGCACTTTCCCCTCAGTCCCTGATGAAGGGGAGCAGCCAACAATGTTCCGCCATAAAAAGGGAGGGAAGAACTTCAGGCCCTCCTCCCCCTCCCAAAAGGTACCTGGGGTCTGAGACTTGGGGATAGGGCAGTCCCACACAGGGGGCGGGAAACACCCCCAGCCGGCCCCTTGCAACTGCCTGTTGATGCTGCCTCTTTTCTGTATGATTTCTGAGAAGCACTCGCCTTCCAGGCACATCCCATTTTTCTGGTACAACCAAACCCCTACGTGGCTCTAAACTATGAGGAAAGGGAGCTGTGTAGAGAATTTGGTGGTCCTAGTGATTGCAGTTGAGGAGGAGGTCTTGAACAGAGACAGACAGACAGAGCAACAGAGTCACAGACAGATGCACAGACAAACTCTCTCAAATGGATCATTGATTTGCATGCTGGTCAGTGCTGCTTGGGTTTGGGGGGAAAAGACTCCACATTCCTTACCTCCTTATGGCTACGTCTACACGTGAAGCCTACTTCGAAATAGCTTATTTCGATGTAGCGACATCGAAATAGGCTATTTCGATGAATAACCTCTACACGTCCTCCAGGGCTGGCAACGTCGATGTTCAACTTCGATGTTGGGCAGCACCACATCGAAATAGGCGCTGCGAGGGAACGTCTACACGCCAAAGTAGCACACATCGAAATAAGGGTGCCAGGCACAGCTGCAGACAGGATCACAGGGCGGACTCAACAGCAAGCCACTCCCTTAAAGGGCCCCTCCCAGACACAGTTGCACTAAACAACACAAGATCCACAGAGCCGACAACTGGTTGCAGACCCTGTGCATGCAGCACGGACCCCCAGCTGCAGCAGCAGCAGCCAGAAGCCCTGGGCTAAGAGCTGCTGCACACGGTGACCATAGAGCCCTGCAGGGGCTGGAGAGAGAGCGTCTCTCAACCCCTCAGCTGATGGCCACCATGGCAGACCCCGCTATTTCGATGTTGCGGGATGCGGATCATCTACAAGTGCCCTACTTCGACGTTCAACTTCGAAGTAGGGCACTATTCCCATCCCCTCATGGGGTTAGCGACTTCGACGTCTCGCTGCCTAACGTCGATTTCAACTTCGAAGTAGCGCCCAACACGTGTAGCCCTGACGGGCGCTATTTTGAAGTTGGCGGCGCTACTTCGAAGTAGCGTGCACGTGTAGACGCGGCCTGTGTGTCCTTCCCACACTCTCTTTCCTGCAACTTTTGCTCTACTCTTCCCAGTGGCTGGAACAATCTCACTGACCCCCACTGTGTCTAACCACCTCACTTGCTGCTAGTCCATACCCCCAAACAGTTATTTCAACTGGCCTTTCAGCACCAGCCATCCTCTCCCACGCCTCTGCCTTTGAGTACTTGTGGGAAACAACTCTACCTCAATGAAACACATAACACAATGCAAAGTCTCAGGGCTCTGTAACAATCACAGTTCTTGTCTTGTTCCACCAGAGATGACAATCTGCTCTTAGGACCAGGACTTCCTGAAACTGCTTGTACCCCTACATCTACAGCTCTGTAGCAAGAATGGTACCCCTTGAAGGAGCAATCTTTCCTCACCACTAAAAGGCATGCAAGAAAATGTCTGAGCAAAGAACCCAGCAATTTTTCTCCAAATGACCCCAATCCAACCATTTGGGATTTTCCCTGCTCTCTTCTGTTTAACACTCCCCTGAGGCCTAAATTGCCTGAACCCCTCTTTGGGGGCCTTCAATTCTCTCTACTGATAATGTATGTTCAACAAACCGTGTGTTAATGAGACAGTGTTCTTCATTTCACCCATGAAGAGATCAGTTATTGACAATAATCAAAGCGCAGCTCTTTAGCTGGGTAAGTTCAGTTAATTCTGTTACACAGAAACACATTGATTTGTTGTCATGAAGCAATTGTTAGCTAAAAAGGCATCTCCAGGCTGAGAAAAGAAGATGGGGGATGGGGAGAGAAACACTGCTGAAGTTTAAAGTCCATGAAAATTTGACAAGCATCATAGCTTTGCACGTCCATCCTCCAGAAACAGTGATGGCTGCAGCCAATGTTCCCTCTAATCTTTTCCATCATCTGTGGGTTTTCTCCATGTGGAGAATCAATTTTCATGTGTACCAAGGCATGTGCAAATGTGCACCACCAATGGAAAAAAAAGTTTCGCTGTGGGCACTCTGCAAATCTATTGGATGACATCTGACTCTCTCCTGAGCAGATGCATAAGCACATATCTTATAGGAAACACTGGCCACAGCCTGCATGTTTGCTGACTTCAGAGAGCATTTTTCTTCCATTAACCTTTAACGAATCTAACTGCACATGTTGTGTTGATACTAGTATTGCTACTAAGATTGAAACACGGAAGCGTCTAACAGCAACCCTCCATAATTCCTCATTTCTGATCCTTCTCAGTTAGGGGTATGTCTTCTCTAGTGTCTCTGAGAATAACACCATCTGTGTCTCTTTAGCTGCCTGGGCTTCAAATTGTCCCATCATCACAGTGTGTGTGTGTGTCCTATGGGGGCTCTATGGCTGGTAAGACTTTTTTCTGCTTCTCAAAATCTCAATAATACTTTAGCATGAAGAATTTTCACCACTCGGTACTCACCAGAGAGCTGTAACATGGGAGAGAAGTGTCTGTCTGCCTGGACAGAGTGACCATCTCACTTTTGTGGGAAAGCTCAGCCAGAGCAATGAGAATTCACTGAGTTCTGAGGCTAGTGTGATGTTGGCCTCAAACCATTCACACTACCCAGTGCAATGCCGTTCATTAAATTCCTGTTTCTCTCAGCACATGGGCAGAAGACCCTGCTACCCCATCCCCCCACCTAGCCCAATAATGTCCCAGAGTGTGAGAGAAAGGATGTGAACCCAGCTGTGAATGGGCCTGAGGGAACATTCAGCCCCTCTGTTCCCAGGAAAGAATCCATGCAAAGCTGAATCTGCAGCCACATAACAGCTATGATTTCATATTGTTCCCATGCACTGCTGACTCCAGAGTCTGACAGCAGGGTTCTCTCTAATTTTTTTTCCATCATGTGCAGAGTAAATTTTGTTATCTGCATCAAGGCACGTGCAGATGTGCACCACCCAATAGAAACATCTGCTGCCCAGTGTGGGTGACTGCGGGCACCTGAATCTCTCCTAGGTGGCCAACCAAGTGCTCTGCTTGAAGGAAGCACTGGCTGACATTGGGGCCCAGAAGCTGGCTGGAGGTGAGCAGGAGAGTGAGGGTGTTTCTGTTTAATTTTAGAGCTCATTGAGAATTGCTCAAGGCGAGATCGTGTGGCACTTACACACACTGGGGAGCACTTGCTCACCTGAACTCCCTAAGGCTGCTGGTGTAAGAAGCACACAAATAGCACATAGGAATACACAGGCAGTGAACACGCTTTTGTCTCATGTGTGTTTGATGCACGTAACGGTCCCACTTCCCAGAGTCCTCCATGCGGGGCTGTCACGCTGTACTGACAAAGAGCACAGGAGGAGGCTCGGGCTGGTGAATCTCTCAAGCAGAACACAGCAAGGTCCTTGGCTGACACATCTTTCCTGGGCCCCTCCCATTGTTTTCTTAACCCCGCCTAACCAATTCAAGCCAAACACTTTGGGAGCGGAGTAATTTGTCCTTGCTGGGCCGAGATTGGAGATTGCCTCCGGGGACCCAAAACAGAGCAATCCAACTGACGAATGATCACAGCTGCAAGGAAACATGCTTTAAAGAGACATCAGCAAGCTGCAGCTTCAGTTGTGAGACACGGAACCTTTCGCCTTAGGTGTCTAGTTTCAGGCAAGGCATGTTGGGAGTGAGCAAGTAGCATGAAAAAGCTCAATATGGACACAATTTTCCAGTGTCTGCCCTTCCCTAGTTGGGTGCGTTGATTGTGAGCCATCCAGGTATATGGGACCAGAGTTGCTTCTTTTCAGGTTGAGTATGGAGGAGCATGATAATGCTACTACTATACAGCCTATATTATTCAAGTCAAGGAAACATTATCACCCCTTTGTCACTAATAAACAGAGTGGGTTATGGGTTGCATGGATCATTCTGCAGGAAGAGGAGAAAATATGTCCCACCCAGGGCCTTATGCCTCTGCACTGTGGGCTTTGCACAGAAGCCAGTTTTGCTTTTAAGTTGCCTTTGTTTAAATGTAAAAGCTTTAGCTTAAATTGCAGCAGGTTTTGTGATATTTAACATACAAAGCTAGGAAAGGTCACGTCTGTCGGCAGACAAAGCGAGGTTTAAGCTCAGGATTCTGGAAGGCAAGTTTTATATGAAAATTTGACTTAGAAATAGATCTTTAATCCATAAGGTCACCAAAAACAACATTTTTCTTTCTCAGAGACTTATCCTTTCTATCTCTCCAGGGACCTGAGGGTATTTCAGAGGAGAAAAGACCAGAAATCTTATGTCTTCCCTTATGTTCGTCGCTGCACTTAAATCCTGCTGTTCTCACCTCACAGTTTGCCAGTAACACCCTTCTTTTTCCTCCTAATATTTGTCTATTTTTGCTTAGATTACATTGGGATGATCTTGCACTTGCCCTTCAACACACTAACTATTCCCAGGTACAAAACTTTTAGCTATATGATTTTTAAGCTGAGCTTGTGCCGCTCCTTGTTCTGACGCTCTCTGATAGGCTGACAGAATCTCTCCCTGCCTATTCTCATCGGAGTTCCATCTCCCTTAATAAGCTCCTCCCTTCATCTCCCCTGCAGTGAAAAATACAAATGACTGAGAAATGGAATTTTAATCCTGAGGGAAATTTCAACAGTTTGAAATTAGTTTCTAGGCCAAATCAGACCAGAAAGTTATTGACTGAAAGGGGATAGCCATTTGTTTGACCACACTCATGGTTTGCTCCTAATGTTCAGGAGACCGAATAAGTGAACCTCGCTAAACGTATGATATGAAGATGAAGCAGGATGGTACAAAAAGGAGACATTCACACGCTCTTTCTGGGAAGCAATTCTTATCGCAGCATGTTCACTTTTACACAGAAAGTGTGCTTTGAAGACCTGCCCCGCAAACCCTATTCTATTTACACTGTAGTTGTTTTCAAGCCAAAAGCCCCCTATTCATTATTGAAGTTTAAGCTTAACCCACTTGTTTGTGTCCTTGGGACCACTGTATACTTCCCTATCCCTCAGGTGTGGATGAACGGAAAGTGCACTCACTAACTGTGTTTGATACAAAGTATTAGCAGATCTTTACTTTGAAAAGTTTTGTCTTTCCTAGTGCCATAGATCAGTGTTTCTTAAACTTTTGCAGACCACAGAACACCAAACAATAATATTCTTTATGCAGAATGTCTATGAAAATTTTCATTAAAAAATTGTTGTCAGACCAGAAAAAAAAAAAAAACCAAAGAGCAATATATACAACAAAAACAAAAAAGAAGTAATTTAATCAGGTATCACAGCAATGAAGAAGTACCATTGTATCTGGTTTCGAGGACAGAAATTACTGACCATCTGGCGGCACACCTGCGAGTTGTTCACGGAACACCAGTGTTCTGCTGAACATAGTTTAAGAAACATGGCTGTAGTTCACTTCAGATTTGCAAAGGGGGTGTGGGGTACTTGACAAGGGTGAACAGAGTTGTGGGGAGAGCTTAATCCATTCAGTTACTATAACTTGCACACACACACACACAATGTAGATTGTATCAATGCTGTGCACGTGATACCCATTAATGGTGTGTAAATGACACCTACCATATGCCTGGGCCACCAAAGTCAAAATGTGCGGAGCAAAATATTCAGAGACATTTTCACGTGGAAATGTCAAAATGAATTTTTTAAACAAATGAGATGTTATCCAAAAGGTACATTTCACTTAATGTAGCTTTTCAAAATAAAACACATTGTTAATATTGACAGAAAACTATGTTTTTGTTTCAATTCTTCCAACAGGAAAAATTGACAGATGACATTGAAACTGGTATTTCCCCGTAGAAATGTGGCCATTCTGGTTTGACTGTGTAACCAAAAGAAGAGGAAGAGCATGAGATGCTTTCATGCATGGCTGCTTGGGTGCATTTAACCCTTCCAACAGCTAGGACCAGACCCTCAGCCTGTGGAAATCAGTGCTGCCTGATGGAAGTCAGTGAAACTGTGCTGAGTTACACACACTGACCGCATGGGGTTTTGAGACTTTGAACAGCTAGAGGCCATGGTGAGAGGACGGAGGGAACTGGAATGAGTCTCCGTCTGGTACAGGGGTGAGAAGGAAAACACACCATGCACATGCTGGGCTGTCCTGGTCCCCATGGTCCTAGAGGCAGAGGGTTGAAGGAAAACCAGAGGCAACATTTGCACAGATTCCTGCAAAGCCACACTGCCAAGTGGCTCTAAGGCTGGTCTCAGAGTCGTTTGTTTGTCTGCTGTTCACTCACTTAGGCAAAAGCAGCCCCATGCTCCCTTTGCAGAGTGAAGCTGAGTTCACTGCATGGCACCAATGCCATGTTCTGCATAAGCCACAAGCTCTCACTTGTTCTCAAAGTGGCTGCTGGAGATGGACAACTGTACATGTAACTATGACTGTGTCTTGTGCTCCATGTTCTTCTCCCCCTTCATTGGTTTCCTGGCTGAGTCTTTCCACAGCTCGCACAGCTCTGAGAATGGACACCAAACAAACCTTGACTGTGGCACCCCTGAAGGTCAAACCCTGCGGAACTCACAGAGGAGGGATTCTTTCCATGGTGGGGCCCTGATAAGGGCAGGAAAGGGCTCAGTTTCCAGTGGGGGATCCCATCCCCCAGGCAGCTCCAGTGCAGGGATGTGTGTCAGGGTCATGGCCTTTTGGTGATTCCTGGATGCAAATGTACTTGACTTTATAGTTCATCTATCGACATGACACCCCTCAAATCCACCTCTCAAACAGTTTTCTTCTAAACCCTAAGTGCCAGGGAATGGCACATAACACAGGGCTGAACTACACAGCCACAGTAGCCTGCCTATCTGTGTACCTAATATTTCAAATAATTGAATGGTGTAAGCTTTAGATTACAGCCCTTGGAATACTGTAAATTACTTATATTGTACCTAAATAGCTTCTCATTGTTGTCTGTGGATTTGGTGTGAGCTGCCCTGTGTTCTAGTCATTTACTTGGCCTCTTTACATTACACAGATATGCAAATGAAATATATTTTAAGGCATCGCAGTTGAATGAGATGATGTCCAGGATTCATTCTGTGATATGCATCTGGTTTATTTGTATGCCAAAGTGTGTCTGAAGCAATAACACCAGAGGCTGGGGACCAGTTGAGCTGCATCCTGTGCAGGTCAGGTTGGGGGAGAATCATCTTTACCTGCTCCTTGGGCACACTGTGATTTATACTCACTGCTAACGTAGCGAGGCTGAGCCTGCACCTGGGGCTTGGTGCAGCATAGAGCTGCCCAAGTCACTGCCCATCTTTTGGTCAGTCTCCCTGGGCTGGCATTGGTGAGTGGACATAGGAGTCTCTGGGATGGCTCTGCTACAAGAGGACACGCTGATGTAGAGGGGGGTCCTGTCTGGATGGGATGTGCTGACCAAGGGATGAGGGAGCTGGGAACATTCAGTCAGAGGAGAGGTTCAATGTCCCTTCCAGAGCCCCAGAGACAAGCAGGTGTGGCCCAGTCAGTGGAGTTTCTGGGCTGAGTTAAAAGCTGGGAAGACTGACCTTGCTTCTCTAAGTGGATCAGCTCTGCGCAACCTGCTGAGTTACTGGCAATGTTACCATAGCTCCGTGTGCACAGCTGCTCCTTCTGAGCCTGGAAAAGCACAACCATTGCATTCTGCCCCGCAGAGTGGCACTCCAGAGAAGGACAAGTTCAGATCAAGCCTGCTCATTGGCAACAAGTGCTCAAGATCTTTCTTCACTCCAGTTAATAGAATGCCATGGAGGCAGTGTTTCTCTGGAAGTGCTCTGTGTAGAGCGAAGATATTTCATCCGACAGCTTTTACCAGGTTCCCCCTCCAGTTCCTGTTTGACCTTGTTAAGGATTTAAGGCAATTACACCTTAAATCTTGAGCTATAACATAGGAGAGACAGACTGGACTGTACCTAAGGAGAGCTGATTCCTGAGTCAGGATATACTAGGGGGGAGCAAACTTTTTATGTTGGGCTCTATTCTTCATCCCTGCACTGAGCAGCCCCCACAACCCGTCTAATGTAATCCAAACCAAGGGAAAGTTCGGTTATGTTCATATGAAAAAACCCTTTCAGCATCTGTAGGAAAATGTCTGTAGAATGTAACAACGGTATGAATCGGTGTGTAACTGTGAACACAAAGACATAGAAACAATCACGTATTTCAACATTTTTAATGAGATGGATGAGCCTGAGACCCAGCAGCCTGTCACTCTGCACTCCCTTTATGAAATGTCACACCCTCCACGGGCTCCCTCTTTGAGCACACCTGGGATATGCCATGGCACAATCAGGTATCAGGACAGCCAAACGTGACTAGCGCTTTTGGAGACCCACCTTTTTTTTTTTTTTGGAGAGAGGGTGTGCAGCATTTTCTGACCAATCAGAGCCCTTGAAGGTATCTCAGGTGCCTACTCAGTTCTGGAATCCTGGCTGAAAACATTAGCAAGGACTGGAAGGTCACTACATTTGGGAAGCAAACTTTATGCTTTAAAACTGTGATTGTAGCCAGTCGTAAAGGTGGTGAGGGGGGACCAGATACAAACCTTCCCTCAGCCCTGCTCTTTCTTAAGCCCCTCCCTCCACTTTGCTCTGCCCATCCCCCTACTCCATCCCTGCACCTCCTCCTTCCTCTCCCCACCACTTCTGGAGCCTGCAGGAGCAGTTCTGTCCCTCCCCTGTCCCACCAGAAGCAATGCAGAACAGATGGGGTGTGGGGGCATTGGGGATACATGGGACTGCCTCATGCACCCACCACATCACCCCCGATTGTAGCTCTATGAGATTTCGCAGCCCAAGGATAAAACTGGGGAGATAAGTCCCAGATTCACATGAGATAGGGAAGAATCAACACCCTCAGGTCAAATACTCCGCAAGGGGGTGGTCATTACTGGTGTTCCCGGTATGCCGTGTGTGTGTGTGGCCTCTCAGGAGAGATTCCACTGCCACCAGGTCATTAGCAGAGCACCCACAGTCAGGTGTTCTATTTCCACTGGTGTGCACATTGGTGCCTTTGTCGGTGCATATAAAATTATTCCACACGTGGATGGAAAAAATCCCCCACGTGGATGGAAAAGATGAGAGGAAACTTTGGTCATTACGCCATGTGACCAACAACAGTTCTGCAGCAAAAACTTCCATGTGCTGAAGAAAGCCAGCGAAGGCCTAGGCACCTCTTAGGGCACATGCCATCTGAGCCCCTCAACATCTCTGCACCTCTCAAAAGCCAGCGGCAGGGGTCCCAATTTCAACCTGTGGTGACCTCGCAGTGTGGCATTTGGCCAGGGGACAACATTTCACTCCTCAGTGCACGCGCAGCTCCTCATAAAAATATCCATTTTCAAGCAGGAATATTTGTGAAGTGGAAACAAACTCGTCCAGATGGTTCCAGCCACAGGATGTGTCTGAAAAACGAACTGCCAAGAATAAGTGAGAAGACCATCAAACAGAGCTGTGGGGGTCTCAGCCCATGGCAGGCTGACTCCAGGGGAAATAAATTAGTGCCGGAGCTGGAGGCCTGGGGAGGCTGCAGATTGCTCTGGCTTGCTGCAGACACAAAGAGAAGCATTTCCAATATCAAACCCCCTACCCGGAGTCTCCTGAATCTCTCCCTCTTGTTGAGGCTGGCTTCAGCAGAGACATCTCAGGGGGTAACATGGTGCCAAGCAAGAGGGTGTCTAGTCACAGCCCAGAGAGCCAAGGAGCAGCCTTGCTGCTTTTTAAAAACGTAAGTATAAACAGTTTTAATCTGGTTCCTGCTACTGCACTGCTTGTGTGAGTCTGGAATGGCGCATGCCATTCTGTGCAGCAGTGCGAGTGTGGGAGAGGTAAGGAATATGTTTGTAGGAGAGTTTATTCCCTGTTCAGGAATTGGCCATGGTCTCGGGCTGTTTTGGGCAAATTCAGACACGTTACACATGGAGTACCTTTCCCAGGCCCAAAGCGGAGCTCTGGCTGTGTCAAAAGCTTGTCTCTCACTCTCTCTCTCTCTCTCCAGACAGAAGTGGGTCCAATAAGAGGGATTCCTTCACTCGCTTTGTCCCAGAAAAAAGCATAGAGAAGAAAAGGGAAGGACAGGGGCTGCAGTCAGCCCCTGGGACTAGAAAGATTGCAAGGAAAAATCCTGAGGCGAAAGTGGGCCCCGGGCTCCTCTCTGGAGGCAGGACATCTGGTGAGAGGCAAGACAGAGAGCTCAGCAGCCGCTGGGAGCAGAACTGGCCTAGTGCCAAGCCCTGCTACAAAGCTATAAAGGCAGGATCTGGACACTAGGGAACCTGCCCTGGGCCACGGCCAGTGGTGAAACCCAGCAGCCGAGGGCTCAAGCCTGAGGAGGGCAGACTTTGGCTGGAGTCGGTGCATTTCCCATTTGGGGATTTTGTTAGGGGAGCCAGGGAAGAGCTTGGAGAGCCCTGGTCTGCGAGATAGGGGTGAAGACTGTGCTAAGGTCTGAAAGGAGGCTGTGAGGACAATGAGGTTGAGCTGAAGACCCCTTTGGGAAGGCTCTAGACCAATCGTTTCCATCCATGGGCAGAATGCATTTTTATGTGCATGGAGGCATGTGCCAATGTGCACCCCCAGCAGACACACAAAACCGACCTGTGGCTCTCTGTCAGTCAGCTGGGCATCTTCTGAATCTCTCCTGAGCAGCCACATAAGTGCGCAGCTCACAGGGAACACGGCTCTAGACTGTTTCTGTGACTCACAAGGTGGACTGACTCGAGAGCCAAGTCACGGGAAGGGAGACCACTGCAGTGCTGAAGCTGGAGAGAGTCACTATACCACACATGGCTGCCAGGGAGATGCTCCCAGGGAGAGCGAGCCCCACTTCAGTACAGCGCACAAACCTGGGCCTGACCTTCCACCTGTGTTGGATTCCGCTGGCAGTCAGTGGCAGCAGGCGAAAGGTTAGCTCTTGCCAGAGTGCTGTCCTGAATTGGGCACAGGCAGATCGCTGGAGGGTCTGCACACCTTTGTCAGGGAAGTCTCTGTAATTGCATTCTGCCAACCTGCTTGGCTTCACTTTCTGTTTCATTGCAAACCTCATTATCCTCCTGCAGAGAATGTCTTTTCCTGGAAACTTCAAGTTCCTGGGGAGTGAGGGCTGGAGGGTTACCCACGCTGCCCATGGCACTCAGCTGGCCCACTAATCCCAGCAGCCCAGGGAAAGCATTAAGACAGACATGTTGAGAAGAAATGTGACACCTGGATATTACACAAGGTAATGGGATCAGCCAAGTGGTAAATGTAACGTTTAAATAGGTTTTGTGTTCCCCATTAGCTTTTCTGACGCTGATTAGTTCTGACGGGGAAGCAAAGGGTTGGTCAGTAACTTTTTCCTTCCAACGGTTTGGGGATTAGCTCCCTGGATTGAATACAGTCTGTGGGGCCAAGTAATTATACAATGGCCTGGAAGCACATACTGTACAGGCCGTGCAATGGAATGGGACAGGTGTGTTCACATTCTACGGAGTTCTCGTGTCACCAAGTAGTTTTGGGGGGGGAGTGTTCGATTTGTTGCTGAAAGTCAGTTTCACTGTACATACCCCAACTGACAACGTTATGTCCTTTGATGGCCACGGACACATTAAGGACAGGTGCAGAGGTGCAACCACTGCTAGGAAAGTGATGAGAGTTTGAGTTCAAGGTGTTTACTTTGTATAGTTAAATATTAGACACTTCGTGTTTGTGACAATTTAACTGATACAGGTTGGACCTCTATGAATTGGACTTCCCTCATCTGGCAGCATACCTGGTCCAGTGTCTGTGGGTTGTCTGGGGCTGGAGCACTCTTAGGGAACAGCCAGGGACTCTGCACTCAGTAACTCCTTCTCCACACCCGCCCCCCCGCCCCCCGGTACCCGGTACCTCACAGAGCTTCTGGAGCTCTGCAAATAGCAGCATTCAGGCTTAGGGAGAGAAGAATGGGGACTGGGGGGGAAGGGTAGGGCAGCAGTGGAGCCCTGCAGCTGGTGGCTGGGAGTGCAGCCCCACAGCTGGCATTGAAGCCCCATGTCCAGCAGCGGGACCCAAAAGCACTGCCCCACAGCCAGTGGTGGGGGCCCGAATTCAGCTGTGAGGCTCCGTTGAGCGTTGTGGGGCTGCATTTCTGGCCATGGGGCTCTGCTGTCACCTTTCCTCTTCCTTGAGCACACCCTCAAGCCGTGCACTGTCAATGCTGCCCCCAGAGCGGAGCCCTGCAGCTGGCAGCAGCAGAGTGGCCGGCACTGGCTTCCCCAGTCCAGCAAATTCCCTGGTTCAGGCCCAGTCAGGTCCCGAGGGTGCTGGACCGGGTAGATCCAACCTGCATAAAGCTTTAACTTTTGAATCTCAGCATCTGTCATTAAAAAATTATTATTGTTCAACCTCCTGCATAACCTTCTGCAACTGTGAAAACTTGGACAGAACTAGAACGAAAGGTCTAAAATCCATGAGTTTGCCCAACTGTGCTTTTTATTTAAAAAAAATCTAAAAATGGCTAAAAACATCAATATTTTCTGTCAAAATCATACCAAAATGAAAACAAAATTCTGCCAAGCCTACTTTCAAGGGCTGAACAAACGCAGACATTGGCCTTCTTAGCAATTCACTGTCCTCTTCTGAGCACAGCAGTTTCCAGGGGATGTCCATCCCTCTCATCCCCTCTTTCCAGTGTAACTCTTACCACAGAGGGCGAGGCATGAACAGAGGTTTTCTGCTGCACTAGATGCTAAAATGCAACAATTTGCATCCAGATTCCAATGTAGGTGGAGTCAGAAATGGGGAACTTAGAAAGAGATTCAGTAGAAAATAGTGGAAGTTATGTCAATATTTTGCAATCTAGTCATCCCTCATAAATGCAAATAATTGAATGCATTCACTAATAGACCTCCAGCACCATGACTGCAGGCCAGCTGTAGAGAATTCAGCCACACACTCAGAAAACCCAGTCATAGAGCAAGAATACATTCTCTCTCATTAAGAGACTACCCTTTTTTTAAAGGCGGGTGCAGTGGGGAGCAAGTGATATTCTCTCCCAGGGCTTCAGTCATTCAGAATGTTGTTCTGGACTCTGCTGGGGTCCAAGTACTGTCCCTTTGGCGTGATTGTGCATTCCAGAATCTGTAGTTACTCTGCTCACATTCAGGGCGTGGGGCAGTTCAGTCTGACAATGCCCTTTCAGTCTACAAACTAGCATTTTCAGCTCATGGTCCTGAAAGGGGAAATAACTACCAGGGGTGTGTCAGAGCTTTCCAACAAAGAGGGATTTGCTGATATTGGGCTGAACTCTGTCCTCCACCCCTTTAGGACAAGTTGCAAAACAGCTTTGCCCAGAGGGCTGCAGCTCAGAGATTCTTGCAGTCTCCGTAGAAGGTGGGATGGTCCTGTGGTTGCCAGGATGCAAAGCCAGTCTCCAGACACAGCTGATTCTAGCAACTGGCCTCTGGCTATTGTGCCCTGCTCTGACCATTAGGCAAGACTTCTTGCATCCTGGTCACTGAGGCTACGTCTACACGTGAAGCCTACATCGAAGTAGCTTATTTCGATGTAGCGACATCGAAATGAATAACGTCTACACGTCCTCCAGGGCTGGCAACGTCGATGTTCAACTTCGACGTTGCGCGGCACCACATCGAAATAGGCGCTGCGAGGGAACGTCTACATGCCAAAGTAGCACACATCGAAATAAGGGTGCCAGGCACAGCTGCAGACAGGGTCACAGGGCAGACTCAACAGCAAGCCGCTCCCTTAAAGGGCCCCTCCCAGACACAGCTGCACTAAACAACACAAGATCCACAGAGCCGACAACTGGTTGCAGACCCTGTGCATGCAGCATGGATCCCCAGCTGCCGCAGCAGCAGCCAGAAGCCCTGGGCTAAGGGCTGCTGCCCACGGTGACCATAGAGCCCCGCAGGGGCTGGAGAGAGAGCGTCTCTCAACCCCTCAGCTGATGGTCGCCATGGCAGACCCTGCTATTTCGAAGTTGCGGGACGTGCAACGACTACACGGTCCCTACTTCGACGTTGAACGTCGAAGTAGGGCGCTATTCCTATCCCCTCATGGGGTTAGCGACTTCGACGTCTCGCCGCCTAACGTCGAAGTTAACTTCGAAATAGCGCACGACGCGTGTAGCCGTGACGGGCGCTATTTCGAAGTTAGTGCCGCTACTTCGAAGTAGCGTGCACGTGTAGACACGGCTTGAGAGTGATAAAAGCACTACATTAGGGCTGTTCTGGGCTGAGCTCCTGGCTCTGCCAGAGTCGCCCCATGTGAACCCAGCCAGATTGCTTAAGCTCACTCTGCCTCTTTTTACTGAACATTTAAGCCATTACCCTGCAGGGCAAGTCACACCAGCCCAGGTTCCACAAAGCTTGAGTGCACTTCTGAGCACCCCCAGATTGCAGGAGGTTTAAGCATGAGTTCAAGTGCTCTCCTGAATTGTGACCATAATTCAAGGTGCTCAGTGCTGTGATGTCTTTGAGCGTAGGGCTCAGACAGCGTTGGGCTGCGTTTGTACTGTGGGTGTGGGTAGCTCAGGTTTGCAGAAGGAAATCTGGATACCTGGGATTATGTTGTATTACTAATGGATCATCAGGATGCTCCTGAAAGGTCACAGCTTGGGAAATGCTTCGCTCTTTGAATGGGGAGAAAAGATTATGGCCTTTCACAGGGCTTTGCTCACCTTAAGACAAGGCTTTATTGTTTAGTCTAGGGCAGGGGTGCACAAAGTGAAGGGTATGAAATTTCCTAAGGTGAGGGCACAGGACGACCAGCTGCTGGTCTCAGGCTCATCCGTCTCATTGACAACGTGGAACTCTGCCATGTTTTATGTCTGTGTCTTCACATTTATACACTGATTTGTAAAGTTTTCCCATTCTACAGATTCGTTTCCTTACATGTGCCAAAAGGCTGGTTTTTCTCCGTATGAACATAACCAGACTTTCCCTGGGTTTGGACGACAGACAGGTTGGTGGGAGCCTGCTAATTGCGGGAACAGACAGTGGGGCCCAATGCTCATGCCTAGACTGTAGGGGGTGGTTTGAGAACTTGTCCAAACCTCTCAAGGCTGGGTGCAGCTTGCTGAGAGATTTCTCTCTGTGTGGCTGGGATTGATTCTCTAGCATCTGTGAAGGCTGTCTGCTGCTTCTCTCATACGCTGCCCCAAGGATGGAGCTAAATGAGTCACCAGCTTAGCTCAGGGAAGATCTACCAGAGAAGCCCTGGACTGAGAATTTGTTAGTGCTCTCGGCTGCGTCCCAAGATGCGGGGAAATACATATATTTCAATGTGCATATCACTTTCCTCAAAGCCCATGTTAATGCACTTTCAAAGTCTGTTTAGAATTTCTGCCCCAAATTCCCTGATGGTATAAATTAGTGCAGCTCTGTACTCCATCCTTGTTTCTGCAAGGCTCTCATGATGGCAAATGCTCCAGTTCTATGCCTGTTTTAAAGCCTTTATTGAATAAGTATCTTCAGAGGAACTGGGACCGAGGAGATCCAAAGCCACAGTCACACTCCTGCAGAGGTTCAGATCTTCCTGTAGGATACAGAACAATGTTCTTCACACTTCAGAACATGAGCACCTGGGAATGATGCCAATGGGCACAGAGGATACTCTTTGGAACAATCTACATAGGTTGAAATAAGAGAAAGGCTGGAACAATAATGGGACATTTTTTAAACCAGCAGACAAATGCACAGATGTGAGTTCCTAGGGTTTCCAGCCTCGTAAGCAGTGTTCTCTGTAAACTGAGCTCTTGTGCAGCTGCTCAGGGGAGAGTCAAATGCTGCCCAGGTAATTAGCAGAGTGCTCACAGCCAGGTTTTGTTTTTATGGGTGGTTCATATTCACACATCTTTGGGTGCATATCAAAATGTAGTTTGCAAGTGGATGGAAAAACTTAGAAGGAACATTGCTTATAAGGCAGTAGGTGTACAAGGAAGTGGAAGTGGAAGTAGTGCTGTTTGCTGTCCTAAGAACATCTCTAAATGGATTCAGTTTCCCAAGAATCTGCAGCTCCTTCTGATAAATCCACACAAACATAAATATGGTTTTCCCCATCACACACCAACACTGGTAACAGAGAGGAAGCCGTGCTAGTCTATACACTATCAAAACAAAAAGCAGTCAAGTAGCACTTTAAAGACTAGCAAAATAGTTTATTAGGTGAGCTTTCGTGGGACAGACCCACTTCTTCAGACCATAGCCAGACCAGGTCTGAAGAAGTGGGTCTGTCCCACGAAAGCTCACCTAATAAACTATTTTGCTAGTCTTTAAAGTGCTACTTGACTACTTTTTGTTTCAACACTGGTAGGCATGGCCAGTGTTCCCCCTCTGTCTCTTACGCTCACTTCCACACTGATTGCAGCCAGCTCCCATTGCATTCTGAAAGCAAGTTTAGATCAGAAGCTGCTTCCAGCCTATTGCCTTTATGACTCACAAACACCTAAGCTTTGCTTTTGCCGTTGTTACATAATTCTCACTCCAAGACACAAAATGTGTCTGTTGGGTACCCTAAACCCCTTCTGTTCTCCTTTAAAAATAACTTATTTTTGCACCTTCTGGAAAGATCATTTGCATAATTAATTTCTTCATCAAGAGGGTTCTTTTCCCTCTGTGTGCTGCATATTTCACACTTGCAATACCTCCTCCCTGCCCTCAGCTCTGGTGGGTGCTGCTCAGCCCCCCAAATTCAATATGTTAAAGGCAAAGGGAGAGGGAAAGTGTCCAATCCCTTTGCTTCCTCTTCTAATATTTGCAACACAGCTGTGCATTTGTAAAGGTTTTCCTGGAGGCGTTACTCCTGTGTTTCCTTTCAGCCAGATAAGGATGTGAAAACAAAGACTCATCTTCATTCACAGTCTCCTGTTAGAATCAAAATTCAGTTTCACTCCTCATGCTGTCTTGCTCTTTATGCTGTGCTTTTCAATATTTACCAGGGCCCACACAGCTCCAAAGCTACTGAGCTCCTGCATTCCTACTTCCTCTTTATTTTCTTCCAGTGCAAAAGGGAAAAATATTTATAAAGTGAGAGCTAGAGATGGGGGTGGGCGAGAAGAGGACTTTTCCCACACGTTTAAAGTTTTTCAAACTGAAATGTGGAAGATTTTTTGTTTGTTTGTTTTTATTTGTTTAGGCGAGAAGTTAAAATGCTACTTTCCTACTCAAAACTGATATTTTTCAACCAAGGGAAACTTTTCTCATGAAATATTTTGCTGGTAACATTTTAGTGTTCTGGCCAGCTCTCAGCAGATGGTCGTTACTGTTTGGCCTGAAGGTTGGAGGCTCTCAATGAGCTCAGTCCAGTTGTTAATGAGCAGTTTGCCTCCCACCACTGCCATTGTTAGCCTGCTTGGAAATTTTTTCAGAGAAGCCACAGTCAGAGGACTGATCCCCTGTGGGCCCTGCAGACCAGACACTTATTTATACAGACTATTATGGGAACTGCCACCCCTTCTGTCGTAGGTCTTTTGTGGATTCAGTTTCCTGTTTCCAGGCCTGTCCCTCTCCAGCTGCACCAGATTCCCCTTCATTAAGAGAGTGGACAGCCCTCAGTGAGATCTGTGGCACTCACATGGGCATCGACAACCACTGCAGTTTGTTGGTCAGGATAGTTAAACCCGTGTCTTGTAGGAGTTAATTGTCATAAAAGATTTTTTGCAAGCAGCAGTGAGAGTTCACAGTGATGCTGTACCCAGCTGAAATGGAGGTGAAGTCACCACCCACTCCACCCAGAAGAACCATGAGAAATGTCTGCTCCTTTCTGTCTAAGCAAGCGACGTGCAACCTAAGGAGGATATCACTGTGAAAGTACATTACATTACTGCTGAAGTGACCTGGCCGGGCTGTGACCTTGCAAACCCAAAAGCTTCCTGGCCAGGCTAATAAAAGGTATCACCTTCAAAAAGTGCACTGGGCTATAATCAGTGGGGCTCGTGGTAGCACTTGGGTGGTGCACCAGCCTTCTATGCCCCAGCCAAAATATTAACTGCTAAATGGGATGTTCCCTGTCCTCCCTGCACACCCTCCCCCGAAACCAGTCCAGTCCACGGACTGGATTGGCACCAACCACCTCATTCCATACAAGACAGCACTTGGACATGAGATAGTGACTATACCATGGCTCCCAACCTGCACTGGGCCTAATCAGACAAGTAAGAAGTGAATTCTATCTGTATTTGTCAGGTGGGTAAAAAGGCCTTTCTCAGCAGAGCTGGCAGAAGTCCCATTGGTTTGGACTAAGCAAATAGGACACATCGCAGTGTGTCTAGGTTTTCATAAGGTTGCCTAGCACTGAGCTCCCTGAGCCACTGGTGTGAACAATCCTGCACTGGGAAGTGGATGTGCTAGTTGGCTGAACTCTGATAAGTCCCTGGATAACTGCTCTGATTCCCAGGAACGAATGAGGCTTGTCAGGAAGTGGGAACACACCCACTGCCCGTGATTTTAGGACACTGCACAAGTATCAGACACTGGCAAAGAGCACTGATTTTTTTTTTCAAATTTTCCAGCTGAGCTGCTTATTGGATGTTGCCACTTCAGTGGTTGATTGTTAAATCAAGAATTATTAAGCCTGGTTTATCGCACTGCTAAATATTCTTCTGCACAGTAATCAGGCAGGTTCCTTCACTCCCCACCAGTGTTTTCATAGCTGACATCAGATGCCCTCTTAGCTTTCTTGGAATGATTCATTCTTTGCCATTGCATAGTGTGAACAGATACCAAATGGAACAATGGTTGGTAGTGGCATGGTTATAAAAAGCACATCTAGTATCTCAGAGAAAAGAGTGTTTTTTCAAAAATGCAGCTTGGAACCCAGCTGAAAGGGGGACCATTCAAGGCCTGGGAAGAGTCATATTTTTGCTATTTTATATATTAAAGGAGCTGGCATCAGTCACTATCAGAAGACAGGATCCTGGACTAGATGGACCATTGGTCTGACCCAGTCTGGCCATTCTGATTGGCTGGACCCACTTCCAGGGCATGAACAAACTTTTTCTGAGTTGGAGAAAAGTCTAAGGCTCTGATCCCCCATATGTTCAACTTCATAGACATGAGTACTACCACTGATGTCAATGCTTGCAAGATCAGGCCCTGGGTTAGTTAATTGACCCTAAATTAAAAATTGTCCCTGGAGCCAGTGACAGGTGGCTTTCCCACAGCTTGATGGTTTCTGGACGATATCCTCAGTTAGCCTCTCATGGACTGTGGGGAAATTCCTGACTCATTTCAGAAGCTGGAAGCAGCAGGGAGGTGTAGCAAACCCCAGCACTGCATGCGTAGGCAGCCCTTTTCCTCCACAGATCTCCAAGAGCTGGACAAAGGATCCCAAGTCAGCCTCCCATTTTAGAGTGATGAATTGACTTGCTCAAAGTAACCGAGGAGCTCAGTGGCACAGCTGGGAGTCCCAGTCCAGTTCGCAAACCACTAGGTCACACGACCAAATAGCATGATGCGTGTGCTGAGCCTGCGAAACCGGCAGGAAGGCAGAAATCACATTAGAGCAAAGTCCAAGAAGCCACCGAGAGTGAACAAAGTTATGAAATTAACTTCTTTGGACTGCGTGTGAGAACTCACATTGCCCCTGTATCCAGGAGGAAGAACCAACTGCACACTGCAGCTCTCAGTTTCATGTTCTTATAATCATTTTCTCCTTTTACAAGAGATTTCAGCACAATGTACCCAATTACTCAGGGGTAGTGGCTCTGCTGGGGGTTTCCTTTTATTGAATGGGCATTGAAGTTAAAGCCCAACAACTTCCAAGCTGACAGACTATTCCACATTTGTAAATTGTCTGTGTCTCTTTCTTGGGTATGAGTCAAATTTTCTTCTGCTGCTAGATCAGGAAAACTAACATCATAGATGCCATCATGTGCCAACAGTGCCCAGATGCTTTATATATCGGACAGACTTCAGACTCTCTTAGATGAAGAATTAGTGGGCATAAAACAGACATAAAAACACTCCTAATTCGCAAACCTGTCAGTCAGCACTTTAACGGAGTGGGCCATTCTGTTAATGACCTGAAAGTTTGCGTTTTACTGAAGGGGAATTTTCACAACAGTTTGGAAAGAGAGGCTGCTGAACTCTCTTTTATATTCAAATTCAACACATTAATACGTGGTTTGAACCAGGATCGGAATTTTCTAGCTCATTATAGGGGCTCTTTTGCATACTTGGCTTTATCTAATTCTTGACTCCCCAACCCTGCCTCCTTCTGCCCTCTGATTTGCTCACCTTGATCACTTTTTTCTGATTTGTCTACCTTGATTACTGTTTTTGGTTCTCTGTGCCTTAAATACTGAGTCTCTTCTGGTATGGCTATGGTCTGAAGAAGTGGGTCTGTCCCACAAAAGCTCATCACCTAATAAATTATTTTGTTCATCTTTAAAGTGCTACTTGACTGCTTTTTTGTTGTGATAGTATATAGACTAGCACGGCTTCCTCTCTGTTACTATTCTGCTAGATCAGGGATGTTCTTGGACTGCCTCTGCAGTTGGTTAAACATGTACTCCTGTGAAGGCAGGTTCTGACTTCTAATAACTGCTGAGGCTCCCACCACTGCATTGAAATGCCCTGAGCCTTTCGTTGCAGTATCAAATGAACAGGACACACATTAATGCGGGACACTGAAATTTGTTATTGGCCTTTGATAGCTGCCTCCTCTTTTGATAAAGGCCATGCCTGCCGGAGTCCTACTTTGGACTTCAATGGCAATTGCCTCTCTAACCACCCTCTGCACCTTTCAGGTTTGCTCTCCAGCATGTGGTGAATTGTGCCAACCCAGCTGTTTAACTAACCCCCCCCCATTTCTTCCCTGTGTGTCTCAATCCTACTAACATAAATGTTCATCCAGCACCAGAACGCACCCCTTGCTACTCCAGCACCCTCCCCTCCCTGCATACCCATCTGGGGATTGTCACAGGTTAGCTCCGAATGCATCAGGTCATTATTTGTAGTAGACTCTCCATTTGAATTTCAGGCTGAGCGACACGTTCCCTGTAACCTGTCACTCGTTTATACCCCTAGACTCTCCATGTTTCAGGTCATTAAGCAGTCCCCTGTAGCGGCAGAGAACAGGGCTGGCCAGAAAACAACAGGGCCATTTCGGGGGGGGGGGGGGGGGGAATGGAAATTTCAGATATTGTTGCTGTTGTGAGGGGGAAGAAAAATGAGACCTTTGGAATTCATTCACAAAGAACACAAGTGTCAGCCCCCCGCCCCAGAAAAAACAGCCACTGGGTGATAGTCATTCTGTCTCTGGCTTTCCATCTCTCCTCTTGGAGTTGTAGAAATACATCACTCTTCTTTCTCTCACCTCAGGCTGAGCAGACCCAGCAGCTAGTCTGTGCCCTGAATCCGGAAGAGATGCTCCCTGGTAAAGCTTTGTACCAGAGCAGTTTGTTGTTTTTCACCTTCCTCTGAAATAGCCCCTGCCAGTCAGCTCTTAAAGCCGCCTTCTCGTCATGCTAATGACAAATCCGACAGTGTTATGGATCTGGGCTGTTTCTGCACAACCCCAGCCAACAGCCAATGCAGGTACAATCTGGATGGTCAGAGTTCTCCAGCAAGCAGTTTGGTTTGCCACAGGAGCCTCTCCTCAAACTTTTAGCTGCAGTAACTTACCTCCCAAGCAAGTTTCCTAGGCTATGCGGCAGCCCAAAAACAATGGCATCCAGTGGAACAAAAACAAAATCTTTTTCTACAGGCACCAGCTAAATTGCCTTAAGGCTTTTCAATAATCAATAAAACATCACTGCGGATATGTCTAGGCTGGAGCTGTCATTGCCTTGGGAAAAGCATGGGGGCCTGCCATTGCAGGTAATATTTTTTGAAGATTATTCCAGCCAATGAAATGTCTCAGAATTTCTGGATGGGGCCTGGCATCAGCCTGTTGTGGGCCTCTGAGTATCTGTACTTTCCTGCTTATCGTATTTGTGTCCTCACGCACAAATTGCTTTTAGTTTTGTTTTAGTGGGGCCACCACAAGTAGCAGCTCCTGGGCTGTGCTGCCCGAATCGCAGATTTATTTTGTTCCAGGTCTGCTCTGCACCGTGTGCATGGGAGCAAGAGGAAGGGGAGGGTCTGACCTCCCTGTGTTAATTTCTCAATTGACGTTAGACCTTACTGTGCTGCCTGGTGGTGTGCCCCAGCACCTGGGCCTAACAAGGAGCCCCCTACGTAGCTGCTGGTGTGGCAAAGTTCTGCAAGGAAGCAGAAAAACCCCACTGATGATGCCTGGCCCTGCCATGAGTGCAAGGGACTGGATTTGATGACCTCTTGAGGTCCCTTTCCATTCGAGCAGTCTATGATACTATGAACACAAGTTGTCACAGAGCGGACCCATGACAGTACTTGGGAGGTGAACCGCTCCCCTGTGCGTCATGCAAAATTTTATTTGGTAAATGGGTTGCCCCCACATGCCCCCTCCCTGCCCTTCTGTGTGGCTTTCCCTGCACCCCTATTCCTCCACAGACTCCAGTCGCCCCTGGCTACCAGTGCATAAAACATCAAATTCCCACACTGAATTATTTACTACAAAGTCTTCTGTCCTGATTACTCACTTCTGGGGGGAAAAAGTAACAGTGTCTCTTTCCAGTGTAAGTGCTTGACTTTCTCTCTGCCTGAGGGTCCATTCTGCACACAAGCCCATGTGTCTTGTGTGTCCATGCCAGACAAGGGCCATGAGGGCTGGGTTCCATTTTGTCTGCTACCTTGAGTAAAAAAACTGTCTCCTTCAATGCTGTGAAAAAGACACTAGAAGTTACTCTCCTGCTCTACTCTGCACTGATTAGGCCTCAGTTGGACTATTGTCTCCAGTTCTGGACACCACATTTCAAGAAAGATGTGGAGAAGGTGGAGACGGTTCAGAGAACAGCAGCAAGAATGATTAAAGAGCATGAGCTATGAGGGAAGACTGAAAGAACTGGGCTTGTTTAGATGTCAAACGAGAAAACTGCTATGGGACATGTTAGTGTTTTTCCAGTACTTACAAGAGTGTTTCAAGGAGGAGGGAGAAAAATTGTTTTGGGCATCTGAGGGTAGGACAAGAAATAAGGGACCTAAACTGCCACAAGAGAGGTTTAGGCTGGACATTAGGAAAAGCTTCCTAACTATCAGGGTGGTTAAACACTGGAATAAATTGCTTGGGGAGGCTCTGGAATCTCCATCACTAGAGATATTTAAGAGCTGGTTGGACAGACACCTATCAGGGATGGTCTAGATGGTACTTGGTCCTGCTGTGAGAGCAGGGACTGGAGTCGATGACCTCCGAGGTCCCTCCCAGTCCTAGTGCTCTGTGATTCTCTCTCTCCTCTTTCCCAGACGTGCCAAGCATTCCTGCTGCGGAGGTGTTGTCACAGGGATAGTCTCCCTCCTTAGGAGGCTCAAGAGGTGGCTGGGATGCAGGGGAGGTCATTGCTCTCAGCATTTGCATATTGGCAACTGTTATTTGCAGTCAAAACTTCTTGAGACTCTGTTATCTACTATGTATTGTAGAGCATTTGTCTGTCTGTCTACGTCTACACGTGAAGCCTACTTCGAAGTAGCTTATTTCGATGTAGCGACATCGAAATAGGCTATTTCGATGAATAACGTCTACACGTCCTCCAGGGCTGGCAACGTCGATGTTCAACTTCGACGTTGTGCAGCACCACATCAAAATAGGCGCTGCGAGGGAACGTCTACACGCCAAAGTAGCACACATCGAAATAAGGGTGCCAGGCACAGCTGCAGACAGGGTCACAGGGCGGACTCAACAGCAAGCCGCTCCCTTAAAGGGCCCCTCCCAGACACAGTTGCACTAAACAACACAAGATCCACAGAGCCGACAACTGGTTGCAGACCCTGTGCATGCAGCATGGATCCCCAGCTGCGGCAGCAGCAGCCAGAAGCCCTGGGCTAAGGGCTGCTGCACACGATGACCATAGAGCCCCGCAGGGGCTGGAGAGAGAGCGTCTCTCAACCCCTCAGCTGATGGCCGCCATGGCGGACCCCGCTATTTCGATGATGCGGGACGCGCAACGACTACACGGTCCCTACTTTGACGTTGAACGTCGAAGTAGGGCGCTATTCCTATCCCCTCATGGGGTTAGCGGCTTCGACGTCTCGCCGCCTAACGTCGATGTTAACTTCGAAATAGCGCCCGACACGAGTAGCCATGACAAGCGCTATTTCGAAGTTAGTGCCGCTACTTTGAAGTAGCGTGCACGTGTAGACACGGCTTCTGTGTGTTTTCTCAAGTACTCCTCCTAAACAGTAAGAGCTAGGACCAGAAATTCGGTACACAGCTTCCGCTTATCATAACTAAGAGCAAGGCCAGGGACTGGTTGTACCAGGAAAATGGGATGTGCCTGGAATGGGATTGCGTCTCAGAAAACCATACAGAAAAGAAACAGAATCCCCAGACAGGTGTACAGGGCTGGCTGGGGATGCACCTCCCTCCATCTGGGACTGCTCCAGCCCTGAGCCTCCCATGCCCCAGGCATCATCTAAGGAGGGTGGAGTTTGGGGGCTAACGCTCCAGCCTCAGATTCATACAGGGGCCTTGCTGGCTGGTCCCCTTCATCAATGTCCGGGAGCAAGGGGAAAGTGCACAAAATTAACTGGGTCAAGGACCTGAGCAGTGCTGGGTAAATGCGCTAGCGCATCCTGTTAAACACAAGTTCAAAACCGCTGAGCTAAGTCTGTATCATGTAGCTCTGTTTTGAGAGGCTGACAGAGTAAAGGTGTATTGCTGGTGGGGAAGCAAGACTTTCTCTGCTGTAGACGGCAATAAAATCTTCAACAACTTGAGGCTCTCCCTGCTCCACTGGTTGCCTTTCATAAGTCCCTCCACTTGGGGGTCATGACCCACCATTTGGGAAGCATTGCTAGCAGGTCATGGGAGCCATAGGAGAAGCGTGGTTACACCTTCCATCTCTGTGGCAAATGAAATATGCACAAGCCAAAGGGTCTTGATGGCTTCCATTTTTTAATACGTTAGCTGGCCACTGAAAGACGATAAGAGCCAGCAGGTCTTTTGACCTCCCCCACTCAGGTCCATATGCAGCATGGCATGCTGGGATGTATAGTCCTTACAGGCCAGGCCATCACATCAAAGGTGGTAGCAGCTTCAGCCTGCTCTACTGTGTGCATTTTATTGTGGCTCTTTGCAGCAAATGGCCAATGCTGCTCTGAGCTGGGCAAGTCTCGGGTCCTTGCTGTTATGTATTGAGTTTTCCTAGATGTTTCTCGGTCACTGTGAGCTGGCCACACAGACAGGGATGATTGACTCAATTCCTGGAGTGCACAGAGCAAAGTTGGATGTTCAATTTGGCCCTAAGCAAGCTCCAGACCCTTACTTTCCCTCTCCAGAAGGTATCTGCATGCTGTTCAGGCTCATGCTGATCTCAAACATCAGCTACAGGACAGACTGGGCTCCAAACTCCTGATTCTAGGTGCAAAGACCATAGGGAACTGTAGTTTAGCTAACCCAGAGACAGCTAGCAAACAGATCTGCTTATTGTCTCACTGTGAAATGTATTCAACCTGTGTGACAGCTTTCCTCTTGTGGGTTTTAATGTAACAGTTAAGCATTGACTTCTGGAAGGGTATGGAGAACCTGTGCCAGGGGCCTAGCAGGTAACTCTCTCTTTTTCAAATGTATGTGTGTGCTGGTTAACAGAGTGAATTTTGGATCGATTAGCCTGCCTCAGGTCCAGATACTGCACATGGCATGGGGGCAAGGACAGAAAGACTTTGCAAGGCAATAGATGCACCAGTCAAGTAGAAGATGGGACGCTAGATGTCTTCATAGAATCATAGAAGACTAGAGTTGGAAGGGACCTTGAGAGATCATTGAGTCCAGTCCCCTGCCCTCACGGCAGGACCAAGTACCAGCTGGAGCATCCCTGATAGGTGTCTGTCTCACCTGCTCTTAAATATCTCCAGTGATGAAGATTCCACAACCTCTCCAGGCAATTTGTCCACCTTGTCAGCTAGGAAGGTTTTCCTAATGTCCAGCCTAAACCTAAGTATCTAAAACTTGCCATTCAGGCTCTAGGTTAGCTATTAAAAGAAATCATAGAATCATAGAATACTAGGATTGGAAGGGACTGTGAGAGGTCATCGAGTCCAGCCCCCTGCCCTCATGGCAGGACCAAGTACTGTCTAGAACATCCCTGATAGACACTTATCTAACCTGTTCTTAAATATCTCCAGAGAAGGAGATTCCACAACCTCCCTTGGCAATTTAGTCCAGCGTTTGACCACCCGGACAGTTAGGAACTTTTTCCTAATGTCCAACCGAAACCTCCCTTGCTGCAGTTTAAGTGTATTGCCTCTTGTTCTGTCCTCAGAGGCCACGAAGAACAAGTTTTCTCCCTCCTCCTTATGACGCCCTTTTAGATACCTGAAAACCGCTATCCTGTCCCCCCTCACTCTTCTTTTTTCTAAACTAAACAAGGCCAAGTCTTTCAGCCTTTCTTCATAGCTCATGTTCTCTAGACCTTTTATCATTCTTGTTGCTCTTTTCTGAACCCTGTCCAATTTCTCCACATCTTTCTTGAAATGCAACACCCAGAACTGGACACAGTACTCCAACTGAGGCCTAACCAGCACAGAGTAGAGTGGAAGAATGTCCTCTCATGTCTTGCTCACAACATACCTGTTAATGCACCTCAGAATCACGTTTACATTTTTTGCAACAGCAACACACTGTTCACGCATATTTAGCTTGTGGTCCACTATAACCCCTAGATCCCTTTCTGTCATAGTCCTTCCTAGACAGTCACTTCCCATTCTGCAAGTGTGAAACTGATTGTTCCTTCCTAAGTGGAGTACTTTGCATTTGTCTTTATTAAACGTCATCTTGTTTACCTCAGACCATTTCTTCAATTTGTCCAGATCATTTTGAATTTCGACCCTATCCTCCAAAGCAATTGCAACCCATCCCAGCTTGGTATCATCTGCAAACTTAATAAGTGTTCTTTCTATGCCAATATCTAAATCGTTGATGAAGATATTGAACAGAACTGGTCCCAAAACAGACCCCTGCGGAACCCCACTTGTTATATCTTTCCAGCAGGATTAAGAACCATTTATAACTACTCTTTGAGTATGGTTATCCAGCCACTTTTGCACCCACCTTATAGTAGCCCCATCTAAGTTATATTTGCCTAGTAAAGCCTAGTAAATAGTGAAGCCAGGAATTGTAGTCTCTCCTCCTCTTAGGTTACAGAAGATAAACCAAATGGATCATCATCTACCCAGAAAGATATCTGACTTGAAGAGTCCAAATCTGATCTCAGCTTAGACTATGTTTTTACCTCCCAGTGCTGGTGGGGTGGTACTCTGTCTTTTCCACAGAAACATTAATTTTGGGACTACTGGAGTGCCCTTTCATTAGGCTAATAAAATAACAGCCCTATAAAGTTTCTGGACCTTAAGGATCATTTAGTCAAGAGCGAGAGATAACGAATGAGGACAAATGTTCATTCTACAGGGCAAGTTTATAGCTGGAGGTGACTTTAACTGTTTAAAACAGCTGTTACACCTAGGAATGTGCCGTCTGTCAAATAAACCAAACCTATCCACGAGTCTTAGATTGGATTTTTATCTTGCTTCAGTGATAAAACCTGAAAAGAGGGTAAATCAAAATAAAAGTTTTATGGCATCTTTGAAACAGTGAATGGTCCATGCTCTGCTCAATGAAAAAGGAGAGTCTGACCTGTGAGATCCATTTTATTTCTCTGTCTGTTGAAACCGTGAGTATCTTTGTAGTGAGCCTTTATGGAGACTTTGGTGACTTTGCAGGAAAAAAAATCCTTTGTTCTGAAGATGGAAAGGAAAGAATTTGATGTGAAAATTTAGGAACTTCTTTAATAGCCTGGTTTAGAGAACGGTGCTTAATGTGATCATGTTTCCAGCCCTAAACCTGCATACATGACTGTCAGTAGCATGAAACCCACCCGTAATATGAACATGCTGAGAGTTAGCGCTTGGACCACTTCAGCCATCCCTGGAGTGTATATGGTGCTCAGCGCCTGTGCTGACCCTCTGCGGAGGTGAGAATTTCACTCTCTTAGAATGCACACCAGTGGATTGCAATTTTCAAAGCATTCTAGGGCAGTGGCTCCCAACCTGAGGTCTGCAGATCCCTGGGGGCCTGCAGGGGACCCACGGGAAAAAAAAAGATAAATAAAAATGATCATAGGAAATAAATATTAAATAAATTGCAAAGTTGCAATCAATTATTAGTTTTAATTTAAATATCTTCCAAGAATGTAATGAATTGCTGTCTGAAATCTAGGCTGTGGTTTCCTTTTTCATTTAATGAAGTGTACATAGTGGCTAGAATTAGCTTTGATGGGGGTCTGTAAATGGTTTGTGAGGGTGATTGGAAGTCTGCAAATGATTTGCGGGGCGGTGATGAGAGTCTGCACTAGTGAAAAGGTTGGGAACCACTTGCTCTTGGAGATTTAGAGATGCTGACATTAATTTCACCTGCAAAGAGAAGGTGAGATTTGCTCAAATTCTGTGAACAATTTGGGTTTGAAGAAAATGCTCATGGGTCCCTTTTCATTTAGTGCTGTTTCTCAATGACAGGTCTGTGGGCCAGTGCCGGTCCCCAAGATCTCTCTGACAAGCTTGTCCCTGGTGTCAGATAGGCTCCAAAACACTGATTCAAACATTTAACTGAGGCAGCACAAATGCTTAATTTCTTTTTCTTAAGTGTTAATTCAGCCATGTTCATTTTTTGAACATGGATAACCTGATGTACCTAATTTTTTCATTGTTTTTAATTGCCTGTCATTACGTGGAAGGTCTCTATGGTTGATGTGTGTTGATCATATATATAATATAATTAGCCAGCCAGCATTTATTTTGCTGTGTGCACATTTTGTGCAGGAGCTCTGAATCCCATGGAGGTGGTGCTGACCAACTGATTTAGTTTTATCACTTGGGGCTGGGAAAATGGAGGCCGTCTCTCTATCTCCTAGCCCATAGTTCCAGTTGTATGGAACTCAGTCACCCATGGTCTCAACTGACCCATGGTGAATGGTTAAAAAGAAGTTTGGGGTTTGGGTTGCAGATTTGTTTGTGTATCAATGAACAAACATGTTAAGCTCCAGTTGTGGGAATGCCAAGACAGACCTGAGTGTTGGAATGTGTAAAAGATTATGCTAGCAATTTGGGGGTATAAACATTTAGAATCTATTCATTAGCTGAGACTATATCACTATAGCTATCTGATGGCTGTTTCTAAGCTAACTTGAATACACAGCCTGGCCCATTGAAGTCAATGGCAAAACTCTCAGGCTACTTCTATACTACCATGATCTTTTGAAAGAAGCACTTCTGGAAGATGTCTTCCAAAATAACTTCTTCAGAAAGAGTGCGTCCACACACAAAAAGGCAGATCAAAAGAGTGATCTGCTGTTCTGAAAGAGAGTGTTCATGCAGATCCCGTTCTTTTGAAAGAACAGGCCAGGGATCGGGAAATCCGGCCCTATCAGGACTGCTCTTTCGAAAGAAGGGCCCTGCGGAGTGCCTACACACATTTTCTTTTGAAAGAAGCTTTCACAAGGGTGCGCTCTTCCTGAAACGGGAGTGGACGAGTGCTTTCGAAGGGAGCGCCACATTCTTTCAATTAACTTTCAGAAGAACCCTTTGTAAGTGTAGATGCTCTGCAGGAGCTTTCAAAAGAGCCCCCTTCTTGCTAGTGTAGATGCACCCTTTCTGATTTCAAAGGGACTAGGATTTCTCCCCCAGTCTTATTAGTATGAGGACATGAAACTGAAGTCAGATCAAGTTTAAAAGAGACACAGCTCCATTAATTCAAATGGAGTTACACACAATTACACCTGATGTGAATTTGACTTGTACTATTTACCAGTTGAAACCAACGCACTTTGTAACTACACAGGGTTGACCTAATATGCATGCCTTGTAAAATAAGATGATGGCAAAATAAAACATCTGAATCATATGTCAGTGATCTACTTCTATTATTGTAGAATGCTTCCTCATCCCTAACCTCTTCCTTCAGAAAGAAATAGGAACACCTCATGGTTAGGTGCTGTATAGCTTTAAACTGCAGTGTGTTTTATCCTTATCACACTTATCAAGTCAATGAAACTGGAAGAAAAAACACTTTTTGAAAACTAAAAATGGCTTTTCCCTTTAATTTTTCTGCCTTTGGATATATGTAGACAGAATGCGTCGGAGTGGGAGACCCGTTTCTGCTCTTCTTTGCCATTGTATTACTGAAAGCACCAGCGGGCCCACTCTACATTTAAAAAAACCAGTCTGCTAGCAATATGACACATGATATCAATTGTTAGGAGGCTAACACAAAGCACACATCAAAAGGAACAGACCACCTAGGCTTTTGTTCAATTTTTGGCAAAGCTAAATAACATTGCAAGGGTGCCTTATCTGAATTATGGGCCTGGAATATTCATAATCATAAAGGCTGTCATGGGCAAAGCTGCCTCTTGCTGAGCTGGAGAGGCTACATCAACCTGCAAAGGCAAGTTAACGAGGCAATTTTAAAAAGGACATTTATGAGTGCAATGCATGCCCAGGAACTCTGAGTCCAATGGTCATGTGTCAACAGTCCAGGTCAAGACTGGAAACATTCAGTCCTTTAGTCACTCCTATGTTCCATGCAGCTACTTACAAATTCAGCTTTTCAGGAACAATGTTATCGACAGCCTGAATGATGAAAGGGAAATACTTTACTTTAATTGTGTGAGTGATTCCTACATAAAAAGATAATAAGGCCTTAAGTGATTAGCAATTATTATGCGTACAGCTACACATGCACAACACAGCCACGCATGCTTTTATTTCTCGACTTCCCTCTATTGCAAAGGAATGCCTGCTGCTAATGAGAATCAAGTTAAATGCAGAGCAAGATGGGCTCGTTATCATAATTACATGTAGTACATAGTTGCTGCTGGGGAGCATCAAGGTGCTCAACAAACCCAACGTGATTCTCACTGTAATACCCCTATGAGATAGGCCAGGGATGTTATTGAAGTAGGTTTGGGGAATTGGGGCAGAAAGTTTAAATGATTTGCCCTAGGCCATTGCTGGAGTCATTGTCAGAGCTGGGAGTAAAAGTCCACGTCTCTGGTTTTGAGTTCCAGGCTGGGATTCAGACCTGATCTCTTTTACAAAGCAAAATCTTCTGAGCCAATGTCTGCCTTGAAACTTTCCAAGAATCCCAAGGGATGAATGGAATATATTACATGGAATGGGCTGCAGCCAGCTGCCAATACAGCTACTGCCCATGGGCACTACAGGACTGTGTCTGAACAGACCCGCGGTCATGTGTTGGTATGACAGGGAAGATGAACAACAGAATTCCCTGGGAAGTCTTTGGTCTGATTCAGAGCATCTCTTTCAATCACTATTTGCAGGGTCTATGTGCTCAGGGGACACATTCAAAGCTCATGCCACGACTTGGCCACGTGACTTCTGTCGATACCCGTGGAACCCAGATCCTCGCTTCACTGTTTTTGAACCCTCTTTCCCTGTGACTCATCCAAAAATGACACAGAGGCACATCCCACATGCTGAGAGAATGACAGAAGAGAGGAATTTTCTCCATGTCATGGAGGCAGATTTCTCTCTTGCAGATTAATCGTACCATCCCTCCTCGGCTGGCAAGGTTTGGGTGGAGTTGGTCATGAGTGGACTTGACAAATTAGCTGAATGGCCCAGACAGTGAGTGGCAAGAGGCAGGGGATTTTTCATTTGTCAGTGGCACACAGCTGTCATTCCTGTCCCCACTGGCTTTCTTTCAGAATGGGAAAAAATGTTTTTCTTTCTTTAAGAAAAACAAAAAAAACCTTATTTTTAGAAAATTGCCACTTTCCAATGTGTTCCCATTAACCAGGTATTGGCTGATTTCCTGTAACCGCAGCCCAAAAGCTACATTAATGCAATCTATTTGGCTGAAACTTTATGCTCATAAAAGTCGGGAATTGCAAAGTTATGGTTCCCACAGCAATCCCAGGTAGCAATTATCCTTATTCTGTCCATTTCTAGAACAGACGGTCTCCCTTCTCAAACTCAAGGCTATGCCAAGAAGCATGTGAATGTGTGCATGTAAGTAAACAACAGCTCAGCTATTTCTCCTTCTGGTCTTTGCAGGTTTACCTCTTCTGTCCTGGCAGTTCTGAACAGCTTCTTATCCTACTACAAAATGTGGAAGCTCCTCAACACATCGCGCATAGTTTATTTCCACTTTGTAACAAAACAAAATTCATGGTACATCCTGCATTATCCTCTCCTTCTGCATATCACATATAATAAATATCACTCCAATAAAATTCAGAGTTTGTGACACGCCTTGTTAGTGCCGTCTCGTAGCAAAGAGAGACGACAGTGGCCATTATGGATTTACACAAATCTCACTTCAGAGCCAAACAAAGACATACATCATCAGAATAAAGCCTTTCATGTCTGCTGCTGGAATGGCTGTTAAACGATGGAAGCACACACACAATATCCATGCAAGCCCATTGCCTTCACCTTAGAAAATAAGGAAATAAATACTTTCATCAAATCAGTGTACTCTAAGTAAAACGTTCTCAGCAAAGCAAAGAGCTACACTTGGAGCTGGAGTTGTGATTCAGCATTCCCTGTATGCTGAGCACTTAGGAAGCTGCCCAGGAGATATTCAGGTGCTGCCCTGCTGATTAGCAGAGGCATCCAGAGCCACACACAGATGATGGCATGTGTTACTATGGTAGTGCACCTTTGCACATGCCTTAGGGCACATAACATTTATTCCACCTACAGATGGAAAACAACTAGCAGGAACTCTGGTGTGACTCCTGGCTCATGCTGACACACACCCACTTACTGATATTGAGCTAGTGTAGAGTAAGGTTGGGTTTGTACTCAGTGCAACTGTTCCCTGTAAACTGAGCACTTGTGCAAGAGATTCTAGTGCTGCCCAGCTGATTAGCAGAGTGCCCAAAGACAGCAGCGTGTGTTTCTATAGTGGTGCACATCCATGCATGCCTTGGTGCACATAATAAAATTTATTCTGCCCATAGATGGACACAATTAGAGGGAACACAGCTTGGGGCAGTTAGTATGTGCACCTATTGGGCACTCACCTCTACCCATGCCACCCTGGACATGCTGCTAACTTTAGTGCACTTGCTTGATTAAAAAAAAAAAGCCTAAGCAGTCCTGTAACACCTTAAAGACTAACAAATTATTAGGTAATGAGGTTTTGTGGGTAAGACCAACCTAGCTGGATAAAAGCTAATGTGAGTATGACTGTATGAGCTGGGCATCATATGCCTGCTCCAAGTTGAGATACAGGCTGAGTACCAAGCAGCTTCCTGGCTCCCACCTCAGTCCATCAGCCCATCCATGTGACTAGCATGCACAACAGCTGTTTGTGATTTTTCAAATTAGCCAGCCTCCAGGCCTTTATCTCCTGGATCTGTGATTTATGAGTGCAGATCAGCTGAAGGAAATGCTAAACAGAAACCATGCAGCTACTTGGCTGGGCTTGAAAGGGGAATTTTCATTTGCAAAAGTTCAGTAACATTATAGCTCTTTGGAAAACATTCCTAGCTGCACTTCCAATGTAAGATGTGTTTGTTCTGACTCTGCAAACTGTTGTTTCCATCTTCTTCTCATCATTCATTGCTGTTTAGGTTATAAAGATGGAGCCTGGTTCCTCATCCAGTTGTGCTCTGTGGGCTTGTCTATAATTAATCGAAGATCTACGCACTGGCAGTCAATCTTCCAGGGTTCATTTTAGCATGCCTAGTGGGCCTGTGTGAAATTGAATGACTGGGGTGCTGCCGTTGAACCTGGTACTCCCCAAGTTTCTCCCATTGACCTCCCACTGTGGGCATGGTGGTAAAAATCGATTTAAGATACACCAACTCCAGCTACTGAAGTTTGTAGCTGGAGTTGCATATCTTAAATCAATTTTTCCCCTAAAATAGACCTGTCCTAAGTCTGCTACAGGGAGCACAAGAATTCTGAGGCTTCATTCATAGGTGGGAGCAAGAGAATTCTGAGGCTTCATTCACAGGCAAATTCAGAGTCTTTAATCTAATTTGTTTTTTGGGAAGCCCAGGTCTCTCTCCTGGAATATCAGAGTTACACAAAACTCTAATAGTCTTTCATACTTTACTGTAAGAGCCCAGCATGGTTCTTCCTCTGTGTCGTCTGGCTTGCTGGAAGAGCATGAATAATTAAATCTGTAGCACAGTGGCTTGTTCACGTTTAAATTGTATTAGTGTTACAAACTGTCTTGAGCAGTTTAATATTCATACCTTACATGGCCCTCTAAGAGCTGATACAGCACAGTACCTGATTTAAATTGCTGCTGTCAGTTTTGATTAAAATTTAAGTTGAACACAGTTGAAGGAAAATTAAATTAATATTCTTTCCAGAGCAATACTATATAATTTAACGTAACAATTAATACAACTGAATCATGTAACAGCTACAAGAGGTTTAAACGATGCCCAGGACTGGAAGAAGGCAGGAAACATTGCATTTTCCAAGCTAAAGCCTTTCAGGAGTGGCAAAGAGAAACCCAGCATATTTCCAGTGCCAGTAAGGAATGAAATTAAATAAAACCCAACATTGTGATGAGGAAACACATTTTGTTTTTCTGAGGAAGGAATCTAGCTATCAATAAAACACTCATCGGATCTTTTTTTTCAGTTGATGGAAGGAAAAAATAATGATTAAAACCATTCTTAATTTCTAGCCCCATTTGACTGCCTGGAGTTTCCTGCACTACCTTTTTCCATGGTGATCTTAGGTCTCTTTGTTCTTTACTCCCAAGTGTCCAGACTTTTCAGGAATGGGCTTCGTTTGTTTGTTTGTTTCCCTAAAGCCAATGTTCACTTTTTGTCAAAACTGAAAACCAAAACAGTGATTTTTTCATTTGCAAGCTCAATATTTTGGGTCAAAATCCATCCAAATGCTCAGCTGAAAACTGGCAAAATATTTCTCTTTTTTGCGTTTATCTGGGACCTTCCATTTGTCAGATATCCAGTCTCCAGAGGGGAGCAGACACAACTCTATTAACTTCACAGGATCTGGACCCTCCTACTTTTGGATTAAGTTTGGTCTGGTGACTGTCACTAGGAGACTGACCTACCAACCACTGCAGTCAAAGGAAAGGCACCCATTCACTTTGTGGGGCTGGGACAGGCTCAGAGAGAGGACTAGAAAGCTCTTCACCCTTCCCTCCATATATCAAAACAAAAAACAGTCAAGTAGCACTTTAAAGACTAGCAAAATAGTTTATTAGGTGAGCTTTCGTGGGACAGACCCACTTCTTCAGACCATAGCCAGACTGGTCTGAAGAAGTGGGTCTGTCCCACGAAAGCTCACCTAATAAACTATTTTGCTAGTCTTTAAAGTGCTACTTGACTGCTGTTTGTTTTGATAGTGTATAGTTTTGATATAGTGTATAGACTATATATATATATATATATATATATATATATAGTGTATAGTGTATAGTTTTGATAGTGTATAGACTAGCACGGCTGATTAGCAAAGCACCCCCAGGCAGCAGCAAGTGTTTTACTTCCACACATGGCTTGGTGCACATTTCACTTGAAAATGGGGTGTTTTTCATTGATAATATGGCCAAACACAGTAGTGTTTCCATTGAAAGGCTGGTGATGCTCACATTCAGAACAAATGAAAAGAGAAAGTCACATCTCAGTGAGCATTGACATGTAGTTTGGTTACAGGTTGAACCAATCTAGTCTGGCACCCTCAGGACCAGACTGGTGATGAACCAAAGAATTTGCCGTACCACAGAAGGTCAATATTGCCTAGTAGCATTGCCAACACTTTCACATCTTACTGGACTCTTAGAAGACATTTGGGGTAAATTACAGCTAAATAACAGCACAGAACAGAGAGCCAGGCTTGGTGGCTCTAAAGAACCTTTATGGGACTGCGGGAAACTTGGCCACACCTATGATAAGTGAACATTAGGCTAATTAAAATCCTGCCAGATTAAGGATGTTTTGGACCAGAGAGTCCTGGATTAGAGGGGTTCAACCAGTATTTGCATATGCCCACATCACAACTCTGAAATTGTTTAATCCCTGCTTTATTATAACAGTTGTTTTGGAGGAAAGAAATCCCATTATTTGAAGGTGGCCTCAATAACACTGTTACTTTCTGACCCTGAGGCTAGTTATGGTGACACACCCAGGCCCCAGATGAGATTACAGCCCCATTGTGCTAGGTGCTGTACAGGTTCACAGAAGCAGCCTGGCCTGAAAGAACTGATAATTCCAATTCACAGGACAGACAAAGAGTGGGATGAACCAGGCTCAAAAACGCAGCATGTTGTTGTAGTTCTTGTTAGCTGCACTTTACACATACGTTGCATTCCTACTGGGTGCCAAGCACCCAACGCTCATCTAATATGCAGTTTGGAGTGATGAAAGGCCTTGACTATTTCCAGCACACATAACTCTCCATTGTCTGTTCCTCTTTCAGACCCATCCAAAAGCCATCAGAATGACTGCTTTTGCCTTGTGCAACCAACCACGTTACAAAGGTTTGCTTCACGTACACTGGTCTGACAACTTGACTAACATAGTTTAACTGTAACATTAAAGGACCTTAGGATATTAAATTCAGAAAAGAACTTTCACCCCTTGCTGTTTGCAAAAATAGCTTCAGGCAAAGCCTCCAGAAGACATCTGTGAGATGCATCAATTTCCAAACAAAACCCTCTGTAGCTCACCAGCCACACTGAGGCTGGGGCTGCCTGGAACTCTCTTTTTGGGATTGTTCTGAGTTTAATGTCATCAGCAGCCGTTTGCAAACTGTTTACATGCAGGGCTGGGCCCAGCGGCAGTTTTTAGGAGATGAATTATTCAGCGATTATATTAGTGACAAACTTTCAGAAAATGTCAGGGAAGCGATGCAGGGAATGCTAACTGCTCCCCCAGCTGAGAACCTCGCTAGCAGGATGCCCAGGGCTGCCACCAGTGCTCTAACCTTTATCTCCAGCCTCTTCTTTAATAGTCTGGGCCCTATAATCACAGCTCCTCCCAGCCTATCCCAGCAAATGTCAGGCCAGCCTCCTGCTCAGAGGGTTTGATCCTCAGTATAGCCAAAGATCTGGGGGGGCCAGCACTTCAGTGGGTGTAAATCAGCATAGCTCCACGAAAGTCAATATAGACAGGGCACTGAAGTCAGCTGGCAATACAGGGGATGAGGCTGTGGCCCACAGAGTGAAATCTGGTTGGTTTACATGATGTGGAGTGGGTTGGGGGGGAGATGTGAATCTAAGGAACACAATGCATGCAAACCAGATGGGCCCAAATGACCCCCATCCCCCATATGAATGAGGGATCTGCCTTCAAAGTGGTGGCTCACATTCCGCAATTCTTAATTACAGAAAATGTCCTCAGCAATTTGCTCAACAAAGGGCTGCGGAGCCTGGCCCAAATAACTGCCAATTTTGCTCAGCAGGCAGGAAGGGCTCATGACTCTACGTATCTTGTGTAGCTCCCATTACGGGATTAGCTCAACCCCTCCCATTTCTAATGTAATTATCCTTCCAACTCTCCTGCCTCTGAACCCCCTATTGTCTTCTTTGCAATTCCTTAGAGCCGGGGCTGCCAGCCTGGGTCCACACACACCTGGGGGTCTGCGAGGGTACTGAAGGGTCTGTGAAAAAGATAAAAGATAAATAAAAATGATCCTAGAAAGTAAATTTTAAATAAATTGCAATGTCACATTCCATTATTATTTTTAAATGAAATCTCTGAATAAAGTTCTGAATTCCTGTGTGAAAATCTAGGCTGTGGTTTCCTTTTTCATTTAATGAAGTTTACAGAGAGGCTAGAATGTCTGTGATGGGGAAGGTCTGTGAACGGTTTGGTGGGTGAATGGGGGGGTCCGCACCAGTGAAAAGGTTGGGAACCATTGCCCTCGGGGGCACCCTTCCACTTAGAGAGTCTGGGTGACAGCTCTCGTTTCCACCTAACCCCCGCCCATGTGCACCCCCAGTAGGAACACGTGCTGCTGACTGTGGGTGCTCTCCTAGGTGGCACCTGGATCTCTCCTGGATGGCTGCCCAAGTGGTCAGCTGACAGGGAACACTGGCAAGGATGTGTCAGCACTACCAGGCTGGGTTAATTCACGAGTGGCTTTGGTAGCTGGACTTGCACAGATGTCCCCGCACCATGTAGCTGCTCAGGCTACTAACCTGCTTCAGTACCACTGGCCTGAGTTACTGAATCATTAATCTAGTGGGAGAGGTAGATATGTTGTGGGGGTAGGGATAGACAAATTGGAGGATTGGGCCAAAAGAAATCTGATGAGGTTCAACAAGAAGAAGTGCAGAGTCCTGCACTTGGGACAGAAAAATCCCAAGCACGGTTACAGGCTGGGCACCGACTGGATGAGTAGCAGTGCAGCAGAAAAGGACCTGGGGATTACAGTGAATGAGAGACTGGATATAGGTCAACAGCATGTCCTTGTAGCCAAGAAGGCTAACAGCATATTGCGGTGCAGTAGGAGAAGCATTTCCAGCAGACCTAGAGAAGTTATTATTCCCCTCCATTCAGCACTGGTGAGGCCACAGCTGGAATATTGTGTTCAGTTCTGAGCCCCCAGTATAGAAAGGGTGTGGTTGCATTGGAGCAAGTCCAGTGAAGGGCAATGAAAATGATTAGGGGCCTGGAGCACGTGACCTATGAGGAGAGGCTGAAGGATCCGGGATTATTTACTTTGCAAAGAGAAGAGTGGCGGGTGGGGGGCGGATTTGATAGCAGCTTTCAACCTCCTGAAAGTGGGGGGCTCTAAAGAGGATGGCGACAGGCTGTTCCCAGTAGTGACAGACAGTAGAACAAGCAGCAATGGTCTCACGTTGCAGTGGGGGAGGTGTAGGTTGGATATTGGGAAAAACTGTTTCACTAGGAGGTGGTGAAGCACTGGAATGTTTTACCTAGATGGGTGGTGGAATCTCCATCCCTAGCGGTTTCGGAGGCCTGACTTGACAAAGTCCTGGCTGGGATGATTTAGTTGGGCTTGGCCCTGCTTTGAGCAGGGGACTGAACTCGATGATCTCCTGAGGTCCCTTCCAGCCCTAGGATTCTATGATCGACTGCCTGTGCCACTGCGGACACACAGTGTTTTAAGTGCTCAGTCAAGCACAGCTGGAGTGGGAATGTCCACGTGGGTGGGGAATCACACTCCCCAGTTCAAATGCAGATGTATTCTTAGGCACGAAGAGGCCCATAGTTTATTTCTAATGCTTGGAGCCATTCAGGTCTCTGCAATATGAACGACTTTTCACCCTCTCCTCCACCCAAGGGGGTCTCTGCATCAAGGCTGGTGCCATGTAACATGACAGCCTGAGCGCCCCAGCCTTTGCACAGGATCTGCTTCCAAAGAAATCCACAGAGGTTAAACTGACTAGCACGGCAGTGATGAGCAAAACTTCCCATGCAGCAGTTTGTAAGGAAAGCTGTTGTCTAATAGATTATGGCTAGGTCAGTGAGGACAGACTAATGAAGTTGCTTACAACAAGCACTTGGCAGGCACCGAAATGTCTGTGATATAGACTGGAAGTTGCCTGACCCAAGACCTTTCTTGCTGTCACTAAAAGAAGAGAGGGGGGAAATGTGTATAACTGCTGAATAAATACCTGAGGACAGCAATAAACAAAGCTATTAATTATTTAAGTGGCTATTTAAATCTTCCTAACTGATCATACTTCTTAAACAAAGGGAGCTTGTGGGGTGGGAGGCTTGGGCTGGGGCAGTCACGGATGGGGTGGGGTGGGTGGGGGTATGTGCTCCCAGGCAGTTCCTTTCACCTGCCTGGTGATTTTGTCTCTTTTCTATATGTTTTTCTGAGAAGCAATCTCATTCCAGGCACAGCCCACTGTACTGGCCCAACCCAGCCCTTCCCTTCCCTTGCCGTAAATTATGATACGAGGAAGCTGCATACCAAATCTGGCATTCCTACCTCTCACCACTTGGGAGTTCTGGGACAACCGGAGAAATGCACAGACTGACCGACAAACACAAATACATAGTAGATCAGGAGCCCCTTATACCGAGTACTATACAACTACTTAATAAGAAACAATCCCTGCCCCAAAGAGTTTGTAATCTGCATAAGAAAACAGATTTATTTCCCCCAGTATACAGATGGGGGAACTGAGGCACAGAGAGATTCAGGCTCAAAGCCCAAGAGGGTGCCTGACAGAGTCAGGAATCAGACCCCCGTTTCTCACATCCTTGTCGCGTGCTTTAACCACACAGACAGATTTATTTTGAGGCATACAGCCACAGTTAAATTTGTTCCTAGGTAAAAATCTCATGTTCCTGAGAGGGCAGAATAATCGCATCTCTGGACAAAAGTTTCCATCCCTATGTGACTTTCAAGAGGGCAAAAAAAGCAAGCTTGGTTATTGGGTTTGCAATACAATGGCCGCTCCAAATCCAGGAGCCAGATGGATATTACAGACAAAATGGGAGCATTTTACAAAATGGCTTTTTCCCACCTTCTCCGGGGGAATTGTTGCTGAACACTTTATGGCCCCTATTGTTCTGCAGCAAGGCCATGAGTGGAAGTGAATTATACTCATGGATTCTCTCTCTGACAACCAAGCTGGGTGCTCCAATTGGCCCAAAACACACACAGAAAGCAACGTTGACCTGAAATCTAATTTTACACAAAGGATGGCAATGTTCTGGCAGCTGACCCAAACCCCTATCTCTGGAGACCAAGGCATCAGTCTGCAGAGCCTGAGCACTGCAGTGAATGCCAGCACAGAAAAAGGAACAACAAATACAAAATTCATTCAAGAGGTCACTTTTGGCTGGACTCTTTAGTGCAAGTCCTCATGCTGGCAGAATGGCGTGGTTCATTTTATGGCAAGACTTGTGTTAATGTGGCAGTGATATTTTGCCAGTAGCTTCATTCTGTAAATGCCAGTTCAGATGCTCATCATCCTTACCAGGATTTCTAAGAATTCACCAGCGCTGACCAGGGCTCCCCATAAGCTGAACATTTGGGTAGCTGCCCACTAGAAGTTCAGGACATCAGGGCAGAGAAGAAAATTCTTTGCAACAAGATCACCCCACAACTGTCTTCCATGTGGTTTCTTGCACCCTCCTGGAAAGCACTGTCAAAAACAACAGCCCGCGCTAGATGAAGCACTGGTTTGACCACCCTGGGAGTCATCATCTTCTGAGACATCTGATACTCACGATGCTCCCTTATCATCTCTCTTTCTCGCTCCCCAGCATTTCCCTCATGTCAGTTCCCATGTTATGTTCCCAGGGGCCCAAGCCCTGCACCTGCAGATCTGAGGTGTGAACAGCTATGGATGGAGGCCTACGGGAAGGCTGAAGCAGAGAGGGAGCTGAAGAGGGGTGTTTGCTGTTCACCTGGTGAAAGGTTGAGGAATTGGAGCAGTCCCGTCCAGCTCTTCTTGTGTGCAGAATCAATCACATGCCGTTGTCTGTTTCCTCCCTTGTCTAATTCATGGGGCCTGGTAACCTCCCTGCTATCTGGATGTAAAGGGAAAGGCCCTGTCCCTACACTTGCACCTACTCCTGAAGCCCAGCCCATGATGGCATGAAAGCAAACAAGGTGGAAAGAACAGGAGAAAGGGGCCCTAACACCTGATTTTTCACTTCTACCTGCTTCCCATTTTCAGTCAGTTTGGCCAGGCGCATGTGTGGGGTGGGACTACTCGTGTCCCTGAATCACTGGGCCAGCTTTCCGTCTGCAAGGATTTTTCTACTTGGAAAATGGGCTGTTGTTCTCCCTACAGATTTCTTTCACAATACTACTTCCCATCCCCTACATCATGTCCAGTCCTGCGGCACCCTGACACATTTCTAGTGAAGCCGTATCTCAGAGGGGGGCCATTGGTTTCCCTTTCTTTTAACACCTCATCTGATCCCACGCAGCTGCATCTGCCAAGGTCTCCCAGAACTTGTCTACACTGACCATCAAGTCAGGACACTGGAGGTTGATCTTCCGGGGTTCGATTTAGCAGGTCTAGTATGGACTCCCCACATTGAACACTGAGGAGGCTTTACCCATGTCAGTACCAGTACTCCTCACAGTCGCAAGCAGCAAGGGAAGTCGATGGGAGAGTTCCTGTCATTAACCGCCCACTGTGGGGACGCTGGTGAAATTTGATCTAAGGTAAGTCAATTCCAGCTACTCCCTTGGGGTCTTGGCTACCACCTGGGGACCTCTCTGCCAGCCCCAGCATCTTCTCCACTGAACTGAGCTCCTGGCTCTGGTCTGGGTTCCACAGCCATTCTCAGGTTTGTACGACTGGAAAGAAAGCATGCAGGCCAGCCTGGCGGACCCTTCCATGTCTCTGGAAAAGACTGGGAGGGCGAGCTGGATAACGAGCTGAACAGGATCTCTCCGGGGAGCAAAGCTAGTTCAGGGAAGGTCTTGGGGCCCTGTTGATCTTAACAGCCATAAGTCTATCAACAATCTGTGTTACGCAATATAGAGCAGTCTTGGTTGTGAGGAATCGCTCCAGACCCTTGCTCTTTTTAAAGTCTTGCATTCTCAGGGGCCAGTCCTTTAAGAAAACAGAGTAGCATTTAACACCATGTTATGTTACTGGCTCCTGTATGCAGCCTGCTCAGGGAAGTGCATGGTTTGCCATGTGGCTTATTAGAGTTTCCAGAAACTGCTGCCAAAACAGATGTTGTGAATTCCTTGGAGACAGAGGTGCCGTGTGATTAAATATCGGCAAAGAGGCCGATTGAGAAAAAAAAACGCTCATCTCCTTGAAAGGATTCTGGCATGAGAACAAGAGCAGTGACTCCAGTGAAGGGATGTCACAGGAAAAGAACCAGGATGTGTGGTCAGGACTGGCAGGTGCCCGGGCAGGGCAGGGCTGCTGTTCGCAGACTGCTCCTACAGACTTAGGCCAGGTCTACGCTATGGGGAAAATCAATTTACGATACAGAAATTCAGCTGGAGGCAACGTATCTGAAAACGATTTTTTCAGCTATCCCCACAGGCTTCCTTTACTACTCGCAAGGAGTGCCAGGATTGATGGTGGAGTCCTAAAAGTTTGATTTAGTGCGACCTCACCAGGCATGCTAAATCAAACCCTAAAAGATTGTGTGTTACCGCGTCGATCTTACGGTATCTTAGACTGCACAGCAGCATCACCACGATGCCCTGGTGAGACTGGCAGGGGAACATAATGGCAAAGAAAGGGCATCTTCACTATTATGCTGTTTAATACAAAATAGCTTCCTCCCTCCACTCACCCCATCTTGACCCCTGCTGCCCTGTTTGGCGACATGCCTTTGAATCCCACACCAGGGAGAGGAAAATATATTCCTGTACACACAGAACAGACTGGCCTGGACTGTGCCTTGGGATTGGCACATTGCCTCAGCGGGTGAATTTTTTGGACCCTGGGATACTTGTCCACATGCAGTCTGTTATCCTAGACAGCCTGGAAATTACTCTCTCCTGCACCAGCCGGCTTCTTTCCCAGTGAAAAATGACCCAACATTGCCTTGTTTCCAGAAATAAACCCTCCTTGCCTTTAGGATTTAGGCAGTTAACGCAGGCAAGTTTGAAGTGCTTTGTAAGTTAATAGAATCTTTGTTCATGAACAAGTGGAGAAAAGCCCCAGCGGCCTGCAAATCAATAAGGCATCTGTATTTTCTCCTCTTTTTCAGAATTTCAGAGACCAGGGTCTGTCTGTCTCTCAAAAAGGCTTGTGCACTTTCCCCAGTGAGTCCCTATGCCCTGCGTATGCAGGAGCCCCTCCATTCCCATTGTACTTAAAAAATAAAATTAAATAAAATTAAAAAAAAGTATTTTCACTTCCAAGCAATAGTTAAGGGATGGAGAGCAGCGAGCCATGAGTTTGCTTTTATAGTGGTGGAAGACAGCAGCAGGGTGTATAAAGCGAGCAAGGAAAACCCAAGGTGACATTTAATTTTAGTGATAATAAGCTATGGCAAAATTCTGCTTATTAAAGACCTAAGACAAAAATGTTCAGCTGGTGTGTTCCGAAAGCGAGATATTGCAAGGAGGCGAAAGAAACAGGACAAGAGACCTTCAACAAGAGAAGAACCAGGCAGTAACTTCAGGGAGGAGGGATCTGAGTACTTTTACACAAGCAAGAAATGACTAATGCCATGACAGGGAGAAAAGCAGCTTCTTTTCTCTCTCACGCCCTCAGCTCCTGCACTGTGGAACTTTTCGGTGGATCTATAGTGATTCAGGGCTAGGATATGGTAGTGTGGCCCGGGTTGGAAGGGGGCAGCAGAGACTTAACAGCTTGCACATGGACTGGGGAAGGAGAATTTTCAGCTCACCACAGTGGCCCTCCATCAGTTAGCGTTGAGGTGGGGAAAGGGGTTGGCTCTGCTACTTGACCTTTACCTGTAGCCCACAGGCACAGGGAAGGGAAGAGGAAGTTTTCTCTACAGCCTTAGCAGAGGGGCAGTTGGCTTTTAGCTAACATAGTAGAGGCTCATGGCTTTGCCCTTAAGGTCACAGGCTCAGTCCCACCTGCTGACGACCAGGGTCTGTCAATTTTACACACCTTTGGGGCAGGGCTCCTTCTAATTTTGTCCACTTGTGGGCAGAATATATTTTATTACATGCACAAAGTCAGGTGCAGATGTGCACCACCCATAGAAACACAGGCTGTGGGCACTCTGCTATCAGCTGGGAGGCACCAGAAGCTCTCCTGGGCAGTGTCACTCTGCTGCTTTCGGCAGCTTCTGAGAGCTGGGGGGGTGCCGTGCTCCAGGTGGCACTAAGGGCTGACTGGCCTTCCCTCCCTACCACCATTCTGCTCAAGCTTTCACCCCTTCTGGGGGTGCAGCCAGCCCCTACATCTTGCCCCCAGGTCTGTGATGGCTGTCAGCCCTACTGAGTGTAGCCATGTCAGCTGGTTTCAGCAAAAACAAGGGGAAGTCCTGTGGCACCTTACAGACTAACAGATGTATTTGGACATCAGCTTTCATGGGCTGCAGCCCAGCTTCTGCCCAAATTAATTTGTTAGTCTTTAATGTGCAGTAGCTGTGCTCACATGGGCAGTGCCCTGAGTGGGCACCCACAGGGTCCAGGTTGGTGTGTCCTTGGGGCAGCTAGCCCATTTCACCACTTGTGCACGCCCCACCCCTCCTCACTGCTGTGCGTAGCACTCTGTCTCCAGGAGTGCTCATGTGAGCTGGAAATCACCCTCGTGCCAAGCCAAGCTGGAGCCTTAGAGACAGTTCCACAGTGTGTTACCTATTGGCACAAGGCTGGGGCGCCATGGAAGTCTCACTCATCTCACTCAGCATGTACTGGGGGCGGGTCCTAGTTCTTGGGCTGGCTCCCTGCAGCAGGGCAGGGCGGGGCCAGGGCTGGGGGATTTGGACCTGTAGGTTTCTGTGTGTTGATTGCTGTCCCATGTGAAAACAAGCATTGCTCTCAGGGTTGAGCCCAGCATTCTGGGCTGATGTGGTTTACATCAGGAATTGCTGGAACTTGCAGATCCAGAACAGCTACAACGTCTCATATGAAATGTCTGGAACAAAGACGGGTCTCTCATCCTCTGCCAGTCAGGGCCAGATCTGCTACCAGGGGAGCAAACAAATCTGAGCTGGACCCTGAGGGAGCCAGGCCCGATTCCTGACTCCACCACTGACCAATGTTCCCTCTAATGTTTTCCAGCCATATGCAGAACAATTTTTTTATGTGCAAAGAGGCAGGTGTGAATATGCACCACCAGAAGAAACAAAGTGCGTTAGTGGGCGATCCGCTAATCTGCCAGGCAGCTTTGGAATCTCTCCTGGGCGGCCGGCTGCACAAGTGCACAGTTTACAGGGAACACTGCTGCAGACTCCCCAGAAATCCCTGGGATTAAGGGTGGCCCCAGGATCAGGGCACCAGTGAGGGATTTGAGAGACCTGAGTTCAAAGTGCTATTCTGAAGATTGCTCCCTCCCCTCTCCTAGTCATTGTGTTTTTCCTCTCTCCCCGCTATCCGGTAAGGCAAATAGCTCCTTTCCCCAGACTGGCTGGACTGTAAACTCTGTGGGGCAGGGATTGTCTCTTCCCATGAGCTGCAAAGCACATCACAGATTGGAGTCCCTGGGAGCTGTTGCAGCATGCAGTGATTACAATAGTAAAGTGGCATTGGAAACTGGAGGCAGGCGGCTGTGGGGTGACCACATTATTCAGCAAATGGGGGGTTTGCACTGAATAATTTATGTAAAGAATATTTCATCAGGCTCTTCTTTACAGGTCAGACCTTGTTTGAGGAGGGGTGGCCAACATCACGTTCTCCAGGAGAGCAGCCCATAATTTAATTCCCCTATTGCCACCTCATTTATTGGGAGCACAGCTTAACCTCCATGCAGGGAATGGAAGGGGTGTGCATATTCACTAGTCAATGGAGAAAGGGTGGCTTCAGGACAGATGACGTAGATTATTCTAATAAAGTTTCTGTTCTAAGAAAGGTTATCCCAAGAGTGATACGTGACAGTGAGATGTGAGACATCTGCACAGAAGCCTCGGAATGCCCTGCCAAGCCTTTTTCAAACCCTCTTTCTAGATAAATGTCCTCAAATGCGGCAGATCCTTTCCAAAGGAGGTGAGCCAAATGGAAAGGAAACAGAGTGACAGCTCTGCAGAGAGATTCTGTCCTTCATTGATCAGCCAGACAGCTACAACACCCAGCAGCAGGATTCCCCAATTAATGGGCCTTCGCACTTCCCTTAGGGTGAGAGAGAGCATTTCCTGGGCAAATTTAGTCCTTTGCTCTTCCACTGAAACTCCTTGTAAGGTGCCACAGATAATTCCCTCACTCAGACTGCCTAGCTAATAAGCACTCAACCAGGGCCTTCCATTTGCATCACAGAGGATCTCCAAATAGTCAGGTGGTTACGACTTCGGATCACTCCACTTATGATACAACAAGAAGTCTTGTGGCACCTTATAGACTAACAGATATTTTGGAGCATGAGCTTTCGTGGGCAAAGACCCGCTTCATCAGATGCATGAGTGGGGGGGTGGTGTTCAGAGGGGTATTTAAAGAGTGGGGTCCCTGTAAAGGGGGAGTGGGACCCCACTCTTTAAATACCCCTCTGAAACCACCCCCCCACTCATGCATCTGATGAAGCGGGTCTTTGCCCACGAAAGCTCATGCTCCAAAATATCCGTTAGTCTATATGGTTCCACAAGACTTTTTGTTGTTCTCGAAGCTACAGGCTAACATGGCTACCTCTCTGATACTTGTCCACTTATGATGTTAAGGTGGAAATATCTGCATAGTCATCACATCTTCCTCATAGTTAACTCAGTCCTCCATATGCAGCCTCCCATCTTCCCCCCTTTTCTGGAAATGCAGCAGAATTAGTTCTCTGGGAGGGCTACACAATTTCTATGTTGCTAAACAGGATTTTCTTTCCCAGCAACCTTATTCTGACGTAAGTCTTGTAAATGGTTGTTCAAATGCTAAACCCAAAAGCCTTTCCACAGCAGCGAACAAAAGTCAACAGGAGGTGTAATAAACAAGATTTCCCAACAAGTCGATTAGAGAAGTCTGAGTGGATTTGTGGGGGAAAAAGTAGATCTGAGGGCTTTATTAATTGCCTGGTGGTTTCTGGAAGAAGAGCTTCAAAGTGGTTAGGGGAAGAAAAAATAATATAGCTTCCCAGGGTCTGCAGTACAAATGCTCAGTGCCAAAGCATATGGAAAACGGAGACCTCTAGAATTGTTCGATATTTCTAGTCTTTTCTTTGTAATCAGGTTATTCATTTTGAGTCCTTGTCAGTTTGCACGCCATTTCTCAAATGACTATTGGGGATAATTACCCAGCATTGCACAAATGAAGTAGAGGATACAAGAAAAGAAACCTAGCTGCCAATATCACTGCAACAATACACAGATACTGTCTTGGTGTGACACAAAAAGCATTGATTTTCCTTTCTCTGTGACTGAGCATATGAAAGAAAAGTAATGGAGGGGGACTAGACTGTACAAAAACAACCTGCTTGCTCTAGGGAAAGGTTGGGTTTTCAGATGCAAAGACAAGCAGACAGAAGTTTTTGAGTCTCAGCTTGGTTGTGCCTGAAAGTGACTATTTGCTTGTTTTTAACTTTGAATGGGTAAGTAATGGATTTTAGTGGCGGAGAAAGAAACCACTGTTGCATATTATCACCTGCTTCTTGGAACGCTAATGTTTTAGCTACTCGTCATTCATATGAATGAGTCTGATCTCATCGCAAGTACAGGTTGAACTTTTCTAGTCCAGAACCCTTGGGACCTGACCAGTGCTGAACCAGAGAATTTGCTGAACTAAGGGAAGTAAATATTGTCTAGCAGTATAACCAGCACTGCCACTGCTCACTAAATAACAACGCAGAACACCGAGAGCCAGGACTCGTGGCTGTAAACAAACTATGGGACCATGAGAAACTTGGCCACACCCATGATAAGGGGTCATCCAGCTAACTACAATCATGCTGTACCAGAGTGCCAGACTAGAGAGGTTCAACATCTGTTGTTCACCCGTGTGATGGATGGACCTAAACTATGCTTGGTCAGTGGAAACTGAGGTGATTACTGGCCTGCTCCAAAATCAAGTTCCCATCAAAGATGTATCTGCTGGAGATTAGCCACATTAAACCTTTGTTGGCACAGACCAGGCCAATGGGAACTGGACGAAAAGGGATGAAAACATAGGTCATATTCAAAAGCAAAGTTAACCTGTTTATATGGCTGCCATGCCTTTGAGAGCTGACATCATGCTATTCTGGAGGACATAACAACCAGAACTTTCAAGATGAGTGCCGATAGACAGCAGAGCCTACAGTGGTTCTGTTAGCTTAGTGCCCCATGGAGGTCACTGACATGGGGAAGGACCCATTGATAACATCATTCACACTGACAGACAGGTGTGTGACAGCTTGGTGTTGGAAGAAAAAACAGAGTCCTCTAATATTAGAGGCTTGGGGGAATAAAGTCTGGGAAATTCTTTAAAATGGATGGGGGTAAACAGAGAGTCCCATGTCAGTATCAAGAGGGTTTTATGGCACATGGTTATCGCATTTGGAATTCAATGAAAACAAATGCATAGATAACGACAGGCATTTGACCCAGTACAAATGGGTCTTTTAAAGCTAACAGATGCAGGTTCTGCATATGATTTGTCAATGCATGTGTGGAAAATCCAGGTGTGTTAATTACGATAAAATAAGCTGGAGAGGAACCCTCTTGTTTGGCGGAGAATTTGGCTAGCTGTCAGCCTCCTGAAAGTGAGACTCTTTGGGGATGAATGGGGCCCAGGCAGGCTGCTGGCAAGCGTAGTGATTGTCACGCGCAGTGAGAGTTCTACCAAAATACCTACCTTTTGCCTTATTGTTTCTGTCCTGATCCAGGTCAGGTCCATGTTGGGTGAGTGGTGCTCACTGTTGTTGGCCAGTTCATCCAACTGATTTCACTTGATTATGTGCAGTGAGTTTTATCTCCGAATAAAGTCTCAGCTCAGAAGGGAAGTCCAGTACTCCAAACCTTCCACAACTTAGCCCCTGGATAGGCTTTATTTAATGTCAAAGTGGGAGTCATGTTAGTCTGGAGTGTCACAGAAAACAAGCAGTCCTGCAGCATCCCAATGACTAACAAATTTATGTATTAGGTACTGAGCTTTCATGGGGAAGGCCCACTTCTTTGGATTCTTCCAGAATCTTTTGGCATGGATGGGAATCTGAAGAAGTGGGTCTTATCCATGAAAGCTCATTACCTAAAAATAAAGTTATTAGTCTTTAAGGTGCTACAGGACAGTTTGTTTTTTCATTGTAACGGCAATTGGAACAGTTATGAAGAGAAAGGGAACCAGACCCCATTTCCTCTTTTCACTGTTCCTATCAGGGTCAGGTCACAGAAGGGTACGGAATATACATCCAGCAAAGCAGCACAAGTAGAATCCAAGGCCCTGCCCATGAGTTGTTAGAAAAACAAGCAATGCTGCATTTGCAGACTCTTGCCATCGGCTTCAGTGGAACCAGGATTGGCCTGTTCAGGTGCAGTGTCCATTATGCTGCATATTACGCAGAAGGAAGTATTAAGTTCATTTCTGTCTGTCGTATTTATCTGATTCACGGTCAGAATATCCGAGCAGTTCCCAAACTGCCGTAACCCATGTTCCCTCTATTATTTTCCAGCAGTATGTGGAACAAATTTTATGTCCACTGAGACATGTGCAGAGGTGCACCACCAATAGAAACACACACTGCTGGCTGTGGGTGCCCTGTTGATCAGCTGGGCAGCACCTGGATCTCTCCTGGGTGGCTGCCCAAGTGCTCAGCTTCGAGGGAACACTGGCTGTAACATGCCGCTGCCCAGCTGGGGCACAGAAAGAACAAAGACTTTGTCAGTGCACCACAGGGAGTTGGAGGCAGAGCAGAGAATAGAACCCCTTTCTCTGAAGTCCCAGACCAATGCCCTAATCAGTGGGCCATTCTTCCCTCCTCCAGCTCTTTGCTGCTTCTCTTTTCAAAACCGAGTATGTTGCATAAACATCTGGGATATCAGACGCTTCTTTCTTGGGTGCACTTGTGAAAAGCTGCCTCTTTCAACAACAAGATCATATAGAACTGCCCCAGTAATGAACCAGCAGAAGAATCATTTCACTCTTCAGGGAAGTGGAGCTGCTCTCCAGACATGCAGCAGCTCTGTCTTTGTTGCTGTCAGCCTCTCCATCGCTCGCTCGCTCTCTCTGTCTGTGAGAATAGCACTTTTTTGAGTACAACATAAAAGAGCTCCCCATCACCTGTATGAAGGCTACAGTGCTGAATGGAGGACATTTCAGCAAAAGCCTCTCTGGAAAACAGAAAAGAAAGAACGCACAACCTGTGAGCCATATTTACATAACTACTCCAAACGCTATGCTTTGTGTTGGTGATATTATCAGAGGGACTTGGTTTATGCATTGTGTGGCTTCCTGCATTCTGGAAAGAATCAAGTGCATCTTCTTTCTTCCCCAACCAAGGTCTAACGATACTGACACAAGTTGGCGTGTTTGTCTGAAAAACAAATAAATTACGCCCAAGTTAAACTGTAGCTGCTCTGCAATTTAAATGCACCCGCCCTGCAGGGAGCAATAGGGGTGGGAATGATCAGCCTGGATCTTTGAAAAACAGGTAGGTAATATACTGGCCAGCCACACAATGTACTGGTCTGCGTAGGGCATAACAGCCTGCTATTGCTGCTATCTGAGGGAGTTACTCCTTTACATCAAATGCTTGAGGCCAGCCCTTCAGAACTAGAGAATCACAGTGGTCTCCATTGATGAGATGGCTTGCGTTGTTTTACATGCTATTTTTTGCCACTTCAGGGCCTTCAGCACACTCATAGTGGAGACTTAACACAGCCTGGACAGAGGCTCCCAGCAGCAGAGCTCAGAGCTGCTGGGAGAGGAGCAAGGAGCAGGAAGCTCTGTGTCCTGGGCCAGGGACAGCAACTAGTGAGTGCACACAGCTCTCGGCGGCCTCCTTATAGGTGGTTCTCTCCATCTTTGTAATTTTTCTGTCCCTCTGTCTCAAGAGCCACCGCAGTTGCCTATGGAGGCAGAGGGGGTATGAGGGCCGCTTCCCAGCACCCCCCCAGCTGTCTCTTCTGTTGTTGAGAGGGGAGAGGAACAAACAAGAAAGCTCCCTTCTCCTGCTGCTGTCTGAAAAGCACCTGTTTGTGGATAAATAAGAGGTATTTATCTGCCAGAGTGCCCACTTGGGTACATTCTCCAGCACAGACACTTACCAAGCAAAACATTTGTTTACAAAAATACCAATACAAATGCTATGTTAGGCCTAGAGCCACATGCCTCACGCACAATGCTCCCGCTAATTTTTCCATCCTTGTGCAGAATAAATTTTGTTATGTGCACAAAGACATTTGCAGAGGTGCCCCACCAGTAGAAACACATGCTTCCACCTGTGGGTGCTCTGCTTATCAGCTGGGGAGTCATTTAAATCTTTCTTGCATGGCCACCCAAGTACTCAGCTTACAGGGAAAACTACTTATGGTGTATGTTATAAACACAACAGCAATGGGCTGCTCTTAAGCTTTGCAATGGACAGGTTTTTGACAGCTGATATCAGCCCATAAGCAGCAAAAGGTGAGGATTATTTTTAAAAAGTCTGGGTAAATGGTGCAGCTCTGTGGGACTTGTGCCATTAAACCCCACTAATCTGCTAATGTCAGATTGAGAATAAAACCTGATAACTACCTCGTCATCTAGTGCTGATCAGGTCTGCGAAGTTAAGCCTGAAAACACAGGTGGCTAGTCTTTGCACTGCACTCCTTGGCTCCTTTTGAGCAACAGATATCTTTAATTTTAATTTGAAACCATAGAAGTGACAACCCCCCCCCCGACCTCGCACCGCTGTCTCATCACCACGTGCTGTTCTGCTTTCATTGTCACAGGAATGCCACTGTCAGCTGAGAAACTAGCAAGGACAACCTGCTTCACTAATCGTCCCAGTGCTAGGCAGGGGAACATTCAAGGATCATTTCTGTCAGGAACATAACAAGTTAATCTATTTACCTTGAACATATTTAGCCTTGTAATCAACCCAAAGCTGACCAGGTCTTGCAATGTTGGTGAATCATTCTGATATGGCAGTTATTTTGCCATTTTGAATTTTCGGAGATCCTAACACATGAGGCTGTGAATAACAAACACCATGCAGACAGCAGTGCTTTAAATAAAACAACTCATCTGAGGGGTTCCAGGCTGGAGAGCATGAAAACAGGGATTAGCTGTAATTACACTTTTGCCCATTTGTCTGTGTGATTGTAGCCCGAGCCTAGGGGGCCCCATGCTGTGGGTTGCCAGACAAACAGGCAATGAGAAGCCATCCCTCCCTGCCTTAGAGAGTTTTCAGCCTAAATGGACCAGTCAGCAGGAGGGAGCAAGGAAGGAATCTTATCTCACTCTACAGCGGAGTACGTGAGGCATGGAGATTAAGTGATGCAGCCAAAGTCAATCAGACAGTGTGTGGCAGAGTGAGGAATGGAATCTGGAGTGGCAGTCCCATGTCTTCACCACATGCTTTCCATTCCCTCCCTGCTTCCATCGTGTGACTCCCCACCCCGCTGCACCAAGCAGCAGGGGCGCTATGTGTGGGAGCAGCCACTCTCTCACAAGGCTGGTGCTGGAGAGTTGCAGAGAGGTGCTAACATGGCACCCGCTTTCAGGGTGGCTAGGTGACTTGCGTAGCAAAGCGCTTGCAGTCTGCCATGGAATATTCTCAGAAACAGACTTCTGCCTAAACTGTAACAGGTGCTCTCATCCCATATGCTGTCAGCAGCGTTTCCTGTCAGCTGAGCTCTTGGGCAGCCGCTCAGGAGAGATTCAGGCGCTGCCCAGCTGATTGGCAGAGTGCCCCCAGCCACCCAGAGTGGGCAGCGTGTGTTTCGATGAGTGGTGCACAGAACACTATTTATTCTGCCCATAGATGGGGAAAAAAAAAAAAAAGAACAGAGAGAAGCCTGGCTGGCAGGAGCTGGTTGTGCATCTCTTTCATACGAGCCTTCCCAGTATAGGTCGTTTTCTATTGCTTGATAAAAACCCAGGTAGATGCTGCCAACTTTAAAATATGAGATAAAATAAACTGTGCTGAACACCAGACATGTTCAAGTCCGAAGGCAGGTCCAGGTGGGTTCTCGAAGGAGGGAAGCCAATGGAAATTAAGCTGCTAAAGCTCTGCTCAGTCCTTTTGAGAACATAAAGGATAATGTTTGATCTCCTTCCATTAATATTTAATAGGGAAACCTCTGAGTTAGCAGTGAGGGAAGTGAGGATTTCATATCCCTCTTTAGATCCCCTGCCCCAGGTGTCACTAGCTGGTCTGCTTTATGCAGATGCACATCTTCAAATTCATAACATTTCTGACTCTGTAATCCACTCTCTGGTGCATTTTCTTCCTACATTAGACAAACAGGCTGCTGAGCTGCTGTGAACTGTGAAAGCCCCTGTACTGCTAAGGTTATTTCAAATGCAGAATGGATCATCAGATTAAAAACATCTCCCCAACTTGCTCAAACAAGAACATTATGACTGTTGCAATCTGGTTTCTCTTAAGTATGGCCAAACTGCTCTTCAGGCAACTCCAGAGGAAAGAAAATGTCTGATCTGACATCCAGCTTCCAGGAGGCAGATGAACATTTTTTAAGGCTAAGACAAACATTTTAAAAGTGAGGCTAAAATAAAATCACGGCACTTGTTAGTCTTTGTGGGGAGAGAAGGAGGTTTGTTTCAGTTTATGTAAGTCAGGGTCATATCGAACCTCTCCTCAAACACATGAAGCAGTTGTGATAGGAGCAGCCAGCTGGACTGGATGGAATAGAAATGTTTGCACTGCTGATGTCCATGAACAGTCAGACGTAGAAGAGTTGTGATGTCCCATGCCCAGTGCAAAAGTGTGTTACAACTAGACAGGGACAAAACTTCTGTGAAATTTTAAACATTTAAAAAGTTTTTGCAAAAAATTCTCACAAAACTGTTTGGTGCCTTTTTTCTACTTTGCAGCTTAACCGATATCTTTCAAAAAATTCTAAATTTCTGGTAAGATTCAAAAACTGTCAAAATTCTTGAGCATATTCTTTTGGCTTTTTTTAAGCAGCTCATATTACAGATGGGGAGCCAGGTTAGTCTGTAGCTTCACAAAAAACAAGCCATCGTGTGGCACTTTAGAGACTAACACATTTATTAGGTCAGGAGCTTGCATGGGTAAGACCCACTTCTTCAGATGAAAAATGGAGCAGAAAAATAGAATTCAGGATTTATGTAGCAGGGAAGTGGGGGAAAGGGGAATAAAGGGGGCAGGTGATGAAGCAAATGAAGTAGGATGTGTCCCATTGCTGCGAATATCAAAGATGGGGAAATTGCCCTTGTAATACAAAAGATAGTTAAAGTCTCTGTTCAGACCTTCGTTAAATGTCTCAAATTTGCAAATCCTGGATTCTATTTTTCTTCTCCATTTTCATTTGAATAAGTGAGTTTCACCAATGAAAGCTCAGGACCTAACACATTTGTTAGTTCATATGGTGCTACAGGACTGTTTGTTATTTGCAAAGTGACCAATCCCAATTTTGGGGTATGCACAGTCAGTATTGTTATTTCATCTGTTCATCCCTCCTCCTGGTCTGGGCTCCATTCTCACTCTCTCCCAGGGACACTGCTGTGACTCCGTTGACATCAGAAGACATACTATGTGTGATGTTGCATCCTATATTCTTTATGGAAATATGTTTGTGAATATGGAATATGGCATGACTTGGATATGCTTTATGCAAAATCCTTCATGAAACCTATCATTAGAAAAATTATAAAACACTTAACTGTGTATATTCTGTTTGTGTGCAGGTACTGGTCCTGTATTTGAGGTTAGAAATATAAAGTATAAACCTGTTTTACTCATCTAGACAGTCTCAGAGGGGTGTGGGAGTCAGTTTGTAGCCTCGCAAATAACAAGCTGGACTGTGCCAACTTAGAGCCTAACAAATTTATAAGATAATGAGGTTTCATGGGTAAAACTCACAAAGTTAATGACTTAATAAATGTATTAATCTAGCTGTGCTAAGTAAGGGCCATCAAGGGTATTTAAGAAACTTGATGGTTCATGGATAAGGACAATGCGCTGTAAATGGGTTTGTTTTTCCTATGAACCATTGCATAGGAGGGGCATGGAGTTCCCTCAAGGACGTGCATTTAGATCACCCAATGCTGAGACCCATCTTGGATGTTGCACTTTTCCAAAGAAGGTGAGAAACATTTGAACGGAACACAAAGGATTCCCACCTTGGGCGGGAGACCAGACAATGGGGGTGAGGGCTGCCAGACACCAGGACTCCCCTGCTGACCTCCCAAGATGACTGCTGGAGACACCTAAGACTGACCATAGGGAAGGATCAGGCCCACACGGGGAGGCTGTCCAGCTTGTGAGAAAAGATGACTAGAACAACTGTTAGGGTAATAACAGAGAAAGCTGTGCTAGCCTGTGTACTGTCACAACAAAAAAGCAGTCAAGTAGCTCTTTAAAGACTAATGAAATAATTTATTTGGTAAGCTTTTGTGGGACAGACCCACTTCTTCAGACCATAGCCATACCCGAACAGACTCAATATTTAAGGCACAGAGAACCAAAAGCAGTAATCAAGGTGGACAAATCAGAAAAAAAATTATCAGGGTGAGCAAATCAGAGAGTGGAGGGGCAGAAGCGAGGGGGGAGTCAAGAATTAGATTAAGCCAAGTATGCAAACAAGCCCCTATAGTGACCCAGAAAATTCCCACCCCGGTTCAAACCGCATGTTAAAGTGTCGAATTTGAATATAAAAGAGAGTTCAGCAGCCCCTCTTTCAAGACTGTTGTGAAAATTCCTCTTCAGTAACACACAAACTCTTAAGTCATTAACAGAATGGCCCACTCCATTAAAACGCCAGCCAACAAGTTTGTGGATCAGGAGTGTTTTTATGTCTGTTTTGTGCCCATACTTAGGGTAAGTATCAGAGAGGTAGCCGTGTTAGTCTGTGGGCTCAGTGGTATTTCAGCACATCATGTGACAGTATCAAAAGGATCTCTGTGACCGAATCTGTCACACTCTGGATTTACTGTCAGGGTCTGATCCAAAGTCTGCTGAAGTGCCAGGAGTTTTTCCACTGATTTCAGTAAGCATTAAGCATGTTGATATTTATCCTGCCAATGTGGATGGGGATGTGTGTAGAGGATGGGCTGAAACCTTTCTGGAAAATGACCTGACTTTGACAGACTTCTACTGCAAAACCTCCAGGACATCATTTACATCTGTCTAGCAACATCAGCAGGTACTGTCTGTGGGGTGGGGAAATCTGCACCTCTCTGCCCCCCGCCAGTGGCCATAAGAAGTGTCCCCAACAGAAATCCCATTACACTAGCATGCAGTAATGGGCAGTAACTCCTCTCCCCTCACCTGCCATCCCTTTGAAATAGTCCTCGAAATGGAAAGTGACCCCGTTTAATTCAGAAGAAAGTGAAACAAATCCCCAAAGAATTGCTCCCCCGTGACGGGTGATTAAACTTCTTTCATATGTAAGAAAGACCTTAAATAATGAAGGGTCTTATGGGTTCTTCCTGTGAGGGGGGACTTAAAGGTGTCCCCTTCATTGGTGAGGTGTTGTATATTTATTATCTGGCCATGGAAGGGAGCGGAGGCAAAGAGCAATGTTGAAAAGGAGTCACGCGAAATGGCTCAGCTCCAAGTGGAAGCCACAAGACTGTGATTAGAACACAGGCATCTGCCCGGAGGCAAAGTGGAACAAGTTGGGGAATCGCCCTGTTCTTCAGATACTACTGAGTTTCACGCTGGATTTCGTCCTTTCCCAGTGAAGGTTCTCCCAGTTCTCTGGACCTGACCAAGGATTAGTCACAATGCAAGACCCACTGCACCCCACCTAGGTGCTCAAAACAGGGCTTTGGGGTGCATAAGTGCTGCCTGCCTCTGTAAAAGGTGCAACCGTTCCCTGAGAACTGTACGTGTTCACAGTGTTTCTCAGTCCGTGATGCACACGCACTGAAGTTGAGCACTGAGCGTAAAAAGGAGCATCCTTCTCGCATGTTTTCTTTGTAAAGAGAAAAGCCTCTCCCCACCAGCACCCCAGATCTACCACTGGCTCAGGTGTTTGCCCCGAGAGGGAGCCCTCGTGCTGGCTGGTTGCCACTGGAACAGTCTCTGCTGCCACGTTAGTGAAACCTGCTGTAGACAAGGTCTAAAAAAGAACAGGAATTGCCAACCTAAATAAAGAGCTGCAGCATTTTTCCTGCCCAACTCAGAAAGACCACACAGAAGGGAAGGCCCAGTGCTAGGAGCCCCTTCTGCCCCACACATCTACACTGCACTGAGAAATCTGATCCCAGCATGGGCACAGCAATACATGCCCTGGCTTCTGGGTGGGTCGGGCTAGCCCATGCCACTATTCACACTGGGATGCCATCCTTGCTGTTGTCGTAACCTGGATAGATCAAACCTAGCTCGATATGGCTACTGATGCTGCTGTCACACTGTGCTTGATGGCTCTGCAGACATTTGGTGGTGCAAGACGGGTCTGTCATGCTTCAAGGCAGATGGTGTCTCCATGGATGGGAGGGTTTCTTCTGTCAGCATTGGTGTGCCACTTCCCCGAGTGCAGAGAGCTCCACTGAAGAGAGGTTTCTCCTTTTATCTTAGCACTGCCTGCCCTGGGGGTTCACTCAGGGATGTGGATGTTTCATTTAGTTTCCTAGTGCTGAGCTGGCATGAGCCAAACTCAGGCAGGGCATCTGCTGCAGAGCCTGGCATTGAACCTGGGTCTTCCAGCACTGTAACCACTACACCATCCTTCCTTGCACCACTGAGCCAGCAACAGCATATGCTGATGAGTTTGTTAGGGGTCGGTTGCTGCCAGGCATGACAGCTGCTGGGTGGGGATGCATCTTCCCCAGCTCGCTGGAGGTGGGAGGGAGAAGGCAGATGTGGAATGGAGGGTTTTTTGGAAGATGGTGTTTTCCCAAAACTGGAAGATGCCTGTGCAGGAGTTCTTTTAAAGTGAGGAAACTGATGCACAACAGTCACCTTGCTGTCCTTGACAGATAGAGAGCTTGAAGCCAATGGCATGGACACCAGGCAACTGGAACTCCTCTATCAGCTGCAGCCTTCGTCCTCCTTCATGACTGTTATAACATTACACAATGGTTTCACCTCCACTGGTGGTTATCCTCCATCTGCTTTGCCTTTGAGGACTCCTTGGACCATCCTTTGTCTGGAACCTCACACTGGACTGTTCTGCCGGGGTGACCCTAAGGAAGTACATGACTCCAGGCAGTATCGCTCTCTCAGTCATAGAAACACGCAGCCCACTACACCACTACAGGGTGCTGACCCATGGTGAGGAGGCTGGGACTAGAGGCAGGCATTGGGGTTCGAAGGGATAAGGAGGTGGCGTTTCAGCACAGGATATATTACTTTGTTTTGAACTGTTCTGTTGTGCTTAGTTCTGCTGTGGGAGCTAATCCCCAAATGATCTTCAGTCACTTATCCATCAAGTCCCCCAGATGGAGGATTTACCTCATGCTGCGAACGGCTCTTTAATGCAAATAAAGCTGCAGTCCTGAGACAAATACGCCTCAGGTGCTGCTTACATGAGTACCATAGCAACCAAGTGCAGGGACTTATCTTCTGGAATTCTGCTCCTGTGGTCAGTTACAGCTCTCTGAGTGTGATAAATTATGGGTTACCAGAAAGAGGATTTACCAGATGACAGGAGTTGCCCCCTTGTGTGTAGCATTCTTGGGCCAGGTTCTGTCAGTGAGACAGGGAAAGAGGATTCTAGTATCTTGGATGAAATTGATTGGCCCCAATATTCAAACTCAGGTGCTTAAAAGTTAGGCTCCAAAATCCATCTTCATGCACCAAAGGAAGCATCCTGATTTTCAGAGCTGTTGAGCCGCCACTGAGGTCAGTGGGAACTGCGGATGCTCAGAACTGCTGAACTTCAGCCCTCTCTGGAGCCTAAATAAGGCCTTAGGAATCTAGCCCTACATTCTGCCAGAGTCAGAAATGTGGCGCTATCACAGCACATACTACGCTCCTTTTAGAGGGAGGGTGGTGAGTGTGATAGAAGTTACTTGTTTCACTCCACCAGGGGCAGGGAAGCTGGTGATGGAAAGTCCTTGCAGCCCTGGCAAAAATGGAGAAAGCTGGCCTTGCAAAATTCAAACTGTGACTTGGATTCCCCTTTGCTCTCTGGTGTGTCTGTGAGGGAGCTCCACTTTGCTGAGCATGTTTACCGCCTGGCATGAAAAAACTCAAGTTTTCATTTCAACTTTCACTCATAACCTCCAGTGAGGGGGAGGGAAAGAGAGATTGAAAAGGGAAAAAAGCATTAATAAACCCTACCAAAATTAAAGTCAGATCTCAGATTCCACTGGAAGTTGTTCAAAAGGAAACAATTGCAGGCTGTTCCCAGTTCTATAGAGTAGCTTTATTGATTTTTTTACCTTAGAAACAATATAAGAAATGCTTCTTATTGTTCCTTTTTAAGCTCAATACTGATAGTGCAATTTGACTGACAATTATGAGTGATCAGTTATCTCATCCAGCCAGTCTCCTGCTACCCAGCCTGCAATCATGTATTATTGCTTGCAGGTACATTTTTAAATATTGGCAGGCTTTTCACTTTTCCACAATTATTGTTCAGAAATAAACTGAATTTGCTGATCAATTCCCTCGACTAAATGAAGAAGTTATTAATGCCTTCAGTTTGAAATTGGCTTCTAAAATTTCTGATCCATTAGCTATGAACCCCATTGATGACAAAATCCATCCTTGTGATATTGTGCATTCGAGGGAAGACATGGCACTTTTCAGAACTGCCATCATCATGAGGGAAGGCAAGAACTGCTAGAGATGATCAGGCAATTCCAGCACAATAACATCCTTTTGTGGGTAATGGGAACAAAACCGTCTTTTAAGTGTTGCTTTAAATCTGATTTGACTTTTTCAAAACATGACATCCTCTATTTCAGCTTTCGTTTGCACTGTACCGGTGCTGTCCCTTTCCAAGCTGTAGAGAAAACAGGAATACCAGGCTGCTCTCACCTGCCTCTGACTCTAAACCTCACAGACATCTTATCATAGGGTAGTTCTACACAGCAGTTATTTCAAAATAGTGGTTGAGTTATTTTGAAATAGGTAAACCTCATTCCATGAGGAAGAGCACTTATTTCAGCCTATTTTGATACAGGTATTTTGAAATAGGGTCTGTGTGGACAGGAAATAGATCCTGTTTTGAAATAAACCATTGTGCATCCAATTTCGCAATAGGCTGTATTGTACATAGACGCTGTAGTTCAAAATAGCTGAGGGCTATTTTGCAATGCATTTTGTGTGTAGCAGCCTTATTTCAGAATATGCTATTCTAGAATAGTTTATTCTGAAATAAGACTGCTACAGAGACATACCCAAATTCCTTCAAGTCACTGTAGCACCAAAAACTTTTTAGCCTGGTTCCTGCCCATGGCATTGAAAAGGCATGGCTGGTGTCTCACTTTGGGACCTATGGAATGTTATTTAGGGCCTGACCTAAACTCACTGGCATCAGTGGAAAGATTCCCAAAGGCTTCAGTGGGCTCTGTCAGCCTCTAATCTTCCTGTGCCTTATTTCCCCCAGCTGTAGAATGGGTACAATCAGTGCCTTTTCTGTAAAAAAGAGGAGACAATACTCAGCCGGCTCCCCACCCTCCCACCCCCAGCCAATCCTACAGCTAGGGCTGCTGAGGTGCTGGTACTCAGTACCAGCAAGTACCAGCCCAAAAAAAGCACTGGGTATAATAAAACTTACTTCCTCAAACGTGTCTCAAGGCAAACAGCCACAGGTAGCACAGATGTGTTGATATAAAAACCATATGGGGTCAAAACCAGACTGCACAAGAAACTGCTGTGTTGAAATTCATATGCAAATTTGACACCCTGAAATAAGGTTTAAATAGCACCATGGCGTGGTTCTTGCAGTATTATGGGCAATTTCCCATTCAGGTTCTCTCATCTTCTTATCACTGTTGGACATAAGCCACATCCACTCTGATTTATTAAGCACTGATGTCACACTCCCATCTCCATATTCCTGCTTTTTTTCCTTTTCTCCTCAACATCTGAGGAAGTGAGTCGTATCTCACAAAAGCTTATGACCTGATACCCTAATAAATTTGTTAGTCTTTAAAGTGCCACTGGACTCCTTGGTGCTTTTGTTGAAACAGACTAACATGGCTACTCCTCTGAAACCTGCTAAAGTTGTGTGCTTGTTAGCACTGGGGTGTGTTTGGCTCATGGTTATGTTCCAGAGATGGAAGCAAAAGCTTTGGAGCACTGGGTCAGGTTCTCAAGAATGTTGTAGGCCAGAAGATGGTGAAAACAAATGCACAAGTTACCCCCATGGACCAGTGTTTCCTCCAATTTTTAATACCCATGGGCAGAATAAATTTTGTTATGGGCGCTGAGGCATGCACAGATGTGCACCATCAATAGAAACATATGTTGCCCATTGTGGGTGGCTTTTAGCACTCTGCTAATTAGCTGGATGGCACCAGAAGCTCCCCTGGATAGTCACTTACAGGAACACTGCCATGGACGTATTTCCTTGCTAGTAATGTTTGGAGCAGATGAGCTGCATCCTGCAGCAACCACAAAATCAACCTCAATGTAGTTTGTTGCTCACAATAAATACTATTTCCTGTGAAATACAAATCTGTTACCTAGCATGATTGCTTAACAAGAACAGCCCGAACAAAACATGCTTTTTTGCCTTCACAGTGAAATGATTAAAGATGATAGTGAATTAAGAGGAGCAGCAACCATTTTCTAGTTTAATCACTGCTTCCTAGTGCAGCAGATTGGACCAGATAGAACTGACAACATGCATTTCCATCCTCGGGCAAATAGATTTTTTTATTTTATTTTAGCTGGGAAAAATCATGTAAGAAACATCCTTTGCTTAGAAGATGACAGACTGGACTGTAACCATTCTGTCAGTCAGAACTAAACAAGGCTTTTGCTCTGAGCTTGTCCCATATTTACACATTCTTGGGTGTTTAAATGGGAAACTAAAGACTAATGAAATGCACATACAATTTTATGTCAGGAAGCAGCTGCTGGGAGTCTGTGGGTTGAACCTGGTGAAGACTGGCTTCTGTTTTGTCTCTTACTATTTGGATGAAACCATGTTGATAATGCAAGCTTCCTCCTAGCCACTGAATGACTGGACTTATGCTGCAGTCTTTAAAGGAGCTACATCCTCTGCTAGTGGGACCTTAGCAACATGCTATTCATCTTTGAACAAGTCCAGAGCTTTGCTGTTGGAGGACAATATCGTGATAAATGATTTAATGCATCAGGGCAGTGTTGGACCTGTGGTTATGAGAAGCCCAGGTGTTTGGTGTTAAATGGGAGAGGATAGTTAATGCAAAGTACTAGCAGCCAGGAGAACTGAATTCAGTTCCTGGTTCCGTGACAGGCTCCCTATGTGGCCATGCACAATTCTCTTCCTGATGTTGGGCCCCATGGTGCACTGGAGAAATAAAAACATATATGAGAAAGAAAGAGAGAAAATTATATATACCATACCACACTGCATCCCCTGTGAAACAACCCTTTAGCGAAGGTAAATCACCTGTGACTTCACCCGGAGCTCTTACTGCTCCCAGCTGGCAATTACTCCCAAGTATTTGCCTTGAATCTGCATTGTTAAAGGAACACATCCTGTAAAGGAAATGGGTACCTGCTGGCATGAATTTGTCATGGCCACTTCCTCCCTTTTATCTTTGCTAGGGACAGTATGTGCTGCTCTGTTAATTGATACCGTATATGTCTCTTACCCCCCAGGGACATCTGTCATGCAGTGGATAGATATACCAGCTCCAAGATTCATTCCCCACCTTGCCGTGGCTTGCCCCAGAGCAGTTTAGTTGAAGAGTCAATAACAGACTCAGAAATTTGATGGTCCTGTGTCAGTTGTACAGCTGCAACTTGGGCGTGATTACTGGAATCAAGGAGTTTTGCTAACTGAGTTTGTCATGCTGGCAAACCAGGTGCCAACTCATGCCAAGACCACTGGCCCTCAGTGAACTCTGATAAAGTCTGAGCTGGAACCAGACTGGTTCGCCTGTGTGTTAGTTTCACTGAAATGGAAGTGAGAGCAGCAGAACATGTTTAGGCTTTATTGTAGGATGTTGCATGTGTTAATCTTACTTCTAATATCTGTACCCCACACTGTAAGGTAATGTGCTTGCTCTGTAACTATAAAAACATTTGCTAAGACTGTAAGCCCTGCCCCTTGCATCACCTCCTCAGTCAGGAAGAAGCATTACAGAGTGTGACATTCTAGTTTGCCACAAGAGGCGTCAACTTATTCCCAACAGAAGGACTATAGACACCAGACAATCCATTGTAGAACATCAGTGAACAAAAAGCTTCATTGATCCCTTTCCCCTTTGCTTCTGAAAAGGGGCTGTGAAGAAATCCTGGTCCCATAACACCTTGGACGCTACGGGAAGGCAATAAAAACCCTGTGAAGGAGATGTGGTTAGCCCTGTGCTACTTGGACAAAGAGAGGTGAATTTCTAAACATAAGCAAGGGATTCCCAGATGTTTAGCTTGAGATAGCCCTAGGACATATCAGACTTGCCTATTATTGCAGCTACGATCATCTTTTGGAACCTAAGACTGTGTCTCATTTCTGAGTTTATGTTTATCTGCTTTAACCTTATAAATAACATTTTCCTAGTTAATTAATCTTTAGTGGATTTAGTATAAGATTTGCTACAAGCATTGTCTTTCCTGTGAGATATGAGGTACAGTGGACCTGGGGCAAGTGTCTGATCCTTTGGCTCTGGGAACAACCTGCATACTGCTGCAGCCTGTGGCGTGAGGAACTATTCCTTAAAAAGACAGCCTTGCCTGGGTTTTCGAGACTGCTGCGCTGTGCCTCCATGTTATAGCACTGGAGGGGTCCACACCTGATGCTGGCAGATGAAATCTAAGTACAGAAGACACACCCAATTCAGCTGTTCACTGAAGAGAAAACTGGTGGACCCAAGTACAAAATTTGGCCCACTTTTGAAAGCTCCTTCTAGGAGCCCTCCCCTCAGACGCAAACACACGCTGAGTTTGCCACAGCCCTTGCGATTTTGCCCTTCTGATGAGTCAGTTTGCTCCTGCTGCTTATTCTCCACCTACAGCTAAATCATAATCCTCTGGGATAGGGCAATATTTCCTGTAGCTGGGAGTGGTGACCTAAACCATGGGCTCTGTTCTGACATGAGGCAGAGAGGCAGAGCAGCAGGAGCCAAGGAGTTATTCACAAACACAGACGAGGGTCTTCAGGCAGCGAAATGCCTTTTGATTTAGCAGCGAATAGAACAGGTACTGTATCAGCAGGACCCTCCCCCAGTGGGGTGATTCTACAGACACCAATGACTCATTCACTACTTTACCGCCCAACTTATACATGGCAGAATGTAGGATAAAAATTTGCAGGATGGCCTTTTCCAAATCACCCCAGTGCCTTCAGCCTAGGTAGAATTAGGTCTCCAAGACAAAAGGGCCAACACTTGCTTCTAAGTGGTGAATTCATTTGGCAGTCATGAGAACAGCATTCGCTCTGGTGACAACACTTTGAAATTACTTTCAACACTGACTTTTGCCCACCCAGCCTAGAGTTCAGTTGCAATTTGTGCTTGTAAGAGGACATGGATTTACCTTCTCAGAGGTAAACGGTCTTCCAGCTTGGTACTCATCCACTTGCAAATGTTGACATAATTACTATGGGTGAAATCCAGTGAAAATGCAAAGAAAGAAGATTTTCTGGCGGCAAACCCCTTACATTCTACAGCCCTGAGAGCCGAGTTCCATGCAGGCTACAGAGAGCACTTGTTAGAAAAGTGGTCGCAGCACAGCAGTGCACCAGCAGTTTCTTCATTTGCAGAATAGTGGTATCACATGAGTTATTCCCATTAGTATTTGCACTAACCAGATGGGGGTTTTCAAAAAAGCCTAAGGGATTTAGGAGCACCAGTCTCTACTGCCCCACATAGGGCCTGCAGGCCCCGACCACGATAGAGGTTCTGTTGTGTCAGACATTCTAAAAATATTTAGGAAAAGGCAGCTTATGCCTCGGGAGCTCACAAAATTGTAATGAAACAAGGCAGACAAAGGGTGGGACACAAGAACAGTTATTGCTAAGACTATGATTTTTTCATGGAGGTCACAGAAGTCAGTCACTGACTTCAGCCCACAGTGGCAGGGAGCTATTTGTCCACAGACTGCTCACACAGGCCAGGAGCTATGGGGTACCCCTGCCATTTAGTGGGGATACCCCACAGCTCCTAGTCCCTATGGGAAGCAGGGGTCCGCTCGAGCTGCTGGCCCAATCAGGTAGCTAGGTGGGACCCTGGAGCGCCAAGACAACACATGCAGTGGAGACACCCTGACATTCAACCTCTCACGGGCAGTGGGGATCCCTGGAGCATAGTGCCTCCCACAGGGGCCTACCCACTACAGGGCTATGCAGGGACCCTGCAGCTGAGCTCCCCATTTTGTCAGGGGTATTTTTATTTAAAGTCACAGGCAGGTCACAGACTTCTATACATTTTACTTTATTGCCTGTGACCTATTCATGTTTTTTACTAAAAATATTCATGGCAAAATCTTAGCCTTAGTTACTTCCCTGTTGAACACAAGACACCACTAGATGTAAAGGCTTTCCAGTAGCTGACCACAGATCTCCTGATTCCCAATCTAGTGCTTTAACTGTAAGACTGTCCTTCCATTCTATCCTCCCATGTGGATTAAACTAATTTAATTGTTCAAAACTGGGTAGGTCTCCAAGCGTAACTGTAAACATTGCCATCATTTCCAGTGGGTCCAGCAAGGGTAGGATTCTTGGCCCTAAGCTATTTAGCATTTTTACCAATGATTGGGAAGAAGACATCAGTAAATAGTGAAGAGGATAGGCCACTTGTTCAGATCAATTGGATGCAAGCAAACCATATGGTCTGAATATGAACCATACACTCCTAACACAGCTAAGTATGAATGAGTATGCTTAGTAACACAGGATATAGGCCACTGGTGGGCAACCTGCAGCCAACCGAGAAGTGTAACTACTACAAAAACATGTAGTAAAAGACTTCAAAGTACCAAGCTATCTTAAGCCAGTGGTGGGCAGCCCACAGCCTGTTGGCTGAATTCAGCCCATTGGGGTTCTATGTGCATCCCGCATTACATTTTGTTACCATTGCCCATGCACAGGGTTGCCAGATTCTGCTGGTTTCCATCCACGTGTATTTTTTCCTTACCACTGTTACTAAAGTGACACTCATGTAAAGTCAGGGGATGTGAAGTGAGGCGCAAGCTTTCTGCACACAGCACAGACTGTGAGAGCCATGAGCTCCTTCTGCAGCCAATTACAGCACTGCTACTGTTCACTCAGCACAGCCTGCGAATGCCAGGCACGCCAGCACCGTCAGCAAAGCTGCCTTGTCCCAGGAGACCGTCTGGGTTACGACCATCTTGCAGCCCTTTGAGATGAAGGAGGACACTGCTGCGGCCCACTCTCTAGTTTGCCCATCATGGATATAGGCCACCCTGAGAAACAGAGACCCTGAAAAATCTTTGGGGGTCCTGGTGGACAATCCTCTGAACACAAGCTCCCCATGCAATGCTGGGGTCCCAAGGGCTCATGGGATCCATAAAAAAAGTCAGCTAGGAGCAGGGACGTCCCAGCCTGTGTGTGTGACTGCTGGTCGAGCACTGTGTCTAGACCTGGTGCCCGCAGCTCAGGAAGGAGGCTGATAAATTGAGGGATTCAGAGAAGATGATTAAAGGCTCAGAAAATGTGTTTTACACTGAGAGACTCCAGCAGCTCAGCCTGTTCTTTTCAGCTATAGAAGGTGAGGCGATTACTGGATTATGTGCAACAAATATGTTATAATGAGCTCTTTGCTCTAGCAGAGGAAGGTCTAACAGGTCCAGCAGCTGGAAGCTAGACCATGGCGGATTAGAAAAAAGGTGCACGTTTAGAATGGTCAGAGTAATTAACCATTGGCACAACGTACCAAGGGTTATGGTGCAGACTCCATTACAGGAAATTTTTAATTGAAGATGGGATTTTATTTTCTAAAAGATCTGCTGCAGAATTGTTTTGGGAAAGTTCTAGGACCTGAGTTAGCCAATGATGTCAGACTAGATCCCCAACATGATTCCTTCCAGCCTGGACTCTGTGAAGCTGGGTGGTCCCACCATGAGTGAACAGAAGAAATTATCTGGAGACCCATCAGTTATTCTCCTCTATTACCTCTGGACACTCCTCTCTAGCAGGGCAGGAGCTTGGACCCCAATGTTTCTCAGGATTGGTGAGTCACACTAGAAATCACCAGAAGCTCTGTGCTCTCGACTCAGAAATACCTTCACCATTGGCGTATTGAGCTGCCAGCACCACAACACCATGGTGCTCATTGACAGAAGTTACTAGCATTATTTATCCTCAGCACTGCTGTTGCAGTTAGAGGGATCAAAGTCTCATGGTGCTCAGTGCTGCACAGACCTAACGGTGATGGCCCTAGGAGCTCACAGTCTCAAATAAAGAGCTTATATGTAAAAAGAGAAAAAAAAAAAAGCTAAAATGGAAAAATCTCAACCACATATCTAGGTCTGTACCTACGATGGTTTTGTCACACTGGTCCTAGTTTCCCTGTTGATTTATCGGACACATCTGATGTGTCTCACATTAGCCACAGAGTACAAGCTCTGGGAAGCAGGGTACACCTTTTAGTTATACGTTGATTCAGTGCCTAGCACTATGGGGCTCTGGCCCAAAGTTCCCTCTCTTGGTTTTCCCTTTTGTGTGAAGAATAAATGTTGTTCTGTGCACCAAGACATGTGCAGATGTGTACCATTTCACATGCTGCTGGCTGTGGATGGCTGTGGGCGCTCTGCAAATCAGCTGGGCAGCACCTGAACCTCTCTTGGGTGGCTGCCCAAGTTCTCAGCTTACAGGGAACACTGCTCTGTCTCTGGTAGGGGCCCACAAACATTACTGTAATCCACCATGGGCCCCGAGGCAAGGTGGGAAGGCAGGGCCAGCTTCATGCCTGGAACGGGCAGGCCAAGGATGGGAAGAGCGGGACCTGTGGCATTTGGCCGTCAGCACCATCTGGCAAGTGGCATTAGAGGCCATGCCACCCACTCACTCATAGCTGCACACAGTGGTGGAGTAGAGTTGCTGCAGCAATTCACAGAGGCCCAGAGTTATAGTGGCAACAGATACAGTGGCTGGAGCTCCAGGCTCCTTTGAAACACCAGGTTCTGGGGTGACTGCCCTCTTTGTCCCTGTCAGCAGGCTTGGTTGCAATATCATGTGACAGACAGGCTGGGCTCAGGAGCTCTCTCATGACTTCTAAAGTCCTATGGCACATTCTTTCTTCACTCTGAGACTTTGGCTTAGATACAACTCACCCTGCATGCACCCAGACACCCAGCAGCTAGGACTGACACACAGCATACTCACAGGTGATTAAGACAATATGTGACCCAGACCATTCTTATTGCCAGTTCTTTGCTGTAACCATTCGACTGCACTACCCTGGTGCTGGGCTCCCAATCACTTTTGATCAGTGCTGCTTTGTTTGTGGGTGTGTTGCTCTCTTGCTGCTTACTCTTCATTTAACTTTGGAACTGTGAAATATTATTAAACTTGGCCTTAGCAGTTTCACAGTGGCAGATGAGGCTGTCACACTTTCCCAGCAGTTGATTTATTAGTCAGTTCAGTAAGACTTTAATCTACTCAGAGGATTTTTTTAAATTCATAAATGGGTATCTTTGTGTTTAATCTCTAGTCAAACCACTCCTTACTTGATCTTTAAACTGTTAAACATGAGGCTATGTAATTGTGTCTCCTTCACAGTCACATCATTTGGTGCTGTGCTTGGAGTAAATGGAATAAGCTTTGGTGAGATAGAGGTAACATTTCTCTGTCTTGCTCATTTCCATACCATCTTTTCTGTAATGTTTGCAAGGCTATTGCATTAGCACTGGAATACCTGTCAGCTCAACACGCATGTCCATGTGCTGTCAAAACCAAAGGGCACTTGGCTTCACCTCTCTCATATCTGATTTGTAGCTGGAGGTTAACAGATTGATTTTATGAGCTCTCAGGCTTTTGCTAATAAAAGCAATAATACAGTAGCATGTACAGGAGCAGCCAATGTTCCCACATATTGGGAAGAACATAGATATGAATGGAGGTGGTTAAATATTGTTTTTTTACTGAAGTGCTTTGGCCAAAAATAGACTTTTAACGAAAACAAAAATGTGTCAGAAAATTTTTATTTTCCAGAAATGTTTCATTTTGGTTTTTTTTTCATGTTTTTTCCTTAGAAACAAAAAATGGAAAACAACTTTTTTTTTTAAGTAAAAACATTCATTGGTGGGTGGGAAAAAATCAGTTTTATGTGAAAGTTTGGATTTGGTTTTCAAAAAATATTTACCTAAAACTGAAAGTGTTTACTAAGAACAGCTTCTGATTTCGTTTTTCATCAAACAACCAACTGTCCCCCATTTTTTCATGGTACATTAGAAAAATAACCCAACCTTTAAAAATTTCCCCTTAAAAATAACTGGCATTTTATATTTAGCTTTAAGGAATCAGTATGTCAGCAGCTACCCCAGAGCAATACATGCACTAAATCCACATCAGGTTCCTAGTTCTTGGACCCATTTGAAGCCAGATTTTTTGTGTTCCAACTTAAAGTGATACGTACAAATAATAAAGATGGGGACAGAAAAGGGAGCTCAGATATGAACATGAACCTCTTTCTATCTTAAACTGAAAAAGTAAATAGTTAAGGTAGAGCTTGCTTTTTCTCTACAAGCCTGCACTTGAGGTTCTGTGGTGATGAGCTGGGGATGGTGAACAGATGTCCAGGAAATCAAGCAAGCTGAGAATTCACAAAAGACTTCATGACCTTTTCCCCCATATCACTTTAATTTTTGGTGTTCTATTAGCTCAACTAATTAAAAAATAGAATCACCCTGTGATGGGACAGACTGGACCTTGACTCCCCCCACTGGAGGCTCATGACCCTGCCATACCCAGTCCCAGCAACCATAGAGGAGTCCTCCAAGGGATGCTAGAGAGACAGTCAAAGGAAGCAGCCAATCAGAGGTCAGGAAGGCCCTATAAAAAGGGCCACAGAATAGAGCTAGTGCACTGTAGTGGAAGTTGTCCAAGGCAGAGGACCTACGGCATGGGCTGCTGGAGCTAATGCAGCACCTTGGAGCGCTCACTGTGGAGCTGTGAATAGTCGTGGAGGGATAGCCCTGTTAGTCTCTAACTTCACACAAGCAGTCCTGTAGTACCTGTGGAGAGGTGGTGAGGTTGCCTCTTCTCCTTGCAACCAGGTCAGACTCATCTAGTGGCCCACTAGACCTGGACAACTCCCATGGCCAAACCCAATCACAAGACTTATAAAGTCCCTGAAAAGCTTCATGGCTCCTTGGAGCAGGAGGTCCAAGCAATGCTAAAGTTGAGGGTAATTGAGGAATCCCAGAGCCCTGGTGCAGTCCCATGGTCCTAGTACTGAAACCTGATGGCACCATCTGATTTTGGTAGATTTTAGGGCCCTGAATGCACCTTCACTCTTCAATGCTTACCCCATGCCCAAGATGGATGATCTCGGATTCGACTGGGAAAGCCCAGTACATAACCATGTTGGACCTAATGAAAGGTTATTGGCAAATACCCCTCACAGAAGGCTGCTGAGAAAAAAAACCACGTTTCACTCCACTAGGACTGTTCCAGTTCATAACAATGGCCTTTGGCTTACATGGGGCACCAGCCACCTGTAAGTGGCTGATGAATCCAGGTGCTGTGGCATTGTGGCCAATTTGTTGCAGCCTACGTAGATGACGTGATCATTGTTAGTGAAGATTGGAACTCACATCTAACCCACGTAGCATCTGCTCTGCAGGAACTGAGAGAGGCTGGGCTCACAGCAAAACCAAAAAATGTAAGCTTGGCATTCAAGAGACAAAATATTTGGGATAGCTTGTTAGAAATGGAAGGATACAGCCCCTCCAAGACAAAACAGAAGCCCTGAACAAAAACCTTGTTCTGACAACAAAGAAGCAGATCTGGGACTTTTTGGACTAGCCAGCTATTACTGTTGGGTTATTCCCCATTTTGCAACTCTGGCAACATCCTTGACTGACCTAAGAACTTGGTGCCAAATGCAGTACAATGGACATTGGCACACCAAAAGTCATTTCAATACATAAAAGACACCTTGAGATGACAACTTGTGCTTTGATGTCCCAGCATTTCCTTGCTATTTATTTTGCACACCGACATGTACAGGTTAAGTTTGGGGGCCATACTGTCACAGAACTCTGAAGGGAGAGATGAACCCACCCTTTATGTAGGTAAGTAACTGCCCCCCGCACTGGCTCCCGGAGGTGAGATACTCCACCACAGAAGAGTGCCTAGCTACCCACCGGGCAGTGGTAACTCTACAATATTATGTGCTGGGGGCCCTGTTTCAACTCATCACAGATCTTACCCCATAGAGATGGTGGTAGATTTGGAGGACATGAACCTGTGAATTATACAGTGGTATCTGGCGTTACAGCCATATGCCTTCACAGTTGAACATCATCCAGGATCCCAACATGGGAATGCTGATTTCTTTTCCCATGCATGGACACTAGCTGACTGTAGCGAAATACCCTGATCACACTTTTCTTGGAGTGGGAAGGGGTGTGAGGGGGTGAACTTAGTCTTGAGGTCCCCTGCTGGAGGATCGCAGCCTGGGTACACCCCGCCCAGCAACCACCAAGGAGTCCCCTGAGGGAAGCTAGAGAGGCAGTCGAAAGAAGCAGCCAGTCAGGTGCCAAGAAAGACCTACAAAAAGGGGTGGAGCACAGGGCCAGCTCAGTATGGTAGAAGTTCTCCAGTCTTGGGGACACCATTCCATCCTCAGTTGGGGAATGAACTCATGGGACTTGGTGAGGGCACCATGACAGGTCCCTGTTAAATGGATACCCCAGAAGGGGATTGTTGTTATACATACTACATGATTAGGCCAGATGGGTGCATTGTCAGAGAGACAGTTGAAACTGAGTCAGCACTGACACCTCCATTTGTCCAGATGGGGGCACTCACAGGAGGTGAGTGCTACCCTGTTATACACCCACAAACCTAGTTATGCAGTTTCCCCTCTGCTCTGGTCTGTTTTCTCCCCACAGACCTTGGCAAAAAAGGGGACATGGAGTTAAAATGTAAATGTATCCAAACGGAATCAATTGCCCTTACACTTATTTAATACATGCCGTGAGTGTGGCATGGGGAGACCCTCTCCACCTGCAAAGGAAGCAATATTTGCATGAGCAGTTCACTGTCTGCTTTCAGTTACAGACACTTTATTAACTATTTATTAAATAATAATAATAATAACTTCAGTGCCCTTGGTAGAGCTAGGCCTACATTGTCTGGAAAACTGCGTGTGCAGCCTAAGCACAGAAGTGGGTTGTATGACCTCATAATTTATCTCACCTTGCTCTTCCCCTACCCCACAAAAAGCTGGCCAGCTTCAATCCTTGACCTGTTCACACCAATCCTCTGCACTGTCTATGCACTTGGAGGCATTGCATCCTTTCAATGCCTCTGTATCCCAAAACACCCCAGTGTTACCAAGATAAGTGAAGCACACATGGAAACATGGGAGGCAATTTATATTGAGGGATATTTTCCAAGAAGGTAACTGAGCAGTTTTAGCAACAGCAGAGCCACTGGTTCGTAGCTACGTTAATGTAAATTGAAGGAGGGAAGACAAATGAGGACTAGTTAAGGAACAGCCAGGTTTGCAATCTCTTTTATGGTGGAATTAGCATGAAGGGGAAATTGCTGATTTGGAGGCCCTGGAAACCAGGACCCTTTGTGCATGGACAGTGCCAGTAAAGCTTGCTACTCTCTGTGGACTGCTTGGGCCAGCCCTGGCCTGGGGTTGCACACAGAGAGTTTATACCCTGTGGTCACAGTCATTCATTCATTCTTAGCCACTCTCCCAAGACACCGGCAGCGATGGCAAGTGCTGTGAGGGAGTTTTCTTGGATTTTTTGTTCATTTGTGATATGAAAACTTTTGCGCCTGGCAGTTCCAGGGAGCTCCACCACTGAGTTCATTCCAACAGGCCACTGAGTCTGTCTTCTAAGCCTGGCACTGCCCCAGTTGGTGTCACTTTATAAAACTGCATCATGCAAAGATTGTAAAGCCTTGGCCACATCCCACAATGCTTATGCTTCAGAGCTTAACCAACTTCCACACGAGGGAGTTGATAATGCTGTTACTTATAGGCAGGTGATTCCCTGTCTGCCTAATTGCTCATGTCTTGTATCTTCTTAAACACAGCTGGTCAGAGACAGGGCCCTCTACTAAATGGCAGAATTGTCAAGTCCTGTTATTAGATCCATTGGAGTTGCTGGAACAATTCACAAGAATTAGGGAGCCAGGATGCATGTTCAGCTTAAAAAATAATTAATTTTCTCTCACAATTTCACTTCCTACTTTCCTTTTAAAATATCGAATAAAGCCAGATTAAAAAGAGGGCAGTTAACCAAATATATCTAACCTGTTTCCACGTGCAATGGAATGGCAATGTGTACATATAGGCCTTGCAACCATGCCTTGCAATCTATAAACACTACATGCTCTATGATTTCTTTTCAACAGGATAAAACATCATATTGTTTATTGCTCACTAAGCTGAAAAGCACTCAAATTAACCTTGTGCCCCAGCACTGATAGGTATGAATAACAAGTATTTAAGTGGTGCAATGGCTTGGTTAGCACCAGATTAAGGAGGAATACTAGATCAAATCAGAAAAAAAAGAATTTAAAATCTTCAGTAAAGAGGCTGGGTCTAGATGCATTGGCTTGCTCCTAGCCCTTTAGGCTGCAAAACAAGTGTTATCAATAGAAACTACCACAAGAAATGTCCCTCTCAGGTTGTCTAGATCAGTGTGGTCAGATTTTGTGGGGTGCTGAGCACCCAGTTTTGACTGAATCACGGAGTGGCGGGTTGTTCGGTGCTTTTGAAAACCAGGCCATGAGTTTCAGAGTAGCAATATTTATCATTCTAGATAATTCTGTGCCCTGCTCCCAGCACTTTGTTGGTGGGAGCTGCACTCCTAGCCAGGACAGTCCCACCCTTCACTGGATGTGGCTTGATTTTGTCACTAGGAGAGCTCTCTCCTGGAGATAAGGAGCAGCCGCACAGCTATGTTGTTGTACGTTGTGCAGTGTAGATCTATTCTGAACCTTCATCTGGCAAGACATGGTCCTTGTTCTCAATGGCCTTTCTTTCACCAACAGTCTCCTGGCCAGTTTTTCACTGGCCAGCCTGGCCAGGATCCATCCCAGAGACCAAATTGCTTGATTTCTCTGTCTACATTAAGAGACAGAGAACTTAGAAGTCTGTCCCCGTCTTTCTAGTCCAGTGAACCTTGGAAATGGATTTTCTGGAAGGATGCCCCAGGTCTAGTTCATTAGAGGAGACAGGAGGTCTGCAAAGTAAGGCTCCTTCCTGGCTCCTCCTCACCCCCACCCTACGGATAGGGGCTGCTATGCAAATGATGATTTCCTGCTGCAACCCTTGACATATAATTAGGGTCCTATCAAATTCACTGTCCATTTTAGTCAATGTCACAGTCCTATGATTTTAAAAATGGTACATTTCATGATTTAAGATATTTAAATCTCAAATTTCATGGTGTTGTAATTGTTGGAGTCCTGACCCCAAAAGGAGCATGTGGGGGTTATAAGGTTATTGGAGGGGGTTGCAATACCACTGCCCTTCCCCCTGTGTATGGGCTGGAAGCAGCATTGCCATCAGAGCTGGGTAGCTGGAAAGCAGTGGCTGCTGGTGGAGAGCCCGGCTCTGATATCAGAGGTACCACCAGCAGTAGCACAGAAGGATGGCATAGTATGGTATTACCATCCTTATTTTCACACTGCTATCTGCAGAGATAGGACCTTAGTCAGCAGCTGCCACTCTCTGGCCAGCTCTGAAAGCAGTACAGAAGTAATGGTGATATGGATATGGTATTACTTCTGCACTGCTGCTGGCAGGGTGCTGCCTTCAGAACTAGGCACCCAGGCAACATTACAACCAGCACTCTCCATTTGCCCAGCTCTGAAGGTAGCACCGGAATGTGGCTATACCACAACCCTCCTAAAATAACCTTGTGGTCCCCCTACAACTCCCTTGTGCATCAGGCCACCCAGTTTGAGAAATGCTGGTTTTCCCCAAGAAGCCTGTACAGCCCAGGGTAAAAGCACACAAAAGGTCAGATTTCATAGGAGGATACCAGATTTCATTATCCTTGACGTGTTTTCATGGCCATGATGTTGGTAGGGCCCTATACATAATGAACAGCCCATTGAACTTGGGCCACACCTGACCTGAGGTGTCCACATCTTTCCTCTGGAGACAACCTGTTTGTCAACTCCCCCTGCCATGCCTGGTTTAAGCCCCTTTAGTCACAGGCTGCAAAGCCTGGCTTGAGTGAGTATCTGGGGTTTCACAAAACAAACAAGCAGTCTGATAGCACCTTAAAGACTAACGATATTATTTATTAGGTGATGAGCTTCAGGTATGAAGTGGGTCTGTGCCACAAAAGCTCATCACCTAATAAATGAGTCTGTTAGCCTTTAAGGTGCTACAGGTCTGCTTGTTTGTTTTGTAAAGATACAAACTAATACAGCTACCCCAATGGGATTTCACAGATAGCCTTTCATCACATATTTTACATCGACATTGTTGATCAGTGTGTCATTACTTTTGAGAGGATACCTTGCAAAGCACACTTTGTACAGAAACCATCACAGAGCATGTAGGAGAGGAACACAGGGCTGCATTGGGTCATATGCACCAAGCCTTTCTGTGTTACAATTATGCTGAACAGCCCTGGGCACATCCTCCCCTTACAGCATATTACATTAAACCTCTCTGCCAGGGGCTGGTCCCATGCCACTCAGGTCCATGGGAGATTTACCCTTCCATGGAAGCAGCACTGAGTTCGAGAGGAGATACAAAAGAACCATATGATGAAGCTGGACAAATTGATCTGCAGTATAATTTCACTGAAGTCCAAGTATCTGAAACAACACGCTCTTTGCTTGCCCTTTGTGTGCAGACAAAAATAGGTATGAAAGACTCATTCCAAGTCTTTGCATGGGTAATTAGCCATGTGGGTAGTAAATTGCCCTGTGTATCCACAGATTGGCAGGTGCCCAACCTTCTGCTCAGCCATTTGGTGCATTTCTCCAGGAAAATGAGCTCCCATCCTGGGCTTCGCACAATGGATCGTGCTTTGTAGCTGCCAGGGGGAAAACAAAGTACTTGAGAAGTTATTGGAAAGCCAAGAAGCAGCCCAAATATTTTCCTAAACTGATTCCCTGTGAAGACAATTGCAAGGAGAATCTAATTCTGCAGTCTTTAATTATATTGCCTGACAAAGCAGTTGTGTTTACACCCATCAGCTGCAAACAGCTTATCCCCCCAATCCCAAGGGCAGAAATGACTTGATGTTTTTGTTTTAAAAAGGCAGAAAAGATGGCTTCCAGTGGCTGCAGAAAGAAAGGGAGGGTGTCTGTAAGGCTGTCTGATACCACGCCATGTCTCCAACCCCCTCTCCCCCAGTCAAGCACAAAAGATTATAGCACAGCCCAGGAAAGGAAACTGATTGGCCGAGATGGTTTCACTTGTCAGATGACAAACGTGCTGTGATAAAGATAATAATTGAAGCCGGCCCTACTTATTCATTTGCTCCCTGGTGCCCTTTTCAGAGTGTGCGACATGCTGCAATTTCACAAGTTTGCCTGATGTTGTACACCATTGATTAGCTGACACATGGCACACAACGGATCCAGTTTGCCTCAGAAGCCTGACTCTCTGGGTGCCAAGATTACCTACTTGTGTGCCTTGCTTGTTAGCAGTGTACATCCACATCACATAAAGGGAGGGTGAATCCCAGCCATGTGCAAACACTGGAATAAATTCTCTGCTGGTATAAACTGGTGCCACTCCGATCACTAGCTGGAGCTGCATGACTTCACATGAGAGGGGAGAAGGGCCCATTCTCTCAGATCTGGCTCTGCAAATATTTTCACCTTTTAAGAACCAAGTTCAGACCCATATAACCTTGGAAATGGGTTCTTGGGAAGGATTCTCCAGCCCCAGTTCATTAGTTACAGGATCCAGGAGGTCTTCAAGATAAGGCTCCATGTACCAAAGCAATTACTAACTGAATCAGCCTTTCACCACCATTCTGAGTGCAGGGCAGGAAAGGCAGAAAGCAGTTAGCACCTGATGCTGGATAGTGGCTTGTTTTAAAACAGCCGTGTTAGTCTGTAGCTTCACAAAAAATAAGCAGTCCTATATCACCTCAAAGACTATCAGATTGGTTTATTAGGTAATGAGCATTCATGGGTAAGACCCATTTCTCCACTGCTCCAATCTGAAGAAGTGGGTCTTACCCACAAAAGCTCATTACTTAATATTGTAAATACATTTGTTAGTCTTTAAGGTGATACAGGACTGCTTGTTTTATGACAATTAGTAGCTTCGGTCTATTTCCTGGAGGCAGATACCACAGTGATCAGTTGTCTATAAGAACCAGAGTGAAACAGATTACAGTTTTCCCAGCTCATAGAACTCACACCTTCTTAGAAGTTTATGCAGGTAGCCAAGGACTGAATAATTACAGTAATTATCACAATATTCTGCTCTCTCCTCTCTCCCAGGGGTGTAACAGAGGGTTTATACACAAGTGGCTTCTCAAAGGCTTCAGTAGATCTGTTTCTCAGCATTATAGGTATGGACAGGGCAGGGAGATGTTTAATGACCCTCTCTGTCTTCCCTGTTTTGTGAGTGGCAGGTGAGCAACAAGAACACAGTCGTACCCTAAAATAAGGCATAATTCACTGTTCAGTAGATCATGACCCCAGTGCACTCACTGTAACAGGTACGTGGCACAAGAACCGCCCCCCAAATTAGTTCTCCATCACTGCTCTCCTTTCTACCCCCAGCCCCTGTGCACAAATGCTGCGCCTGTTGGGTTTCTAGGGGCTGCCTACCTGCCACATTGGCTGAAATAAAGGAATCCCTGTGTGCCAGGTATTCCCTGGTTAACAATGCAGCTGCCGATCCATCAGCCCAGCCTGCTGCCTGCCAGTTGCTTCCCACTAGGGATGAGCTTGGAATGGGATCCGCAGGAACGGCAAGCTGTGGCATAATTAATAAACAAACAAACAAACAAACATTTTCCTTCTTGCCCTGATTATTTTCTCACTCTAAAATTCTCCATAGGATTTAATGAAGCCAGCCCCAGGCGTGAAAGTCTGGCAAAGTTTTCTAGTTTTATCCTGGCTTGTCATGTGGGATTTTGCAGCCTTGGGTGCGGCGGGTGGCTGAAAATCACTGCTCAGCATGCAGGACAATGGGGCAGGGCAGGGGCACGGAACCAGCTGGATGGGTATTAAAATGAATGATACCCCCATAAGAACCTGGTGGCTGTGACTCCGCCAGTCAGGGTCAGGCTCTGAGGTCACTCACTGTGGGCTTGCACCCACATGGCCCCAGTCCAGAGGAGAGAGAAGTGGCACAGGCTCCCTGACTTTCAATTGCCGCCACAATTGCCGTAGTCACATCAACAGCTTGTCGTGAGAAGGTGGTTCTCACAGAGACGCATGGTGCACAGTGACTCAAGAAACGAAAGGGCCTTTTGATCCCTTCAGAGACATTGACCACACACAGGGCTCTGAAAAGAGTTCTCTCCCCCACCCCTGTAACACCGCCACCTTCCCCCCCACCCCCGGAAATATCCATGTAAAATTAACAGGAGTTCAGCAGGTGGTATGAACATCTTTCAGGTCTTCACAGAGGGAGTTCGCTCACCCAGTTGACAGCAACTTCCAGCCTTTCCACGTGTTTGTCTTATTTTCACAATAAATGCACTGAACAGCAGTGGGTAGATTTTAGACTCACTGTTACAACAGAGGGAGTAGTGACAAAACTTACCCAGGGCACTGTAGCAACATTTCTTCCCCTGGTATTATCCTGGACGACAGCAACACAGACTGCAGTGAAATCATATTTCTCCTCTCACTTCAGTGTCTAGTCTATTTGGCTACCTAGCCACCCCAAAATGACATTATACAGCAGGTTTACCTGCAAAACAGGTGTTCCTGGCAAATCTACAGGAATGTGTCTGGTGAGAATAAACATGACACACATCTAAGATGCAGGGAGTCTCCTTTTGACTTTCAAATGATACTGCCTCTGTGATTTTTCTAGTGGAGCAGGAGCATATTCACTGCCTTGCAACCCTTTGAACATGTATGAGAAGCTTATGGCATTTCCAGAAGCCTTTAACTCTGGTGCATTGTAGCCAGACAGAGTCTCCCCCTTACATGCCAGCTTGCTCATTGCCCCCCCCCACCACTGAGGAGCACACAGGGCACGGAAACGGCTGCTGACAGCACAGTCTTTGATGCCCTCATTGAGGCCCAGATATGCTAGCTTATCGTGACCCTGAGAAGCAGAAAGTACAGCTAGAAGGCTAACAGGCCAGACTGTCAACATGAGAGGGGGGTGGACCCTCAAGAAATCACCCCAGCTGGCATTGATCAATATGATGCACACACACAATCACCCAGAAGGGGACGTGTCCCGCCCGCACAAAAGAATGTCCTGTACTCCTAAATTGTTTATCTCTTGTCTTACAAGTGCAAACTAAGTAGAAATGCCCTTGTAACAAACTGGAGTCACAAAGACAGACCAGTATGATCTGGCACCATAGATAAGAAAGAGAATACATAACCCAAAAGGGGTATAAAAGATGAGTCCAGCATAACTCTAACTTTGAGTGCATTTCAACCAACTTCCTGCTGGTCGGGTCAGGTGATTGCCTCCCGAGGTCCACTACTGGGGACGCCCAACCTCGTATTCGTCTTTCCGCGGAACTGAGTGACCGATCCGGCTTGGCTACGCTGGTATCGAGAGACGCAGAGAAGGTAAGATACACCCATGCTAGGTCTCTGACTTTTTTTTGTGCACAGCTAAAGAATTAGAGCTCTGTAACTAGATGTCATTGTGCCAAGATATCATTGTGTTAGATGATCACAGATATCTTTGTATTGGATTGTAACGTAACTTGTTAACACCTGTACTTTGCTAGCATATAAGAAGTAAACAATAGCCTTTTGTAACCGCACCCTTATAACTGTAGCTTAAATAAACTTGTAACTAGTTAAGCTCTGAGCCTAACCATTTTGTTAACCCTTTTGTCACTGCAACACAGCCGGCACAACAAAAAGAACATTAACCGTTTGGTTACTACAGCCTGGCCGTGGGTGAGTGTGCTAGGAGCTGCCTGCTCTAACAGTAAAAAACTGGGTTGTTTAGGACCCAGGGGAGTACCTCACCGCACGTTACCTGGCCGCCGGCTAACATGCATGCATGAGTGTTGGTGGGTGGGGGAGAAATTCTTTGTAAGATTTACTAGCTGATGAAAGCAGTGACTCTTCTGTGTCTTGTGGTGTTTACAGCATCACGCTCGTTTACAAGAGACAGTAAAATAAAATCCTGTTCAGACTCCTAGTGATGCATGAAAATAAATGTTTCTCCCATTATAGATGGTGTGCTGAGACATAAGTGGATTTCCCTGCTCTGTCCTCTTCTCACTATGAATCAACACAACACAATGCAGAACAAACCTAAGTTCTAAGCTCCTTTCAGGGCATTGATTGTCTCGTGTTTTTACGGTGTCTTGACCTCAGATAATTCAGCCTGTCTTAAGTGCTACTGTAACATAAATGATTAAAACAAACTCCTCTATTATTCTTATTAACTTTCTTGGGGCAGGAAAGGACAGTGCCTTACAGGTTTGCACAGTGTCTGCCATAATGGAGCCTTGGATCCTAGTCAGCACTATAGCAATCCCCAGATTGTCTCCAAAATCAATGCTTCTTTCTCTCCTCCCCTTGCCCAAAGGGCTTTCTCTCGCCACCACGATTCCCTTTGGGTTGTTTCCCCATCCATAGGCAGAATAAACTTTGTTATGTGCACTAAGGCATGTGTGGAGGTGCACCACCAATAGAAACACATGCTGCCGGCTGTGGGGCATCTGCTAATCAGCTGGGTGGCATCTGAATATCTCTGTGTGGGTGCCCAAGTGCTCATCTTACAGGGGCACTGCTCTCTGCCTCCCCAATATTGTGGCACATAGGAAGTCGGGGGATAAGGTTAGAAGGAACAGATAGGGTGAAAAAAAGTGTTTAACTGGGGTGGGAGGAAGGAAGGAAGAATCTTTCATAAAAGGTGAAACTGTGAATCATTACAGTGAATTTAATTTAGCTAACCTATCAATCTAGCTGCTGTCAAACAAAGGATGGTTGAAAATATTTCAGTAGAGGGCACTCAAGACCCAGGAATCTGTACTTGCCAAATCCTGCATATTTACTCTGTAGTATTTTAAAAGACTTTAGCACATGAATCTCTATAATGTGAGCACTGGGCCTCATTTCTCACTTTGATTGTGGCTATATTATACCCGATGCATATAAATCTAAACAAAATTCATGCTCATGTGGCTAATTCAAATGAACCAGTTTGAATACCAACTGTTACAGATTTTGTTTTCTTTTAAATGGTCTTTTTTCACTCTCTACAATATTGCAAAACAAAGTTCTAAAGGTAAAAGTGCCGAAATTATATCTTTTTGTACAAGTTTCATCGTTCTTAGGTTGTCTGACATATTCATTTTATTTGAAAGTGTTCTCTGCTGATCAGCAGATGTTAATAAAATGTTTTGACACTTTGTCCTCTTTTGCAAGCAGAGCCTTTTATACTAGAAAAGAAAAAGCTCTGCATTAAAATGATTGGCATTTGGAACTTCCATAAATCTGCAAGTTTCCTTGGGGCTGAGAGAATATTAAGGTTCTTACATATGCAAACAATCTAGTACGTTCAAGAGTGTCAAAGTCCTGTCAGTAGAACAAATGCAGCCTCTGAACCACTGCAAAAACATGTAGTAAATGAGTCTAAAGTACCAAGACACTTTAAGCCAGCGGTGGGCAACCTGTGGCCATGTGTGGGCCCATGAAACATTTTGCTTAATGCTGCCCACTTGCACGGTGGCCATATTCTGCTGGTTTCAATCCATGCATATTTTTTCCTACCAGTGCTGCTGAAATGACACTATGTAAAGCCAGGGCACTTGACATGAGGCACGTGCTGATTGCATACATTGACTGTGAAAGCTGAGTGTTCCCTCTGCATCCAATCAAATCACTGGTATGGTTCAATTGAAGCATCCTGCAAATTCCAGGCATGCCAGTACAGTTAGCAAAACTCCCTTAACCCAATCCAGGAGACCATCTTGGTTACAAGAAGCTTGTGGCCATTTGAGATGAAGGAGGGCCACACATGTGGTCCCCTCACTAGCCTAGGTTGCCCATTACTGCCTTAAGCGACTTGTGACCAGACAGCTTCTGAAGTCATGGAAAGAAAAAGTATACTATGCTTATGCACTGTAAGCACTGTAGGCAATTTGCATTAATTGGGTATGGATATACTCTGAAATGATTAATTACTGCAATAAAACTATTTTCACTATATTTGTGCATTGTGCAAATAGACTTTACCACAAAGCAATGGAAAGTATATAGGAATAGTAAAATAATATGCTATTTTAATGAAGAACAATGGAACAATCATAGATTTCTGCGGAGTTCCAACAAGTTGTGGTCATGGCTTTCTCTTTTGAGTCTCCCAGGCAATTTGTATTGTGGTTTAGTCAGAAAATAAGCTCTTCAAGACATGGAAGGAGTATTTTATTTATTATATTATTTTGTACAGCATCTTACACAGACTGTATAAAAATTATTTCATGTTGAAATCCATTTTAACTGGGATATGCAATATTAATTCTGCATATCACAGGGCAGGTGTCGTGCTTACAATTGCTATATCATTGCCTAGTTATAGAATAATTCATTGCTGTGTTCCTACACTAACTGCAGTGGAGGTATCTGGCCCACTATTAGCGTATGGTCTTTCCACAGAGGTGTGTTAAATACATCCATTGTATCGTGTTTCAACTAGCACTTGTATGTAAAAACTTGTATAGGGTTGGACGCTTTCTTCCAAAAAGATATTCTGATTTGACTAGGACAAGGACTCTGAGCTGGGTTTTCAGACTATTCTGTTATTGATTGTGACATAGAACAATCCCAGGCTGACATTTGGTGGTGGGACAGTGGAATTTTCTCTGGTCACAAATGAATGAAACTGCCAGGTTGCAGATACAAGAAGGAACTGTACTGAGAATGGCCAACCAGTGAGGGAGACAGGGTGGAATTCAGGAATATACAGGAAGGTGAAAGGGAATTATACCAAGGATTTGCCAACCATGTCAATTTTTCACCCTGCAAAACTCTGAGTCCATAGGGACAGGCAGGAAATAGGAACACCAAAAGAACAGCCTTTGTATTCCAAAATCAATGCAAAACATTTTCTGCTGCTAAACTTTAGAGGCATTTTAGTTTGGTGAAGTTTTTGTTGTTTCTCTCTCTCAGGCTCAGCTAACAATTACGGAACACTGGAACTGGAAGGGACCCAGAAAAATCATCAAGTCCAGTCCCCTGCACTGCTTTCAAAACCAAGAACAATACACATCATTCCTGACTGGTGTCTGCCTAACCTGCTCTTAAATACCTCCATGGCAGAGATTCCACAGTCTCCCTAGGCAATTTATTCCAGTGTTTAACCACCCTGACAGCTACGAAGTTTTTCCTGATATCCAACCTAAACCACCCTTGATGCAATGGGCTTAAATTGCAGCCTGTCCTGTCCTCAGAGGTTGAAAAGACTTTTTCTCCCTGCTCCTTGAGGCAAAACTCCCTCTGTAAAAGCTAGCACCACCCATGGCTTCCTCAGCCCATCCAACCTAAGCCAAACAGCGAAAGATAAACAATAAGTGTTTATGTTGTGCTGCACCCACCCAGGGGCCCCCGTCGGGGTGCCTGAAGCAGGAGCTGCACACCCCCAGAATAAGACAGGCCTTACTCAGTAAACAACTAACCAGCGCGTCAGCCTGCAGGGGGCTTTGACACCGCAGGGGTCATGGGCAGAACCCTGGGACGCCACTTACATAAACCCACCCTCCTTTCTCTGCAGCCCGACCAGACCGGCAGCAACAAACCGCAGCTCCCCCCTTTCCCCCCACGCCTGCGACGGGGAAGCAGCAGCAGCAGCTCCCGGACTTTATAAAGAGTTACAGCTGTGCCTCGTCTCAGCCATTAGCCAGGAGATTTTTCTTCCCTGCCCTGTCCTGTCCTGTCCTGAATCCTCAGCCGAGGCGCTGGCAGACACTGGCTCTGCCTGAAACCCGGACACGAATAGCGGGGGACAGGGAGAGGAAATCGTGGAGCTCCGGGTCTCTGCGTACTCCCAGTGCTACTGCTACTAGCACTTCACACGTGTGCAAATGAGTGCCCGAGATCCCTGCCCCCGCGGCTGGGGAACTGACCTCGCCGCTTAAAGGGGACGCCCGAGAAAGCCCCGCGGCGGGGAAAGCCCTGTATGCCCGAAGCCGATGGCGGAGCGGGGGTGGCTTGTCCGCCGCTCAGGGCAGTCTGTGACAGCTGCTGTCCTCGCCGGACACACAGGGAGGCTCAGACACCGCGGGGACGGGCGCCCCTGTGCCGCACAGACCGGCTCGCTAGCTGCAGCGGAGCACCCCGAAGGGCCCGTTGTATGCCAGGCGGATAACGCGGGATAGGAGGAGCCACCCGCAGCCCCCAAGCTGGGTCGGTCTCACTGCCGGCCGAGGCAGAGGTACCAGCACCCCGCAGGCAGGCTCGGGGCTGCCCAGGGCCGGCGGCCGGGCGCACAGCGCTCGGTCACTCGTTCGGGCGCTCCGGCAGCGCTCGCCGTGGTTTGAGACAACTGCAGCCGTGCCCGGCGGCGGGGCAGGTGGGGCGGGGCGGGGCGGGCAGGCTGCTGGCGCCCGGGAGCGAGCGGGGCGGACGGAGCAGACCAGAGTAGCTGGGGGGATGCGGCGCGCAGCGCGCCGAGCTGGTGAACCCCGGCCGCGGGCTCTGCCAGGGAAGGCCCCTCGCTCCGTCACCCCTCGGCGGGACTCCGGGCCGCGCTCCCCATGCCAGCCGCCGGGAGCTGCAGCTCTAGCCGCCTCCTGGCGCCCGGGGCCCCGCGGTTCCCCGGAGAAGTGTAACACGCTCCCGGCTCCCGACCGCCCCGCTGCCGCCTGTGCCCCGGGCAGGGACACGCCCCACCCCCCTACCAGTGCCCGCTCCCGCCCCGGCTAGCGGGAGGCTGCCCGGCTGCGCGCAGCCGGTACAGTCCAGCGCCCCCCGACGGGCAGGGCCCGGGCTGCGGGAGGCGGGGTGGGGCAATGGCGCTTCTTGTCCCCTGAGCAGCTGAGTCGGCCGCCTGCCCCTGCCCTCCCCCCGCCTCCCCAGGGGGCAGCTCCCTGGGCTGGGGGGTCCAATCCCCCTGCACACGCGCCCCCCCCCGCCCGGCGCGTGTGCGCGCGTGCAAGACTCCACTCCGGGGCTTTGCGCTCACCGGCGATAGCATCAGTGGTAGGAGGGGACAGACTCCGGCAGGCTGAGGCTGAGGCTGAGCAGTCCGCGCTGGGCTGTCTGCAGGTGAGCCCGCCTCGGCCCCGGCACCCCCCGGCGGGCTGCGGCGCCCAGTAAGATGCGCCCTGCGCCGCTTGCCCTCGGCCCGGCCTGCCCGCGCCGCCAGCCAGCGCCGAAGTCGTAGGGCCGTCAGGGGACCCGCGCGGAGCTCGGAGGCGCTTTTCCCCAACGATGCCCCTTTTCTGGCTCGCTCTGCGGAGTGCGCTTGTGGAATACTGGGCCGGGCTCCTGCTGTGCCTCTTCGGGACGCGCTGCTCGCAGGGGATGCCCCATGTCATCCGGATAGGTGAGCGCGGCGCGGCGCGGAGCGGGGAGCGCTCGCCCCGGGGCTGCGGGCTGCTGGGCGCCCGGGCGGGCGGGCGAGGGTCTGGCCAAGCGCCAAGCGCCCACCCACCAGCCCGGCCCGGCCCGAGACTGCGTGGGGGGGGGAGCCCCAGGGAGTAGCTGGGGCTCTCCAGGAGGCTGGCGCGGGCAGCGGGGCCGGGCGAGCGGCGGGGCTGCTGCCAAGTGACAGGGGACAGCGGAGTCCCGGCTGCAGGAGGCGGTCTCGGCCTCACACCAGCCGCGCTGGCTTGTCTGGACGGCGGCGGTGACTGGCCCGGTGACCCGCTGCAGGAGCGGAGCGGAGCGGGCCAGGGGCGAGCAGGGGTCCCGGCCCCGCCCGGCTTCCAGCGCGGCAGCTGCACCCGCGGGCAGGGGCGGCCGGAGGGAAAGTCTAGGCAGCGGCTGTTCCTCGGGGCCGCGGGCACGGGAGGGTGAGCGGCCGCCGGGTCCTGCCCGCCCGCGAGCCGCCGGGGCGCACCAGCCGGCCGCGCGTGGGGGCAGGCGGTGCCGGGGAGCCGCCGGGGCGCTCCCGAGATAGTGCTGAGGGCGCGGTTCGCTCGGCGCTTCCCGCAGGGCCCGGAGCCGGGGGCGGCGGAGTTTGACCACGGGGCCCGATGCGGGGCCCGAGCCGGTGTCCGCGGGCGGCGGGTGGCGCTGGGGCCGAGCGAGCCCCCCCCGCCCCCCTCACACACGCACCTCTGCCATTGGCCCGCGAGGCGGCGGCGGCTTCCCCGCGCGGCATCGCTCCGCCTATGGGAAGGTCCCGCTGGAGGAGCGGCCGGTGCGGGGAGGCTGAGCGCCCGCCGCCTTGCGCAAGGGGACGCTGTCGCCCGGTGCCTGGCGCTGCAGCTGGCCGAGCTCAGGGACCCTGCAAGGTCAGGGCTCCCCAGCGCCAGCCCGGGTGGGGTCCCCCGGGGAGAGCCCGGCTCCCTGGACAGGCTGCGCGTGTGACTGCGCCACTACCACAGCGCCGGCCCCAGGGGTCCCGCCGGCGTGTTCCGTCCACGGGGGGAATAAATGTTCTGTGCACCGAGAGGGGCGGAGGTGCACCACCACTGGCACACAGGCTGCCGGTGTGGGCGCTCTGCTAATCAGCGGGGGGCGCCAGAATCTCTCCTATGCTGCCGCCCAAGCGCTCAGCCTACAGGGAGCACGGGCGGTGGAAGGTCTGGGGCAGAGAGTGTGTGCAGACCTCTGCATGGGCTCCCTGGTGTGCACCTCTCCATGAGCCCTATGGATCAGAAGTGCCCTGGGACCAGTCCCAGCGTCTTTACTCGGGCTAAATTCCCACCCACATCCCTGGAAGTTTTATCTGCCAGGGAACAGGCATCTCTGGTTCCAGTCCTGCAACTTGATATGCTTGTACCAAAGTGCAGGGCTCTGACATTTAATGGCTCTAATTACAATCCTGTGGCGTTAGGAGTTGCAACTTGTGATCCAGCTGGCTTAGAGCCAATGGATTCTTCATTGCCAGGCCTCTAGGGCAGTCCTGTCATCCTGGCAAAGGGGCTGTCAGGTGCTGCCATTCTGACTGGGGAGTGATTTAAATCCACTTTGCAATGGTGCAAAGGACTGCACAGGGTGTACGGCAGTGGGGAATTGGCCCAGTCACTTAGCCCAGAAAGGCATGCACCATCATGTCCTAGCTCACCAGCCCCGTGATTTGCTCGGCTGCCTGAGAGCCCCAGTCAGACTGTTGAAAAAGAGCTTGTCGGAGTCACTGGGTGGGGAGGGTGCTCAGCACCACCCAGAGTAGGACCTCAAGGTGGGATCATTCAACAGTAGTTGAGGGCCTCAAGCTCCCAAGAAAAATATTTTCTGCTGGAGTGTGAAAAGGCTCCAGGTGCTTGCAGCAGGAGGGAGAAGGAAGGGCCCGTTCACAGTCAAATGCTGTAAAAATCACCATGAGCCTTCCACCTGGATTGCTCTTATTGGTGGAGACACTGTGGGCCTGATCAGCCATCACCTTTCTCAGGGCCAAATGCCAAGGCCGGTGTGCAGGTTTCTACACTCAGGCTGGCCGGGCATAAGTGGCTCCACAGTAGGCAGTCTGATCTTCCCTGCCTTGCAAGCATCTCTGCTCACAGCACCCATTAGTGTTGTCAGCAGAGATGGTGGGAAAGAGCGGCATTTAATTTCTAACCTTATAAAAGGCCAAATGCTACCCTCTGGCAGAGGGTCACTTGGTTTTGGTCAGTGGAATCGGAAATGTGCAGAGCCTCAAATACCTTAGCACCATTCATTTAACAGTGGCAACGTGTATTCCGTCTGGTGGGTTCGGACGAAAAAGCAGATCTTCCTCTCTGCATGAATTTGCCTGTCCGTTTGTGCTCAGCTACATCAATTCCAAGTTCGGCTTTTAATGAATAGAGGGCATTGGGGCCTGGGAAACACCTGAAGAAGTAGCTGTTGTGCTTTAAAAGCAGGCACATTTTAAAGGCTAGTTTGGTTTCAAATGAAACTGGCAGATGCATATGGGCCATTTGAATTCCAGGGAAGGCAGCCAGGCCAAGGAAGGGAAGAGCCAGAAAATGCAGGCTTTTTATTTCCAGTCCTCATCATGGGGGAAAGGAGGGATGTGGCAAAGAGATAGATAATGCACAAAATATACAATTTAGTTATTGTGTCTGTATTATTGCATGCAAGTTTTTCTCAGCTTTTTCAGGAGCTATTTGACTTTTATGTGATCCAGCAAATATTTTCAGACATTACACAGAAACTCTGAACAGCTCTTTTCTCAATCCAGGGGACTGGATTCCAATCCTGGTTGTATTGTGGGGGGCAGGGGTGGTAAATCTAGAGTATCTCTACTGCCTTAAGTTAAATGACTCCATGCCACTGAAGAGTATTTAGCCCTCAGAGGTCTGTGATAGTCAGACTCTGGGCCTGAATGTAATCAATGGGACTTCTCTGGAATAAGCGCCATGCTTGATAAGTACTGGCATCATGTCCGGTAGGTACTAAAAGCTCCCGCTCTGAATGTGTGTAATATGATTAAGTGATTTTAAACAGCAGATGTAGCCAGCCTTTCTTTTTGATTAAAAAAAGCTGCAGCGCTCTTCACAAGGGGCACATGAGAGCTTTGAGGTCATCTTGTAATGCCTGAAGTTCCTAACCCTAACGATGCAAAGTGTCATTACTGGAGATGATGTGACACGTAGGATTTCAAGCCTTGACTGGTTTTGACAAATTACTCTCCATTGCTGTGCTGCATCCAAATGTCTTCAGAAACAACCCGGAATGACGTCACTACAAGACCAGAAAGCAAAACATAGTAGATGTGAACCAGACAATACGAAATCAAGACTTCTTATAAATAGTAATATCCAAGAGGGACAGTGAGGGGAAGAATTTCGTCCACTACTTTAATATTTGCATTTTTTGGTTGTCTGGTGTTTTCGTATGATGTATCACCAGCTCTATGCGTCTCCTGAGTCCAACCTGAATGCCTTTATGTACATAGGTCACCCTACCTTCCTTAGGGGATTACTGCAGTGAATAAAGGCTGCAGGACCATACCTTTTTCTGAAGTGCTCTGTGATATGTAGGTGCAAATTACTTGAACTAGTGCTTTTATTTCTTGTATTGTCACCAAACCCCTCAGTACGTACATACCGCATTCTTCTCTCTGCATGCAAGGGAGCTATTGTCGAGAGCGTGTTTCATTGTGTTTTCTCAGTCTTTCAAAGAATATTCATTTTTCTTCAGCTGTACATTTTTTTTCATGACTGAGATCACATTTTTCTTTTTAGCTGTTTCTCTAGATAGTTATACTTCAAAGTTGATAGCAGGGCCCAATCCTGTGTCACTGAAGTCTATGGGAATTTTGCCACCTAGATCACTAACAAGATTGGTCCCTGACAGACTTTTTAAAGTAATGGTCTTAACTGAATTGTAGGGCTTTGTCTCTTTTTTCTCTTTTTACATTGTCTCCGGTAAGGGAAGAGGTCAGGGTATTGATTGTTTGGGAGCTCTGCAAGTAATTCATGAGAGAGAGACAATTGGATTGTAGTTGTCAAGAGAAAATGCTCATTGATTATTTTATATAAATACATAGAAAATAAATTTGGTGCATCATTATTATTCCCTGTGTGATCAGCTTTTTCATGGCTTTTCATTGTGTGTCTGGGATAGTCTTAAAGCCAGGTTTCTAGTTTCACCAAAGGCCATTTTACTTTTTTTAAAAATCCAGGTTTTCCTTGGCGAAGGAGCTGCCTTTCTGCCGGGATCTATGAAGGCATAAGGAGGTGATTCTCGGGCTGGTCCAGTATTATTCTATATAGCTCTGGCTTGACTAATAGTCTGGAGAAAGTCTTGCTGCAGTGAGAATGTGAGGGGAAGGGTTGAATTGAATTATTGCAGAGCTATAAATCGGGAGCTCACGGGTGTGTGGGGTTGCCTGCCTTTTCCTTTGCCTGCCTTTTCCTAAGTCGTGTAGTTGCTGGCCCCCCAGCCAGTAGGTAATGGTTTAATGGTTTGCATTCAGGGGGAGTTCCTTTTTTTTTAATGCAGGGTGCATATAGGACAGAACTCAACCCCATTCATCCTTCTATCAGGCAAGACACTAACAGCTCATTTACATAGTTCTTTGGTATAACCCCCTCCTAGTCCTACACACACAGACAGAGGGCCAGATGCCAACTCACTTGAGTTTCTGCCAGCGGAGCCCTGTTGTCTTCAGTGGTGCCAGATTTACACCCATGTGGGTGAGATCAGACTCTGTCCCATGCAGTGCACAGCAACTCTGCTCAGTCTGTTATGACGCGGAGTGTCCCTGCTGCCGAATGGGCCTGAATGCTTGGGAACTGCTGAGGGCAGAACAACGGGAGATTTCTTTCCGTGACTGGTGATGTGATGAAACACTGGTGTGTGGGAGCAGACAGCAGCTGAATGGAGATCAATATGGCCTCTCCCCCATCCACTCCCGGAAGCCAACAGCTTCAGACAAGTGGCTTCCTGCCACCTGGGATTTGCACACTCTTCCAAAACATTAACTCAAGGAATCTCCCTCCCAGCCAAGCTGACGGCACAGACTCCAGCCATTTTATTCTTTAATGGGAGATGGTCACAGAAGGGCCTGAAACTTCAATCCCATGGGGCTGACTTAGCAGAGCTGGTCGTTCCCGGCCTGAGGGCAAAAATGCACCTTGGCCCAGATTCTGATCCATGTAAATTTGGAATGTCTCTTTGGGAGTCGGTGGAGAGTCTCCCAATTTACAAAGAGGTGAATGAGATCATCTTCTAGCTCCCAGTGATATCAAGGGGGAGATGCAAGTCCCCACTGGCAAATTGATGCCCTTAGGATTATGCTTGTTTGCATGTTGCATTGTTGCAAGTTAAGACATGAAAATAAATACTTTGATGTGTTTGTGGCTCTTTCTGATTTCCAGCACCAGGGACCCTCTGCTCCAGCTTTTTATAACTGAAAGGCTGTGTTTACACTAGCGAGTTCTTTGGGAAAATCTGGCCATTTTGTTGAAAGAACACAGAGACCATCTTCACGAATAATGTGTTCTTTCGAAAGTAAATCGAAAGAACATGGCTCTTCTTCTGGGAGCCCTCGTCCGTGCCTGGATCGGGAAGCGCCTTCTTTCAAAAGCTCCTTTTGGGAAAAAGCATCTAGACGCCCCTGGGTCCTTTTTTTCTAAAGAGCCATCCGCTTGGTGCTGGATTGTTTGATTCCTGGCTCCTTCTTTCGAAAGAGCGCCAGCTGTGTGGACGCTCTCTATGAAAAGAGCAGATTGGTTTTTTTCAATGCATATTGTTATGTGTGGATGTGCTTCTTTGAAAGAAGTTTTTCCCAGAAGAGATCTTCCAGAAGAACTTCTTTTGAAGGATCGCTGTAGGGTGGACGTATAGCTACAATGTTATTTCAGGTTATAGGGCCCTGTGTGCCAGATAGCGTATTTAAGTAATTTCAGCAGGCTGCATAGGCAGCAATGTAAATTGTTGGTGGTGTTATATTCGTTCTTAATACATTTGAATAACAACATTACTCCTTTATTGCAGAGAAGTCTAATTATTTCATCTCAGCTTCCTCCTGAGAACCTCATTCAGGGGATTAAGATGAAAGAGGAAAACTAAGCCTGGTTAAACACAGAGAGGGGAACACAGCTGAAGTAAACACAACTGCTGCTGCTTCCTCATAAGAAACAAACACTTCCTTTATACTGTGCGCACTGACCTGTAGACACCTTTGCACAAAGGGCCATGCAGAAGTTTTATGCAGAACTGAAATGAAGCTGGGGCCTTGGAGGAGCTCTGCATGGGGTGAGCTTCAGCACTCAATCCGTAATGGTAATGGGGCCATTAACTGTACCTGGCTTCATCCTGTCTGCCATGAATGTCCTCTAATAAAGGCTAGATTGTTAATTTCTTGCCTTGCCACCTACCGTTTTCTACCTGCTGTGCAAAGCCCTCCTTCTTATCCTGATTCCTCCTTCTCTGGACCCTTTCTGTTTCAAGAACTACAGAAGGGCTGGTTTTCACAGCCTCAGCCCACTCAGGAGAAGACTTTCAAAAGCCTTTTTGATTCATTTGTGCAGAGAGCAATGGTAAAACCCAGCCCATTTCCTGCAAAGCAGTCTCTCTCTTTTCTGTGTCAGTCGGGCACTTCTTTCACATGGATAAGGAATTGCCGTAAGTTAACCGTGCTCAGTAAAATGTGGGCTTGCCCCATGCTAATCAGTTACTGCAATATGGCCAAGAAACTGACAAGGGGCTTGGAAAGGGTCCCATATGGGGAGAGGCTAGAGAGACTGGGACTTTTCAGTTTGGAAAAGAGGCGATTGAGGGGCGATATGATAGAGGTATATAAAATCATGAATGGTGTGGAGAAAGTGAATATAGAAAAATTATTTACCTTTTCCCATAATACAAGAACTAGGGGACACCAAATGAAATTGATGGGTAGTAGGTTCAAAACTAATAAAAGGAAATTTTTCTTCACACAGCGCACAGTCAACCTGTGGAACTCCTTGCCCGAGGAGGCTGTGAAGGCCAGGACTCTATTAGGGTTTAAAAAAGAGCTTGATAAATTTTTGCAGGTCAGGTCCATAAATGGCTATTAGCCAGGGATAAAGTATGGTGCCCTAGCCTTCATAACAAGGGCAGGAGATGGATGGCAGGAGATAAATCACTTGTCTTCTGTTCTCCTTCTCTGGGGCACCTGGCATTGGCCACCGTCGGCAGATGGGATGCTGGGCTTGATGGACCTTTGGTCTGACCCAGTATGGCCATTCTTATGTTCTTATGTTCTAAGTGGCATATAAGAGAGCAAATAGGAAAGCTGATCTCTCCTTTCAGCAGAGGGCAGTGTTTGTAGGTATAGAGAAAATCATATTTTCAGCCACTTCTTTCCTTACAGCTGTTTCATGTTGCTCTTTTGATATGTGCCCTCACAGCTAATTTCCAAGCACGCTCCTGGAAGGGGTCTGCTAACCTAGGCAGATTATTAGTGTCTTGGACAGAAACAGAATATGGAAAAAAACAAAAACAAAACAATGTGGCTCACAGGGTCCTGTCACCTGAAATAACATTGTGGCTATGTCCACCCTGCAGCGATCCTCAAATCTTCCCCATTACACAGGCTGTTGGTTGGGAGCATTAAGCCCAACAGTCCAATGCACTGCATTTCCCCCTCTCTGACATTCCCTCCCCCTTCTTTTCTTGGCTAGCGGTTTAATGTACTGCAGTCTAGACAGTGTTTTTTCTTTGCGTTCTCAGAATGTGGACGGATCAGAATCTCTGTGCAACATAGATAACAGCTAGAAATCATCAGAGCCCAGTTTGAAAAAAAAACCACATAAACCCAGGAGGAATTCAGCCACTGAAAACAAGGTTAAAAATTAGTGCTACTGGCCAAATGGCAGAAATGTGGAGTCAGGAATACAGGATTTTTGCTGAAGCAGATCGGCTGAGTTTGGTCCTAAAGCTATTTGTACACAGCTTTAGGGATGCTCAGCATATACCTCTCTTTGCGCTGCCATGGAGGGATTTTGGTGATCCATTGTCACACATTGCAGATTGCTCCCTGTCTTAAAACACACAAGAGTGTTAGCTCTGAGGGCAAGGCCTCTCTTTTATTGTGTTTGTGCAGTACACACCTCAATAGAGCCCTAGTTGCAGGACTTCTGAATAGTGCTGCAATGTTTAATAACAATAACGAGAGGGTGTTTGTTAGTCTGAACATTAACCCAAATCCAAAGGTGACATCACAAACTGAGGAGCTTTAAGCCTGGGGTCATCCCAGTTCCATGCTCCATCTTTATTTGGCTGACAGCATTCTGTGTTCACCCTACTTGGGGTTTTCTGTTCTAAGCCCCTTTCCAAATTCTCTGTCCTCACTCTTTATCTGCAGCAACAGTCACTACCAATGTCGCATGCCAGCAGCTTCCAGAGCCTCAGCACACTACACTGTGCAGCTGGCACCCTTCTTGGTTCCATTACAATTTTATTTCTTTAGCTTTCAAGGCAGACAGGGAAGTTTCACATGCCAAGCATAACCTGAGCTGTTTAATCTTCTCTGGTGCACTGAAAACCTCAGGCCCAGGGAGATACTATATATTCTGCTACAACTTGATAATTTTATGGCACAGATATATTGCCCTGGACAGAGCTGGTTTGTTCCGACAAGGAGAGAAGGTGGCTGCGATCAATAAAATGTCGGATTTTTTTAACGTTGCCTATTAGGGCGGTGGTATAAATAATTCCATGACTCAGCTCAGACTTTCTCTGTGAATGTACCTAGTTGTTCTTCCTTTGAAATATGATTTCAAGAGATGCTCAAGCTATCAGCAACTAGCAATGATAAAAGACCTCGCCACCCTGTCATTATTAAGCACTCATGTTACATTAGCACTCGTGCACCCCTGTTAGAATCTGGCTCCTGTGGTGCTAAGCATCATACATAAAGCAAAACAGGTGCACTGCCCAAAGGAGCTCACAGTCGTGTGGGTCTCGTCTAGTGCTTCCGAATGCTGCAGTGCCAAGCAAGGTTGGGTTACAAAGGTAGCAATAAGTTTGCGACATGCCATAAAATCGCCTGCTCCAAGACATGAGCCAGCTTTTAACTATGGGGTTCAGGAAGGAATTGATCTGAGGAACAGTTTTTCCATAACAGGTACAGTGGGGGATTCCATTTCCTGGGCCTTCTTATGGCGCAGCTGGGGTTAGCCATGCAGTGGACTTGATGTGGGGCCAGTGTGCTTAAGGGTAATGCACGCCTCTGTCTGCCTCTCTCTCTGACAGGGGTGTGTCCCTGTCCTCACATGCAGTGTGCGTGTCTCCATCCCAGACACATGCACTCCTTGACACTGTTCAACTGTATATGCACCATCCCGCAGGAGAGAGCGGTCCACCTCAGTGGGACAGTGTAGGTTCAGCATCATGCTCAGTTTCTGCAGAGATGTGTTTGCAGCCCCTGCCGTGTGTCTGTTGTGCTTTCTCCCTCCTGCCGCCATCCGTGCTGTCTCTGGAGTGTGCGGC